>NW_012148063.1:5408366-5623005 GCF_000956105.1 Propithecus coquereli | reverse complement strand
GCCTCGGCCTCCCAGAGAGCTAGGATTACAGGCGTGAGCCACCGCGCCTGGCCAAAATAATGCAATTTTGACCTTATGCTACAATTCTTTTAATATAATCTCTCTTCAGAATGGCAACTTTCCTGCCCAGGGAGGGAGGGGATGTGATGGGGAGAGCCTATCGGACAGTTTTCCACACCAGTCAGGTCACACTGAGTTACCCTCACCGCCAACATTTTAATAAAATGACTGGCAATGCAATGAGCTTCTGAACGTAACATTATTAATGAACAGATCATGTAAGACTATCTGCTCATCAACAGTAGAGCCCAGAGATGGTTCCAAACGGTCTCTAAATCAGGTCTCTGAGGTAAGAATAAGAATAATTTTTAAGCTAATGTGTATTATCATAGTAAAACAAGATACCTCTGAACTTTCCAGTTACTATCAAGGGCAAAGGATTCCATTTTGCCTGGATGTATTAATGGGGGGAGGTGTGGGGTGAGGAGAATAAGAAGGGGAAGAACAGAGGTGGGGGGGGGCAAGGTAAATAAAAGCCTCTTAAAAAAACAACGTAGCCACAAAAGACATCTCCAAGGCATAAGAAACAAGGTCAATGCTAGTGATGCAAAACAACCCCAGAGAGTTTTAAACTTTGGGAGTTAGGAGATAGTAGTGGAGAAAGAATGTGAAAGAGGTTGAAACACAGGCCCAATTTTTAAAAATGCATTTTTAAAAGATCTGAAGTTATTTTGTTAGTTTATGAACTTAAAATGCACTGTGTTAAATTTGTCTGCTCATAGAGTTGATGGCATCGGGACATGGTGAGTAGAAAGACAGTCCAGGCAAGAGCCACCCTGCTCCTTTCTGAGTTTGTGAACAAATCACTAATGTAACTTCTTGGAGAAATAACTTTTACCAATACTGATTCCTTAATTCTCCTATCTGGGCTTTTTTTCTTTAGCTAACATTTAAGTTAACTACTCTTCTTGGCAACTGAGTAAGTATTGGCATTTTAGATGAAAATAAATCTTTGTGTTAGAAACGTCACTAAATTTTAAAAACACACAAGAATAGGTAAGAACAGATTTTACTGTTCTACAGATAAGTTTCTTCCTTTCTGAGAACCAATTAGATTCTTTCTAATATCCACTACTGTTAATTAGCATAATTAATAAGCAATACAGTGGCCGGGTGTGGTGGCTCACGCCTGTGATCCTAGCATTCTGGGAGGCCAAGGTGGGTGGATCGTTTGAGCTCAGGAGTTCGAGACCAGCCTGAGCAAGAGCGAGACCCCGTCTCTAATAAAAATAGAAAGAAATCAGCTGGACAACGAAAAATATATAGAAAAATTTAGCCGGGCATGGTGGCGCATGCCTGTAGTCCCAGCTACTCGGGAGGCTGAGGCAGGAGGATTGCTTGAGCCCAGGAGTTTGAGGTTGCTGTGAGCTAGGCTGATGCCACGGCACTCTAGCCCGGGCAACACAGTGAGACTCTGTCCCCAAAAAAAAAAGCAATATAGTATCTCAAGAAATTACATTTCATAAAATCAAGCAAAATTATGGCATTTAATCACTGATATAGTTTCTAGCATGTGCTCACAGGAGAAACAAAATAGCTTCACTTTACATTTTAGGGGCTCCAAAATGATTTTACTCTCTAAACAGTTAGCAACATACAATTTATAAGGTAGTATTAGAGTTCAAGTTCTTTTCTAACATATACTTAGTTTCCCAATTTTGAAACATTTCTATGGAAAATATCATAGGATGTGCCCTAACATTAATCAGTAGCTTTTAGATTTGGACTAATAAAAGACAGAGTCAAAGGATTAGACATAATGTTACTTGATTTAGCGGCCATTGTTAACTTTACCGTGGACAGTCAATTCCTTTGTGAAAGAAGAATGAAATAAAAAATGGACTTGCTCCTTTCCTGTGCACCCTTACCCACTCGGATAAGCCAAGTCAGAAAACACAGAATCTTCCTAACTCTTCCCCTCCCTCCTCACCTTCACAACCATCCGTTATAAGGCCTGTGGGTCTTCTTCCTAAATTCAGAGCTCGGACTTGCATTTCTCTAACTCCACTGTTGCCGCATAAATCCAGACCACCATAGTCTCAGTTCCAAACTTCTACCGTTTCTCCTCTGGCAGAGCTGTCCCACAACGCCGTCAGGTCTGGGCTGCAAACTGGGGGTGGGGTGTTAGTGTGAGGCTCCCTCATTCTGCAGTGAGTAACCTGCAGCACAGAGGACCACACACAGTCCCACCAAGAGTGGCTCTGGATCCACTCCTGTCCCCTCCTATCCATTCTCCACACTGCAGTCAGAAGGATCTTTCTGAAATTGAAGTGTACTCAGGTCACATCCCATATTAGAATAAAATCTCTTGCCAATGGCTTCCCATTGCTCTCAGGATCAAGGGCAAACCTCTCAAAAGAACTTTAAAGCCCCTTTGTGATGTGGCCCCTTTACACTTTGACCATCCTCCTGGCCTCCGCTTCCTGGGCTTCCTCACCTTGTCTAACTCGGAATTCCTGGAACACACCACGCTCCCACATGTTTCCGGTCTCAGCTTCCCCCCTCTGCCTATCTTACTCTTGTGCCTAGCTACTTACCTATCCTTCAGGTATTGGTTTAGATGTCACTTAGATGCCTTTTCTCGCGTAAGAATAAAAGATTAACACTCTTTTCTATGTAATCTATATTTATTTTGAATGTGACATCTTATAAATTTGTGTTTTACCTCCAAAATATTCTCTCCCCTTAGATTACAAAGCACAGGAGGGCAGGTCTCTTTCCTGGTCATTGCTGTAGCTTCTCTACTTAGAACACAGCAGGAGCACAACAAAAAGGGGTGAAAGATCAAACAGTTTCATGCAGCCCAAATTAAAATGCTCCAGCTACTACTGCATAATTCTAAGAAATTATTTTAATGTTTTTTAAAAGCATTTCCCAAGGACAAATTTAACACAACCATAAAATATATCATCAAGAAGGAAGAGGCCTCAAGAACTAGGAAAATGCTTCTTGTTAGATAACAATACATGGTGGATATATAGTTAAGTTTGTCTCTTCCTATAAATGTAAAGCAGATTCGTGTATTGTAAGTGTCAACTTTGTATAACAATAAATTTAACGTAAGGAATTGTTTTGCCTTCTTAGAGATTAGAAAGTTTTTTGAATATACAGATAAAGGGGAGGCCTCCAACCAAAAATAACAGAAAGTAGAGAGAAGAGATAACATAAAGATACCTTTGGATGAAATTCTTTTCAAAATTAGAGGTTTAGAGATCTGCAAAATGAACAAAAAATAATAAAATTTCAAAAAAATCACATGTTTAACTTTCAAAGTTAAACATTTATTTCAAGATATTAAGCTGGGTCACAATTATGAAATCTATTTCTCAATGTGACTTGGCGGTCAGGAAACATTAGGAACTTTTCTAAGTTGCAGTTACTAAATAAAGGTAATATTACTACCATACTTTGCAGTTTACAGAGCGTTTTGAAAATACTGTCCCAGCTAATGGGACAGGCAGAGCAGGAGCTTCGTGGAGACGTTTTCAGCATGTGAGCACCTCCTAAACACTACAGAGAGGCACAGGACCTCCTCACCCTCAAACACCCTGAAGACCTGCCCCTGCGGCCCTGCGGCAACTGGCCACCTGAACTGAGCCTTCCGCAGGGAAGGTGTGACCCACCGCCAAAACTCGGTCCACACCCCTGCCAGTGGAATTCCTGAGGGACACCAGGAGAAAGGTGATACCACCACCGCCACCACTCACGGCCAACTCCTTAGAATTGAAGAGCTGAAGTCATGATGAGTCAATTGGCCAAGGACAAAGAGGGGGCACCCTGTCCTCCACTGGCACTGTGAGTGCGCATAAGCCCAAGAAGACAAATATGTCTACTTTCTTATTTTATTTTCTGTTTTTGTCAGTATAAATAAAAACCCAAATCTAGTTTAAATGTAGTATTGCATAAAATATCAAACAAGGTTCTCTGGCATTTTAAATGCTCAATATCAAATTTCTTTAACTACCATCTGGGACCTTCAACAACTTAAAACAGGGAGATCATGAAGTAGCTGCTTCTCACAGTCTCTCAGGCTGCTCTCCCCAGAAAAGAGACCTCAGCTCGGTTAAAATGTGCAAAATGAACAAGAACCGCACAGTTCTCTGCAGCTGGGCAGAGAGTGGTTCACATGAAACCCTGCTCTTCTCGTATTTACCCGTGTAGACTGGGAGGGACCTGGCAGAGAGATTGAGCTCTGAATTCAGGCAGATTCAATCCTGGCTCTGCCACTTAAGAGCTGTGTGAGACAAGGTACTCAGACTCTTGGAGCAATGGTTTCTTGACCTATAAAATGAGAACATCAATCTGGGATGTTGTTGTAAAGATATCCTTTGAAAAGAATCTGGAACACAGTAGGTATTTTAAAAACTCAGCAAATTTTTTTAAATACCTACCCTCTGTGTTTCATTTTTGTATGACATTAAGAGAACAGCCTTAAAGATTGTTTCAAGTTCTGAAGGACCATAAAGACAGCTACAAATATGTGTTTTAGAGTATTTAAGATGCTATGGAATGTTGCCACAACACTCATTCCTAACCTGGGCATGCTTTATTAGAAATGGATGTTCAGAAAGAGTATAAATCCATCACAATTACTGGAGAAATCATCCACCCGACCCCCAAGATGCTGGTGGGCAAACTTAAGACCATCATTCCACATCTATATAGTATGCTAGATACCAAGCAAATAATTATATGCAAAATTAGGATCTTAGGATTAGCCCTAAGATTATTCTCAGACTATAAAGTATGACATAGCATTTTACAGTATTTATTTTCAATTACTTTTGGTGCATAGTATGCAAGGACGTTTTTATATTTACTTTACTGCTCTCGTATCCCCATCACAAAGAAATAGACACAAAATGTCTATTTGATAACTAAGAAAAGTTTCCAGAGGCAAAGCATCCCATTTCCATCTGGTTCACAGTGATTTTTCTGGCGCACCATTCAGAAACACAGCACAGAAACTCTCAAATGCCACTGGCTGTCTGAGAACCCATAAAGGTGTAAGATTCTGGCCCTGCCTGTCTCTCCGCCCCCTAGTACTTGTCTCCAGTTATGTCCCGCCTATTCCTGGATCAGGGCCTTTCCTTAGCTACTCCCTCTCCATGGAATGTTCTCCTCTCGGATCCTTGCATAGCTGGCACGCACCTTGTTCTTCGGATTTTAGCTTAACGGTTTATTTCCTCGGACAGGTCTTCCCCGACTGTCTGGTGTAAGGTAGCCTCCTGCTCATTCACCCTCACCACCACATTTAATTCTCTGCATAGCAACCACCTCTTTCTGACATGATCCCATTTATTTATTTCCCAGTCGTCTTCCTCCGCTAGAACACAAGCTCCCTGAGAGCAGCAACCCTGACTGTCTTTCCGTTATGTGTTCCTGGTGCCTCAAAGTGTACTGGCTCAAGTCCTAAATATTTCCTGCAAAGCCCGGCTTCTGACGTGGCTCACGTGCCCAGATGACACACACACTCAAGCTTTGTCACCAGATATCCTGCTGTCTGTGAGCCTTGAGCTTCTCCCCGCTAGTATTAGTGCGGGAAACCAATGGCAAAATTGAAAAAGAGAGTAACAATGTCTTGAACCCCCACCAAAGAGCAACTCTTTTGTATTTGCTGACTGAGACAATAATGATAGTGACTCTAAGAACAACTTCATTGGGGACTTATGTGCCAGGCTCACTTGCTGGCTCTTCTGACCTTCAAAAGAGCACTATTAGAGAGTTATCCTTACTTTTATTTTTTACATGAGGAAATTATAACTCAGAGACATCAAGAATCCTCTCCAATGTCACCTAACTAGTTAGTTGCATCGTTGGGCTTTATCTGACTGTGAATTACACGCTCTTAACCACCGCATCCCAAGGATAAATGGGTAACACGAAGTTTTAAAATGAAATCCTAACGTATGGATCGTTAGAGCAGCTTCCTGTATTTGAACAGCAGTAGCGCCCAGTACACATAAGTACAGGGTTTATTACGGGTTCCATCTCCAGACATGCACTTTGCAGCACCTCCATGGCCTCCTGGGTTAGAAGGAACCAGCCTAGACACTTTGTGGACATGTCACATGAAGCTAAAATCATCACTGAAGAGAGGAACATACAAAAATTCTTCCTTCTCCCGCCCCAAATTCCTTCCAATAGCTCTGCTGAGTAACTTGCAACATATTCTCAGGCCACTGGAGCCTGCTGAGAGTGAACAATCTTTTCTCAAGCACCACATTCCACCATAATTGGAGGAAAAGAATGCTTTTTTCCTCTTTTTCAGGCAAAATAAATACAGCTTGGTGTTACTATTTTATCACAGAAGACCAGAGAAAATGTAGTGGTTGACTTTCTTCCTACTAGTGTTAAACAGACCAATTTTTAGACATGAATAAAGAAATGTAACTTCCAAGTGCAGTGTTGCTTCTAGCATGTCTCCTGATTCAACAACTGAGATGGAGCCGGCAAACCTTGAGCCTCAGGGCAGGGTCTCCTGGGTCTAAGTGCTGACTGGGTCAGCTGGACAGCCTTCTAACCCATACTCTCTCGCACAGCCAGCATGCCTTTCTCCTACCTTCCACCTCTTGGAACTTTTCTCAACTTCTTTCAAAAGAGAAAGAGATTGGGAGAGGGAAGCAAAATAGAAAAGCTAATTCGAGGTAAACTACGTAACCATATCACAAGCATATTCAGAGTTACTTTCTGTCCATGCCAAGAAGCTCAGTTGTAAGAATTACCACCCTGCATTACTACCCATAATCCATGCTCTCTACTATTCTGTGCCCAGTGGGATTACCAAAGTGACCAACCTTAAAGATGACACGATTGCTCTTAAACATTAAACTGGAAGAGGTAAGAATATACCCCAAAATATTTTCCCACAAGAACTTATTCATACCCATTATACTAAAATGTATAAAGACTTTTCTAGTATTCACATTTTCAAATAAGCAATTTCCTAGGATAATGGTGTCTTTATGTTTACAGTTTATTTTATATAATTGCAGTCTTCTACTAAATCTTTCAGAAATAATATATTTATACATAGCTTCACACCAGTTTCAACAGGAGAATCTTTAGATATTCAAATGTATTCCTTTATGCCAATGTAAAGTTAAATGTAAAGTTCTAGAAATGATGGGTTCTTGTGGAAAACAGTATGGTAGTAGAAATAATAAAAAATAAGTTAAGATCCATGTGTTTAAATCTCAGCTCTACTACTTGCCATCTGAACTCTGTAAATAAAAATTTCTCTACATCTGTTACCACTTATATAGAAAAGTAAAAAATGCCTACCATGTTTACCTCTTGGTAATTGTAAATATTTAACAAGATAATAAAACATCTTGAAAGCTATAAAGTGCTACTGAAATATAAAAATTAGTGATAATGACAATGATAAAGAATTATATTTTCACACTAAAGTAAAAGGGATGCCAAATGTATAATCATAGTACCTAGACATTTATTTACAGAATAGGAAATAGACTGAAGAGTTGTAACACAGACTGTAGGGTTCTTGCATAGAACATGACAGGAATCTATAAAATAACATAAACTTCCATGATTTTTTAGGTGAACCTAGTATACAACCCCTAAATATTGTCAAAGAGGGAAAACATGTTTATATAAGTGACTAATGTAATATGTATAGAAAATCTTTTTTTTTTTTTTTTTTTTTTGAGACAGGGTCTTGATCAGTTGCAGAGGCTGGAGTGCAGTGGCATCACCATGGCTCACTGCAACCTAAAACTCCTGGACTCAAGCGATCCTCCTGCCTCAGCCTCCCTAGCAGTTGAGCCCACAGGTGCTGCGCCACCACACCCAGCTATTTTTTTTTTTTTTTTTTTGTAGAGACAGGGTCTCCATATTGCCTAGGCTCGTCTCAAAGTCTTGGCCTCAAGTGATCATCTGGCCTTGGCCCCCAAACTGCTAGGATTATAGGCGTGAACACTGCTAGGATTACAGGCACCTGGCCCATAAATCACAATTGTTAAGACCATCAATTTTATACCTGTTTTGACGTTTCCCATAGACTATACCAATTCACAAATGCTTGTGAAAATAACATATTTAAAATTAATTCCCTAGGGACCAAGAATATTGAGAATTTGTCTGTCTTATTAGAGTAATGCTAAAAAACCAAGTCTACTAGGACGATTTTACTAGATTGCATACACTCTACTAATGACATGTTTTTTTTCTCCCCTCCCAATATCATATATTGTCATATACTAACATGGCCTTTTCAGGCAAAAGTGTGTTTGAAAAAACAAACAAACAAAAAACAATCAATCAGGATGATTTGATTTGTACATTACTGCAATTGTGAAATTGCAATTCCAATTCCCAAATGTATTAACTGTTATACAGCAAAAACCTAATTCAATATGAGGCATTAATACAGTTTAAAATTCACATTTGTTAAAAAAAAGTCATAAAACTTCCAAAAACCAAAAGGTAGCATAACAATATCAGTTGTCTTGATATACTCTATCTCTAAAATACACTGCAATCTATAAAACGCTCTTATATATTTTGATTTGACTATTATTTATTTTGGTTCCCATAACAACCATTTGAGGGTATGTATTATCCCCATTTTATAGAGAAACAATCTGAGGCCCAGAGAAGCAAAAAATTAAGTCTGGCTCTCACAGTAAAGAAGCGATAGACCCGGGGCTCCCCGTAGTTGGCTGGGGAAGTTCAGAGCTCCTTCTTTCCATCTTATTAGCCTTTTCTCTGACCAGGTACTCCCCGGAGGTGGGGCGCTGCCGGCTGGGTTTACAGGATCCCCCCTCAGGGACTCTGGGGAAATCTTAGAACTTTTAGTCCCATTTGGTTGCCCTAGAGTCTCATCAGGACATGCCCTCCCATCAAGAAAAGAAGTCGTCCCCTGAGTTAGTGCTCAGCCCTGAAGCAACTCCTTGTGTTTTTGTTACCACCTGCAGAGACAACTGTACCAGCTCCCAGACTGTGGTTTAGATTAGTCCTTATCACCCAAGCTTCTGAACAAAATTAAGGAAAATTAAAATTTTGGAGGATAGAAGATACTCCTATTTTCACATAATGCTTGAATTTGCTACAGAGTTAAAAGATTAGTTCTTACTATTGAAGAGCTTAAAGATCGGGGGGAGCTAAATTTTAGGAGTTCCAATTGTGTGCAGAGATAGGCTTTCAGCAATTTATCTCACAGGGAGAGAGGCATCTTCTCATTGCCAAAGCAAACTCCTCTTCCAAGTATGGTTGCCAGATTTAGTAATGTGTTCTGTGTAATATGTCCTATGTTATACATAGGACATACTTATACCACAGAATTATTCATTGATTATCTGAAATTCAAATTTACATGGGTATCCTGTAGTTTACCTGGTAATCCTAATCCCACATCAAAGACACAATAATATGTTACTAGGCTGCAGATTCTCCAACTAATCGGGTGATTGTTTAACAGCAGCCAGCATGGCATTAACAATAATTTAATCTCCTGGCACTCTGTCACTGAGCACATTTTCTCAAGAGCTTTGCACTGTCCACGTAAGTGGAAACCGGAGTTCAGCAAAGTTAGTTAAGCAGCAGGTTCGAGGACCTGGTCCCAAGCTATTCAGTCCCTTGAAGTGTCCTGGGCTTGGCCCAAAACATATACTCGCACTACACTATACAACCATATGTTTTTCACCAAAAAATACTTAATCCTTAAAATGCAGCCTACACTGAATAGTTACCAAAATTCTGCTACTTATTCAGGACAATTTTTGTTCCATGAAGAATTCTAATCAGCTGGTTCCTAAGTTAGGACAGTAGGCTAATTTGTTTTAAAAAAAAAAAAGGTACAGGTCAGCTATTTAAAATCTCTACCTTGTTCTTGGCTCCTTTTGTACCTTCCAGGTAAACAGAGTTCTTTTTGGTAAGAAATAGTAAAGAAGAAAGAAAAACAAAATCCATTTTTCAGGGACTCGTTTGTAAATCATCTCAGGCTTCCTACTCCCTATTACCTGTCCTCAGGTGTGACACCCAGATCCCTAAGGCCCTGGAGAACAGGGCACAGCCCCACTTCCTCTGGTACTTCTTAGGCTCTCTTTAGGGAGAGATTCGCCTAGGAAAGCACTGGGTCCCCTCCAGCTCAGGATCCTGCACAGCAGAGGGGCGCCCAGGGAGGGGCTCACTGCAAACCAGTGGCCCTGAATTCTCTGCCCTCGGTCCGCCCAGGCCCAGGTGACAGGGTAGGAGAGTAAGAATAACCGCAAGCCACCTGTGCTGATGGGCACTGGTGCATGTCTAGGAAAGGTGGGGATGCAGTGCTGGGGGTGGCAGGTGGCGGAAGAGAACCTCTGCAAGCACTGCTGAGAGAGAGGAAAACCCAGGCACGAAGAGGAGAGGAAATGGCAGGGGCTGCGGGGAATCCAAGGCAGCTCTGGCCAGCAATCAGTCTGTCTCTGAGGCAGGTTACTAAACTTCACTGGAGTTGGAGGGAATGGCTGAGGATGAGAGACAGCACACAAGCTGACCGAGAACAGCAGTTGTTAGAAATAATGGGTGTGTATGTACTTATCCTACATATTTACACACTTCTAAAAATATTTTTTTTAAAAAACCTCCTTCTGATTATCCAACAATGAGGACTGGTTTTTACTTGGGAAAAGCATTTTATGAAGGTATTTTTTTTTCTTTGTACATTTGTTGTTTAAAAATCACTTCCTTCTTTTGGAGGGAGTAAATCAATAATGGTGCCTCATAAACTCCTCTGTGGAGCTGCGGAAACAATCAAAGGGCATTCTGTGGAGTCTAAACTGCTGAGATAGTATGTTTTAGCAATTATGCATTAAGACTACCTACCACCTATGCACATAGTCAGATCTGACCGAAACTAGCTTGTTGCTGAAATCGAACATACCCCAACACAGACGCGAGCAGAGCTCAGGAATCTGCAGTTATATAAATAAGTGATCCATTCTATTCCTTTGAGTCAACTGACTCACGAAGGTAAAAAACTTTCTTTAATCAGTCATTATTTCTACTGTCATTGGGTTAAATATTCTCAAATAATACTTTTGGAAAAATTGAGCACTGAAATTCATGAAGAAAAAAAAACACCAGAAGTTAAGAAATGTGTATCTCAATTTCCACACACCTGACAAACTCATATTCCCACATAATCCTTTCTGCACAGTACATTGGCCTCTTGTGAGCCTGACACATTCAGTAAGTGTTGATTTTATAATTTGAAAAAGTGTCACTCAATAGTTATATTATCTATTCAGTAAAATATTTGATATAGTATATATTTTACAGAGAGATAAATTTAAAATTTGCATTTGATTTTATGACTTTTAGAATGTATTGCCCATATTGTCAACAGAAATCCCAAAGGTAAGAGTCACAAGTCGTTAGACTATTCCAAAAAGAAACAAGACTATTTTGTTTCTGGCCTTTATTAAATAGCAATGGTTTCAACCTATGCTTGTCAATGAAGTAAATATTATTTCTACTACATTTAGCAAATTTTGAATGTTGGGATAGTTATATTAAAGCAGCTCTGGCTCTGTGCTTAGGTATGCGACTTCATAATGGCCACCCTAAAGAATCAATATTTTAAAGAATTTTTAAAAATATAATGCTATGGCCTTACAGGTGAATATATGTTATGTCCAAGTATCACCTCTATCCGTAAGTTAACATATAAAGTTACACAAATATCTCACAAAATAGGAAATAACTGTTTGTGGTCAGAATCACCACACTGGGCATCTAACAGAATACTTGCTGCTAAAAATCTGAAGATAAAAAGAAATTTCCCTTATACTCTGTTATAGTAAGAATACCCACCAGTGAGTAGACCTCATTTTACTTACACACATATAATATCTAATACATATATAATTTTGACCAAAAATGGTTACATTTAAATTTAAATGTAAATGTATATTTACATTTAAATGATAAAGATTCAACTACTTACGGAAGGCGTTTAAATTTTAGACCATTTAATAAGGTCTTTCAATTCATTGAATACTAGGTTTTTTTTTAATCACAGTGGTTATTTTTTTAATAAAAAACAAACTTGGCTGCCACAGAACGACACTTAGTCGCTGCTCTCTGCAATCCTGTCTTCAGCTGACAGCCCCCTCGAGCCTGTACCTGGGTGCTGACCTTGGGAACACCCGCCCCAGAGCCTGTAAGCCTGACGGGACTGCTCCAGAGCCAGGGCAGTCCTCCAAGGTCCAGCGGCCTCTGAGCAGAAACAGGCCACGTCTGCTCTGGAGAACCAAGACAGCTGCTGCAAGTTTGATCAGTGCACAGGCCCGACAGATGGGAGGCCGTTCTGAACACCTCCCACTCCAGAAGGTCCAGCCCTGGTGCTAGCCTTCTGTCCTCCTGTTCCCTGGGAGCCTTTCTGATAAGGAAAACAAACAGAACTCATGAAGGGGCACACCAGAATTGAAAACGTGCATTTCAGAACAAAGCATTAGAATCTCTGAGAACTAACCATTTTCCAAATTCAAAGGCTGTGAAAATAACATAAAAATATCACAATTGGCTTTTTATATTTTATTATGATTGTGATTTTTATTATGATTTACAAACAACTTAGAAGATGATGAGATGTTAACATATAATACCTTCATTTTGTTTGGTTTTTTTCCTTCATGGACTTTAGAAACTTAGGTGCAACAGGAACCGCCACTGTATTGCCTTCCCAAATGGAGGACAACACAAACACACACAAGCATGCTTGTGTCTGTACCTATAACTAGTGAATTTTTTGCAGTAGAAAATATAGAAGCCCAAATGCTAAAATGTAAACTTAGTGTAATTTGCATTCACATGCTATCTTGTATAGTTATTATATACTATATATAATATATGCGGCATATACATTACATACTTATGCATACCATATTTCTACTGGAAGGAAAAGTAAACTATAAGTGCTTATGTTTAAGGTTCTTGTTCATAACAAGACATTTTTGTTGACTTTTTAAAAATACTGTTTTCTTTGTTATTAAATTAGGGTTACAACTTTGTAAAAATTTTAAAATACACACTTGAATAAACATGCCGAGGAAAGAAAATTAAGGTATAAAATAAAGTGCAGTTTACAAATATTGCATCTAATTCCAACAGAACTTTTGAAGTACTGAAATGTTTGGGAAAAAATATCAGGACATTTAGAATAATTTATTACTATGTTTATGTTAATGAAAACATATTAAGTTCCAATTATTCCTAATTAAAATAAAAATCAGTACCCTGACAATGTATTCATCAAAATAGCCTTTAAATTATTGAAATTCAAGAAGGATCAGAGAAATATACAAGTATGAACTTTTCCCCTAAAACATTTCTTTTTTCTAATTCTAAATTGGTACAATATGTGGACAGTCCTGGATTAATATATCGATACATCCCCATTTTCTAATGAGTCCCGTGAGAGACAGGCTAGCATAGTTAAGTTCTGCAGGGCCAGCTTGCTAGGGTTCAAATTCTGTCTTGGCCGTTTATACCAGCTGTACAACCTGGGAAACTCAAGTTACTGTACCTCAGAGCCTCACAATGAAATAGGACTAATAGAACTCATAACAGTCCTCACAGGAATGTCGTGAAAATTAAATGAGTTAATACATGTAAAATGCTTGCAAAAGTGCCTGGCTTACAAGTAAACCCTCAATCAATGTTAATAGTTATTACTATTATAGTTTTAATTATTAATCACCCTGGCTGTGAAATATGATTAGCCATGAAAAGCCATTTATAACACATAATTTCAGTTAGTTGCCACAGAGCATAAACATAAAACAGAAAGTTAAGGAAATCTTCTCTCTAACCAGCCCAATGACTCTACAATTCACTAGGCTCTTAGTCCTCTCAGGACAAACAATACCTTTTGTTCACCTGTGCACCTCCAAGAGTAAGCCCAGTGACTGGCAAGACAGCATGTGTACTTTTTGTATAAGAAATTTTACATTATTCATTGTAAAGGTTAAAAATCAAAATAATTGGCAAGAACTACACCAAAAGGATAAACAACAAGCTTTGATATCTCTGAATTATTAGGTCATTATTTACTCTCATTCTACACAGCAGCAATAGAGAAGATGCCCATCATTTGGGAAATAACGTAATAGCGATATCCACTACTGCTACTACAGCTATTACCACCATCACCTCTCTTGACTAACCATTTATTCTGCGTGCAAACACCACTAATCTCACTGCTCAAGTCAGAAATGGGTTATCTCCATTTTACAGATGAGGAAATCGAGGTTGAGAGATGTTAGGTAATTTGGCCATAGCCACATACCTATTAGGTGGCCCAATTAGGATTAAAACACAGATGTGTGTGACCTCAGAGTCCTTACTTAATGACAATCTACTTGTGCGTAGAACTTCAAAATTTCAATTTATACATTGGCTTTGTGTAGTACAGCTATGATAGCTTCCCACAACTTTTGAAGATTAACATGCATTATCTTGTGACTATTAAAATATATCATTATCTTTTCTTTTGCTTGGGATCTTCACTACCATAAAAAGGTGTAATCCTCACTTCACCCTGACCACTGTGATACAGGATGATCCTCTGTAGCAGAAACAGCGATGGCTGTGACTGTAAAATTTTGCCCCAGTGGTGTTTAGTAGAAGACATATAGGAACAGAGAAATAGCATGGCTGACCTGATTTGGAGGGGTTCTGCAGACAAATGGTGCAGACAGACGACAGAGTAAATGAATCAAGAGTAATAATGATAAAATATGATAAGCCATGGCCAAGAAGTTAAATCCAAAAGGGAGCTGAAAGAATGGGAGGTGGGGATGGATTACAATGATTCAAGGTCTCTGTGTCATAATAGTGAAAAGGGAGAACACACAATAAAAACCAACAGGCTACGTCATCAGATCCCTGTGACAACACAGCTCTCATGTGGCCATGATGGGAACAGAATACACAGCAGAAAAAATAAGAAATTCGCCCTATTTTTATGGCACACTTCTCCAACTGTAAGAATGCACATGTCTGACTGTCACTGATATTGGTTGTTCTTCTCTAATGAAAGTTTATAGGAAAAGTACTGGTCAATTAAGGATAACACCAGCTCCAAATGCACAGGGAGAAAGCAGTTAAAAAAAAACAAACTCACCCACTTCCTCCTAATATGGTCTAACATGCTGAAGCACGTTGAGTGACTAAATCATACTTCACAAATTCTCCTGAAACAAAGGCAACCCAGTTGTATTGGATGATGCCACTGACAAGTTACTAAGCCTGCAAATGCATTCAGACAGACAGGAAACAAGTGTCCGGAGCTGGCAGGTAGAGCTCCTCCGGAAATCTTTAACTACTTGCTAGTACGACTACTTGCTTTCTAGTAGAGACAAGAGGATGTGCTACCCTCATTTAAACTAGGGAAGGATGGCCAGGAGGCAGCCATGAAAGGACCCCGGGGGTACATTTGCCATTCTTACCCTCCCCCTCACCGTGTGGTTTGCAAGGGATCCCCTGAGATAAGCAGACACCAACAGTGTCCACGCTGTGCACGCATGTACAAAACGTGAGTCACCTCACTTAATGCAACAGAAGTGTTCCTTTGAAGTACTGCACAAATTGGGCATACGTAAATTAAATCTGTGGTCCAACAGTTTACATTATTTAGCATATTGTTGGTCTGTTTTTAATCCTAGCTCTTTAAACTCCCTTGTCATTCTGCAAGCCCCCAGTTTGTAACCAGTAAGTGCATCTACAGCTAAATCCTTGGCAAAATCCCTTCATCTTCAGTCCAAAACCAGTGGTGACAAATCTAAATTCTCCAGTATCAGATTTTCTTAGAAGTGTTCTGTACATATATACAAACAGTAGGCATCTAGAATGAAACAAAGACTAAGCAGATTCTGACCATTTCCCCAATATTCTATCATTCCCATCACCACCATCGCATACACACTTACCTGCTAGAATTACTTGCATTGATTTCACGTGTATATTTAAAAAACATAGAAAGTAATAGATACTGTTCAACTCAAAGGAATAAAGTCTCAACAGGAGACAATTCTCGATTCAAGGACAGTACTCTGATGGATAAATAATGCAAACTAGGGCTAATGTGGGCTTTTCAATGCCTAAAGCTATGTATTAATACATCTATCAAATATGAGAATATATTATTAATAAGTTTTCAAAACAAGATTCCTCAGGCTAAGGAAATATACGTGATGACAAACGAAAAAAACAGAAAAAACACACAGGAAACTAGCACAGATATCTAGAAACCTGACTAGAAGGAAATATTAATAGATAATATTAGCTGTAATTGTCTCCCTGGAATGGAAGCAAGGCAGGTGCTCCCCCTTGTTTTTTATTGTTTTAAAAATTACTTACAATGACCAGCCAGTTTATGTTTTAATCATATTTAATCAATTTTGCTACCAGTTATACTGAGTTGAGTTTCCTTCAAAAATGGTAGCACTGATCTTAATAAAATTTAGGTCCAGATAAGTATACTGTAGTCTGTGTAAAAGCATCTAAGGCTCTTTAATAATAATAGTAATAGCAAAAGCAACTACAAGCATTTACTGAGTAATTACCATAAGATAGGCAATGTTCTAAACACATCACATGTTAATTTTAACCTATGACATAAGTACTACTGTCCCATTTTGCAGGTGGGGAAACTGAAGCACAAAAAAATTAAAACAACTTGCCCACGTAATTGGTAGAGCCAGATTCAAACCCAAGGACCTAACTACCAGTCCTTGCAGTCTCTTATGTTGCTGATTTTACTATGCAGGAGGTTTATGCCTTGAATTTGCTTAGAAATAATTACTTTGGAAATTTAAAAATCTTTTTTATTAAACAGAAATTGGAAATAAAATTTTTATTTAATAAAAATTAGCCATGAGCCTGTTTACGAGAGAGAAAGTGTCCTTCTCATAATTAAAAAACCCAATGCCTTCCCACACAGGTGTTATCTGCTTAACAAGTTAAAGGGCTGAGAGGAGGGTCAGAAGGACCAGCAAAATCAGCCCTGAAGCCAGGACCTCTGAGAGCAGGTATGTGATTCAAATGGAAACCAGGTAACACCAAAAAGAAGGGCTAGAGAGCCTCCCTAGATCTCTTGGTCTTCCCCCGTGAATCCTAACACATCAAAGACAAAAGTCTTCTAAGTGAAGTAAATTTGCCAGAAATTAGCAAAAACTTACAGAAAAATAGCAGGAGGTAAGAATACTAATACTGAAAATGATCCAGTGCAGTGGGACATGACATCTCAGAATGAAAGCAGCAATGGTTTTCTGCTTCATCTTTGCTTTTGACTAGCATACAACAAACCCAGAGGCAAGCGTCATCAGTCTTGCAGTCTGATCCAAGGCAAGCACAATCCAATCTCTGAGGATGACTTGGTCAGTATCACGATTTTCAATTTTTGGTATGAGTTCTCTTGCAGAAAGGTGTTTTGCAACAATGTACAGATGTTTAAGTTTTATTATCAGTATTCCTCACATACTGATAATAAAAAGTATATGCAGTTAAACCCAATACATGTGTGAAAGTTTTAATAATCAGAAGAGAAATTCGAGACAGTAGTTGTTTATAAAGAGAAAAACTTTTAACGTATGGGAAGCTGAATACTAAAGGGAAATCAAAAAAAAAAAATAAACAGCCAACGTGTAATACAAAAACATGAGTTAACTGAGGTTGTTAATGTCAGTTAAATGGCAAATGATCCATTACAACCAATGTTTAAACGTGTGTCAATTAAATATGAGCAGACAGCCTTGCAATTAGAGTTTAAAGATTTACTTTTATTTCTTCCAGATTCATATATTGCATTTTGAAAATGAACACTTTCTCTGAATTAAAAACATTCCTTTACATTTTACACATAAACACTAAATACAAAGATTTTTGCCAACTATGTTTACCAAAGCAGGGGATATTATTACATTGATTTTAGAAAGCGACATTCCAAAAGGTATTACCGATTTCATATCATTTGAGTGATTTTAAGAGAATCACAACATTATATTCTTCTCTTTGCATCTCTTCAAGAACTGCTGTCAATAAGATTTAGCTGCTCTCAAGAGCCACACCCTGAAAGAATCTCAAAATGTTCTAAAATATATGGAAGCTTTCTTTCTATAAGAACGTTTTTTGAAATAATAAAGCAGTATTTAATATTAATCTACTTTTATTTGGAAATGAAGTCTTCACTCACAAAGAAACAGTCTCTTCCTGAAATAAACTCCTTTTGGCCCGAGCTAAATTTTCTGATTTTGTTCCAAGTTTCATACTGCAGCTTCATCCACAACTGCACCCCCCACTGCTGCTCCACACCCGGCATGTACAGATAGCTACTTTTCCTCACTTTACTTTTGTTATCTAGTAACACTGAGTTATTGTCATACACCCTTCAATTTCAGTTGTCAATTTCCTAATAAGCCAGTAGACACCAAGCAGGTCTTAAGGAGAGCCAAATCCTAATCTGGAAAACATCTGCTTTGGGACATTTCTCACTTATTTATCCAGAATGCCCTTTCTTCCACAGAGTGTTAGGATACCGCAAGGAGAAGAGCATTGTGGGACAGAAGTAAGGATCTGAAAATTACATTCTGGTAAGACATTTAAGTAGAAATTGGAAAAGATGCAAGGGGAAGTTGAAAAGAGAACTAGTTCGATGACTATTAAGCTAAGGGGCCCACCTCCCATTGCTTACTCCCTTTTCTGGAGCTACATGAGACTTGCTATGGTATAACCATGCCACACTTTTTCCTATCTATCTCCAAACCCTGATACAACACAGAGAGGATCCACCAATCCCCAGAAGCTCCCCATGCCCTCCCAACTTCAGCCACTGTGTACAACCACAGGAGAGACATCTAGCCAAGAACCTCACCCTCCTGACCCAAAGAAACGGTGAGAAATAATGAAATGATTGTTTAATAAAATGAAGTTTTGAGGTGATTTGTAAACTGAAACAATATTACTAACAATATACGCAGATGGAAAAGCAAACAGAGGAATGAGAACTCCCTTAGAGAGAAAGAAGGTCAAGGTCGATCCTAAATAGCCAAGAGACACAGGGAACAGGATATCAAGAAGGAACCAATCAATATAGCCTCTATAACCTGAAAAGCTCAAGAATTGGAGGCCACTAGACTAAAACCAGGAGAATTAACTGAGAGTCTGTAAAACCAAGGCGCCAGACTGCCACCCTCCCTCTTCCATTCCGGGGGATTCTCTGTAGCCAGGGAACTAGAAGAGCGAAGGCTCACAAGGGCGGGGTGGTCTGTGAAGTGGCCACGTGCTACACTTAGAGTGAGTGCTGAACACTGAGACCTAAACCCCCTCCCCAGCCAGCTCTGGACTGTCTGCAGCCAGCTTAAACATCACCATGGTTCCAAGCAGAAGACTACAGGAGCAGATTTCTCCAGACTACATACACATGTTCATATACCAACATGAGGAAGTGCCCAAGGAAAAGGCTGGCTGATCACATGATATTCCCAAAGAGACACCTGCCAGTCCACAAGCCCAGCTCACACAGAGATTCCAATCAACATTTTAACATGCTTCATCCTTAAATATGAACAAGATTCTCACACTTTTGAGTAAGCCTCCTGCATCAAAGGTATTATAAAAAGAATAATTCAGAAGAAACAGAGATAATTCAAGGAATTAGAAGAAACTTTTAAAAAAAACCCTAACATTCTGTTTGAGAAAGAAAAAAGATACCGCATCCATGAAAGAAATAAAGAATGGTATATGAAAGGAACAAAGTACAAAGAAAAACACTTTGAAATAAAAAAAAATAATAAAGAGAAAAATAAGATGATTTAATAGCCAGACTGGCAGATAAAGTCAAGGTTATCTCCTAGGCAGAAAACAATGAAGGAATGGAAAAATTAGTGGAGGAAAGAAAAGAGCAATCAATCCAGTATATCCAACATCCATGAGTTCCAGAATGAGAAAGTCGATAAAAGGAGAAAAAGAAATTATCAAGTGACTATTACAAGATAATTGCCCCAAAATGAAGAACAGTACAAACTTAGTGCCCAGCACAATGAAGGGAAGAAAAAAACACACACACACACACAGAAAGACAAAGCATTATTTTAGAGCACCACAGGTGAAAATCCTAATAGTTCCCAGGGTGATGGGGGAGTAGGTCATATATAAAGAAAAGAGTCAACATCAAAATAGCATCTAATTTCTCAACAGCACCATGAAACATTTGAAGGTAGTAATATTAGAAGTCAGAAGGTTTTACTTTATAAATTCTTAGAGAAAACTATTTCTGTGCAAATGGATTATTATATCTAGCCAAAAAACCAATCCCAATAGGAGGGCATAACTAAAGGTGTTTTTTAAAATACAAGGTCTAAAAAATTTACCTATCTTTCATACTTTCTCAGGACACTACTAAAGGAAGTGCACAATCAAAATGTCAAGTGATTTAGGAAACAGGAGATCCACATATATGAAAAAGAAAAGTCAGAAAAATAACAAAGGGACATCCCAGGAGACAGCTGTATACATCTAAAGGTTAACAACCACTCCAAACTGCAGTAAGGAGACTATGGAAAAATGGAATTTTAAAAACTTATCTGACAGGCATGACAGCATGAAAGAATACATTGCCAAGCTGTTGGAGGACACAGAAGACGCAGTTAGATGTCCAATGAAAAGCATGTGGAAAAAATGAGGCAACTGTTAACTCCAAGCAAAACTAAAAGTTATCCAAGAAAGGAAATGTAATTATAGTATAATATAATACTTAGCTTAGTGAATACTATTTAAAAAGACATAATGGTCTTAACCAAAACTTGAGAGAGGATTATACTGGAAGGACAGTGAAGAGTAAGAAAGACATAGTGTACAACAAGCTATAATCCTCATCTAATGGGAAGCCATTAACTAATGCCAAATTGAAGAATTTAAGAGATAATATATAGTAATGACCATGTGTATGTACATGTTACAAGAAATACAGATATAAAAAGACAATTTCATTTGATTTTTATCACCTATAAATTAGTTATATATTTCTAAATTGTGTCTATTTTTGGGAAAAAAAAATAACTCCGATTACCTGGGTTACAATTTATCCTAGGAGAAAGGGACACAGGTGCCTCTGACTCCTGTTTGTTTCCAAATGCCTGATTTCACATACCTGACATGAAGAAATGTAGAGACTCCATTTCCTGGTTCACCTAAGTAGGTGGTTAATAATCCCCCATTCCCCACTCAACTACCACTCCTCAAAAGAACAAGTCAGTCATTGATCCCACCCACAGGTAGTGTGAATGTGACAGCAATCTCTGAGGAAGAGACGAACCCAGTGCTTGCTACAAGTCACAACATCACTGGTTTCCCTCAGCATTAGCCAAGAGAGGATGGTTGCTAGAAGGCTGAAGAAATCAAGATACCTTTCCAGTTTGTGCTATGCCATGAATTAAACCAACAAAAACAGTGGCTTCCCTCAACCGCCAGGATGATAGAGATGTCTACACTAAAATGTAAGCATCAAAATAAATACTAAATAGACTTATCATTAAATTGTTTCTTTCAATGAGTGATAGTGATTTAATTTCTGTGACCCGCCCTAAAATAATAAAAAAGATTATCTCCAAAAATATAAACCAAGCTCTATGTATTCCTTTATATGTTAAGGGCTCTTCACTGCTCAGGTTAGCATCTACGCTCCTGGTATGCTGAACACTACTGGCCTTTCCCCTGTGTGTCAGGCACAAGCCCCCTGCACTGTCTCCAAGGCCTTCTCTCCACTCCGCAGTGACCCTCACTGGGCTCCTACAGGTCATCAGCCAAGACAGCACAGAGTGTACTACATGGCACTGTTTTATGGAGTGCCTCTGCCAATAAACCAGACACTTCCCAGAGGAAAAGCAGCACCATGCATCTCATCTCTGTATACCAGTAACCAGCACACTGCCTGGCACACAGAAAGGCGCTCAGTTCTTTTCCAGATATACTTATCAAATTACAACATCATCATGATTATGGATCTAAGCATTACAAAAAATTCTCATGAACATTTAATGGGAAATACTAAATTTTTACAGATACTTTCTTTAAAGTCTTTTAACTTAGGTGGTAAAAAGGACAGGCCACATTGCAATCAATGTTAAAAAGGAAGGACCAACTGACTAAAATAATCCATGTTTGTGTTTCATGCAAATCCCTAATGTTCCTGGACAACTGCCAAGCTCAAATTCAGGTAGAGCAGGTAGTAATTTCCAATACCCTCAGCAGCAAAGAAAATGAGCGGCACCATCCTGTCCTTCCAGCCTCCCACACTTGTCACTGGCGCAGGCAAGTTTCTCCCCACAGCAGGATATGAAGAGTTTAAAGCTGAGTCAGTCTGCCTAACAGCATACTCAGTTAAGGGAGACGACTCACTGGAACCTGACCTAGAAAGGATTAAAGTTTCCAATGAGGCATCCCAGCAGTTACTTTAGGTTTGCATTGCACTGTGTGATGCAATACACACACACACACACACACACACACACACACACACACACACTATATATATATATATATATATATATTGTCTTAGCAAATCTGAGATTCTTGTCAACTGAGAATTTTCAAATGATTCTGTCACCTGATAAATATGGATACAGTAATAACAGAAATACAAAATAGAAAAGTCCTTAACTCACAACCAGGTAACATTAGCAACACTACTAGTGCTTTCAGGATTATACATTTACAGAAACAAGCACTGAAGACTCACTTAAATCTTTCATTCATTAGGCAATTTGATACATTAAAAATATTCCTTTTAACTGAAAAATGTATACGTAATGTCATATATACTTGAGTCAGTTGGCATCTGGATAGAAAATGGAGAGAAATTTGGAACAAATGGAACAATATAGTTTGATTCTCCTATCACAAGGAAGACTAAAAAATACACAGCTAGAAAAAGTAATATATCACATTTAAATATAGTCTACTGGAAGGTAAAAGTTATGATTCTCCAAAGGAAATGGTTCTTTTTATGCTAACAAAGCCACAAAATTATGTTCTCTTTTGAATCATATTAACACATTGACTGCCACACTAGAAAACAATTTCCCCCCCTTGGAGCCATGGTATTTTATTATGAAAACAGAATAAAAACTTGGAAAACAAAATGATCTTTTCTAATTTAATGAAAAATTTAATGAAAATAAAATTTATTGACTTCTATTCATTTAATTGACATTTTTAGGATTCATTTGTCAATATTAATTGTAACAATAAGAACATCAACAAGTAAGATTTTCACAAACTAACTGCAGGGTTTTGCCCAGGTTTTGCTTCACAAGGCCCCGGGATCAAAACTAGCCTGAGTTAAATACAACTCACATGGCAGTTAATGTGTTAATGAAGATACTCCTACCATGAAACCATATAGAATTTTAAGTAAAGACCCACCTAACAAAACAACATATTAAAAACAACTTTTTACATAATGGCACAAATCAGTCTCTAATAACTTGTATCACACAAGAACAAAGGTTTTTCATGGTGATGAGATGGATTCTATACCTTATAAAGGCACTTCCATATTTCTTGAATAAAAAGCTATACTTAAATCATGTCCAGCACCATGTTTATACAGTAAAATTCAAAAGCATTAACAAAACTTATGGAAGAAATACATATCCTGTCAATACTAGTTATGGAGAAATCTATACTTTTTCCCTTTCATTAACTTCTTTTCTTCTAATATTCATTCTTCTAACAGGGATTCCATTTACTTTCCCCCCTTAAAAAACAAACAAAAAAATGGACAAGGTATGTAATGCCATAATTTTCAAGACATTGAGCACCAGGCGACAAGGACTGTGGTTCCTGAGAGACAGGCAACAAGCACGGTGAAGCCCATGATTGCCCCAGCTTACTACCTTGAATGAGTTTCTTTGGGTTCAAAGAAAACCCGAAATGAGAAGAAATATCAGTTGAAATACACACAGAAGTGACAAAGATGATGGAATGGGTAGACAAGAACATTAAAACAGTTATTATAACTGTATTCCATGTGTTCAAAAGGACAGAGAAAAAGTGTACATCTTAAGTAGAGACAGGGAAACTATAGAAAACAGCCCAAATTAAACTTCTAGAGATGAAAGCTTCAATGTCTCATGTGAAAAATACACTAAATGGATTTCATGGCACACTAAACAATACAAAAGAAAAGACTAGTAAACCTGAAATTGAAGACACAGCATAGAAAGAAAAAAAAACACAGAGGAAAAAAAGAGTTGCTGTACAAGATGGAGGGAAGAGACAAAACGATTTTTGAAGAAAAAATGGCTGAAATTTTTCCAAATTTGATGGAAACTGTAAATTCACAGATAGATCCAAAAGGTCAACTGAAACCCAAGCAAAAGACAAACACAAAGAAAACTATACCAGTCATATCATAATCAAATTTCTTAAAACCAATGATAGAGAAAAACCTTAAAAGGAGCCAGAAAAAAACAAATTACATTAAGAACAACCAAAATAAAAAAGACTTTTTGTCAAAACAATGAAAGTCAAAAGGCAGTGGACCAAGATCTCTAAAGAACTGAAAGAAAAATACTGTCAGCTAAAATTCTATATCTAGTGAAAATATCTTTCCAAATGGAGGCAATCATGCATTTCACACCAAAAGCATGAGTGATTTTAAAAATAAATTGGACTTTAGCAAAGTTAAAGGCCTTTTTTTTTTTGCCTCAAAAGACACCTTTAAGAAAGTGAAAAGATAAGCCACAGACTGTGAGAAGATATCTGCAAATCATATATATGATTTAAAAAAACTTGTATCCGTATGTAAAGCAGCCTTGAAGCTCAAGACGACAGAAATAATCCAATTTTTAAATGAGCAAAAGATTTGAACAGACATTTCACAAAAAAAGATATATAAATGGACAATGCCCACAGTAAAAGATGCATAACATCATTAGTTACTAAGGAAATGCAAATTAAAATACCAGTCACATCCACAAGAATGCAACAATGCAAAAGACAGAAGACATGTGTTGGTGATGGTGTGGAGAGAACACTGCTGGTGGGAATGCAAAATGGCCTGGCCATTTTTTAATACAGCAGGGCCATTTCTTAACATGTCAGACAGAAATTTACATGTCCCAGCAAATTCTAAGTATCTACTAAAGAAAAATAAAAATATTGTGTTCATAGAAAGACTTATACACGACTGTTCCTGGTAGAACTATTCATAATAGCCCAAATGTGGAAACAACCCAATGGCCATCAAATGGTAGATAAATAAAATAATTACAGTGGAGTTAATACTGTATTGAGAAATTAAATGTATGATAACTGTAAAAAGGTAAAGATGGTAAAAATGGAAGTACCCTGCTGTAGAGTTCTTATACTATATGTGAAATGGTAAAATAAGACTTGAAAGTAGGTTCTGAGAAGTAAAAATGTATATTTTAGCTACAGCCAAAACAACACAACAAATTACAATTAATAAATTCTATGTTACAGGTGATGCTATCCATTAAGTTAAAACAAATCTGCCAATAAATGACAAAAAGTAAAGTAGCTTTTTATACGCGCTTTTACTTGGCTTTTTAATTATCTGTATTTTGCTGACATAAAAATACGTCTTGTGTGAAGATGGCAGAGAACACACTGTGGTTGATTTTGGTTCTGTGTTGTTATGTTTTCAAGGAACAATTTAACCTTTATCCTCCCCAATCTTAGACAAAATCATATCACCTTCCTCTACTTCTACACTTTAGCCTTTCAGGTATATTAGCCAAACAAGATTATTTACTACAAAACTATTTGATAACCATAATTTGGTATGTTTTAAAATTCAGTATGCTGCAAAAAGAAGAGTCAATAATGCTTCCCTTGCGAGAAACTAAGAAGTGTGAATAATGATTCTAGCACTCATATGGTTTTGTTATTACAAGGTTTATAAAGCTAAAGCTCCCAGAAGAGTCTACATGTTTTCAAATCCTAAACCGTAGTCAATCTGAACTTATTTAGATTCCACATCTTTATTCAGCCTATTAAAATAATAAAATGTACATAGATATAATTGAAATATATCCACAGTACAAACTCAAAATTCAAAACTACATACAGTTTTTACTTCATTCCCTCCATATTCTCTTTTCTCTCTCTCTCCTAAAATCCTGGGCATTGTCAAACCCTGAATGAATAGAATAATGTTTTCAAGTCAGGTGCCCTTTGGGAAATCATACCTAAATTAGCCCAGCAAAATGTTGTAGAAAAATGTTCCACAAGGAAAAACTTTTCAAACAAAGAGAAAACCTCTATTCAGGTCACATAAAAACTAACCAGGAAAAAACAATATGCAGAGTAAAATACATCACTAAATGGCAATGAAGAAATTTTAAAATAAATCTGATAGCATAACTGTTGGGATAAATTGGTAAATCACACTGAACCAAAAATAAAGGAGGGGGCACCTCTGGACACCATCACTCAAGAGAAGTAAGTCAAGTCTCAGTCTTCCTGACAGCAGGAATGGTTTTGGAGGGTTAAAAATGTAAACTAATGGAATTTTCTTTATTAATTTCATTTGCCTCCAACTTCCATTTAATAGTGGAAATTCTGTGATGCTTAACAACTAAGTTCTCTTTAAAACCAATAATCAAAAAATTAACTTCATTACATAAAAGTAAAAGGATATATTCAGGAAGATGAGCAACTTAGAAACTGATGAATAAGATAACCCTAATATGCTATTAAAATTCATTTAAAAATAATGTACAGCAAACAGTAAAGCACAGAATTCAACAGTCAGAAGGGATGTCAAAGATCATTTAGTTACCACTTCATGATAGGAAACTTACAAAACTACATCCACTTACACCAGCACAGTTCCAAAGAACTTGCTATGACAATAGGAATGTTCTCTAATCTGTACTATCTAATAAGATCTAATATGACTATCACATGTAACTATTCAAATTTAGATTTATTAAAATTAAATAAATCTAGAATTCAGTCCCTTAATTATACTAGCCACAATGTGAGTGCTCAATAGCCACATGTAGCTCATGGCTACTGTGTTGCCCAGCACAAAGTCTGAGACTAACACTTTTCACTATATAAGATAACATAAATACAGTCTAAGTAAGGTCTACCATAAGGTCTGCAGCTATATAACATGTCTATAGTCTATAAACTACTGTAGATTGTATTATATAAGTGACACACTAACCTATTTTAATAGATGCCAATTAAATAAAGTATCACTTTTGTCTATGATTTTTCTATTTATTTCTTTAAAAAAAAATGAAATATAGGGATGGGCCCAGTGCTAGTAATCCTAGCACTTTGGGAGGCCAAGGCGGGAGGATCACTTGAGGCCAAGAGTTTGAGACCAGCCTGGGCAACATAGCAAGATCTCATCTCTACAAAAACTTAAAAAGTTAGCCCCATGTAGTGGCTCGCATCTGTACTTCCAGCTACTCAGGAGGCTGAGGCAGGAGGATCACTTCAGCCCACGAGCCAGGAGTTTGAGGTGGTTGCAGTGAACAAAAAAGTAAAAAACACAAAAAAATTGAAAATGCCTTTTGAATGGAAATTTTTTTAAAATCAAAATTCTAAGGCTAACCTTTTTGGTGGTTCATTTGTTAGAAGACGACTTGTTTTAAAGAGAAGTATCTGAATTGCAATCAATCCCATTTTTAATTTCTTTTCTTTGGAGACAGAGTCTCACTCTGTCACCCCAGGTAGAGTGCAGTGGCATCATCAGAGCTCACCAAAACCTCTAATTCCTCGGCTCAAGCAATCCTTCTGCCTTGGCCTCCCGAGTAGCTGGTACTACAGGCACGTGCCACCATGGCAGGCTAATTTTTCTACTTTTTGTAGAGATGGGGTATCGCTCAGGCTGGTCTCAAACTCCTGACTCAAGCGATCCTCCTGCGGTGGCCTCCCAGAGTCCTAGGATTACAGCCATGGGCCACCACACCCCACCTCCATTACTAATTTCTATAGGTTTCTCTGGCTGGATCCAGCTCAGCATGAGGGGACTGATGTAATTCACGTGCTCACCTGAATCTCAAGGATTACCAAGGAGAGAGCAAGGATCTAACTGAAAAGGTAAAACAGAGAGACAGCCTCCTATTTGAATAAATAATAATGCAAAAGAGACATCACACGCTTACAGTTCTGATTTCAAACAATGGTACTCAAATTTATGTTCACATGCTTACTAAAAATATTACTCTTCCACTGGTAACTAAGGAAAAGTCCCTCATCAAGCTGACACGATCCCATTAAAATAAGTATTCTTAATAAGTAGATTTGCACAATTTTATACTCATAAGGGAAGCGGCTGTGGGCACCAGCTGAAGAAGTGAAGTGGGCAGCTCATGGCCAGCCCCTATCACTGGGCTGTGACACTGAGCAAGCCCCTGGACTCCCCTGGGCCTTTCGTTCGCCCCAGCCCCCAACCCCCAGCTACAAAATAAAGTCACTAGCCTAGATCATTTACTTTCTTATTTCCAACTGTCAGTTCCTGACACTAAATGTTTGAGAATTGCTATTGCTGACTAAATACACGTTAGCTAAAATTCCTTCTAGAATTAGCTCATGATTTTCAGTTAAGAATTCTGGGGAACTCATATGAAGTAAATAAAAATAATTATTTTAACTTTTTATGTACATTTGAAATTGGTTTTAAATACAGAACTATATCAACTAAGGAATGTAAGTCCTTCCTAATGCATCCCCACTCTGTGGTAGGCAGAATTCTAAGATGGCACCCAAGATCCCTGGCTTCTGGTGTAAAACACCCAGCGTATTCCCTTCTGCTTGAGTGCAGGCAGGACCCATGAATATGTTGGGATATTACACCTGTGAACAAGTTACATAATAAGGCAAAGGTTAAGAGGCTTTGCAGATGTAATTAAGGCCCCTAATCAGTTGAGTTTGAGTCAATCAAAAGGGAAACTATAGTGGGTAGGCCTGACTTAATCTGGCAAGCTCTTTAAAGATGATCAGAGAGATTCTCTCTGGCTGGCCTTGAGGAGGCAAGTGGCTATGAGCTCTACACCTGCAAGAAAATGAATCACGCCAACAACCACATGAGCTTGGGAGAGGACCCAAGCCTCAACTGTGACCACAGCCCCAGCTGACACTCTGATATCAGCCTTAGGAGATCCTGAGCAGAGGACTCAGCTATGCCTGCCCAGATTCCTGACCCATGAAAACTATGAAATCATAAATGGATGCTGTTTCAAGCCTCCGAATTAGTGGTAATCTGTTACATAGCAATAGAAAACGTAACACATTCCCAAGCTCATCTACCGTTTACTGTCTGATATATTTGGTTCAGGTATTTTCTCTGAATACACACACATAGTTTTTTCAACAACTCTATATTACATTATGCTACATGTTATTACGCTCATTTTAAAAATAAAGAACTTGAGGCTAAATAACATGGAAATAAATTAAGTCCTATGATAGGAAGACACTATGCCAAGCTCTTTGCCTAGTTAGCTCATGTAATCTATCCATCAATGACAGGAGGCTCAGGAATGTATGAACTCCAGTCTGTTAGAATCCAAAGCCCTCAGACCTCCAACAGTCTTTCAGTTCTTATTCCTTGATAATTACTTTTAATTATAAAGAATTTCCCAAAATTTTCATGAACAGCGAATTTCAAGATGGATGAAAATGGACGAGGATGCAGCAGCAAACTGACATTTGCATGCACGGCTGGCATCAGCACTCTACTGGCTGAGGAAGCAGCAGCAGAGAAAAATCCGGACCCAAAGAAGATTAGAGATCTTCCCTTTGACACAAAGCATAAACTGGAACAAAATTACATTTCTCCACTAGAGATCCAGGATGGGCAAGGCGAGCCTGAGAGAGAACCAGGCCCAGCATATGATGAGCACACTCTCCAGCCACAAACATCAGCTACTGTAATCCAGACGGCACGAGGCCCCCAAAAGTCCCATCACAGCAGTGAGTGCAGAGAGGCAGTAGGAGAGAGAGATCTCATTACAGGAGGAATGTTGGACACTGAAGAATTTTTTACCATTAGCTACATACAGTTGTTCCATAACCTAAAAGGATATCTTTTTTCAGTGCTGTTTACTAATCACAAAAATTTGGCAGTATTAATGAAATAGGACTAAATAGTTTAGAACAAATTGTTTTTAATATTCTAAAATTTAAAACATCATGGCAGACTCAACTGATCAATCTTGTTTAAATAGTTAAAGTACATTTCAGGTGTGACAGAAGAGACTGAAATGCTAACCTTTTTTAAAAAGACAAAAATCAAAAAAGTAATTTTTGATAAAAAATTTTTTGATCTAAAAATTCAAAGCTTTTCTTTTAATGATTAAATATAAAATTCTAAATTCTATAGTTCACTAATTGATACTGAAAAGGTAAACATTAATTTTCTTTACAAGTCTGGATTGCTTTAACTTAGAATTGGTTTGTCTGACACTAGTCAATGCAAAAAGTCATTAGAATAAAAAATAAACAAGACAGAAGAAAACAAATTGAAATTATTGAGCTTTCTAAGTTACTAGAGAATATCTTTTCTTTAGAAAATCAGGATATAATACTGAAGTATGATTTTAAACTTCTATTTTAACATATATTCCGGAGTCTACATTCCTTGGCCACATAAAACTCAAATACATTAAGTCAAACATCTACAGTTACACATTAATATTTATAAACTAGTGCCATTGGAATAAGGCTGAATGTGGTTAATCAACTTGGCTTTTGGGTAACTACAGATATTACGTGTAAAGCAAGTGTTGTATTATTATGAAGCTCTAAATTTTGTCCTCACATCTCTTTTCAATAAATGTAAAAAATTCTGGCTCACCATTCTGACCACATGAGTCCAGTGGCTTAAATAGCTCTGCTGCGTGTCCTGAATCCAGACTATACTCCCCTCTCCAGCTGGTTCCCTTAAAACATACACCAGCACTCAAAGGGAGAACCAACATGGTGGGAAAGGTAACAACCACCGCCCACCACTAGGCTGAAAAAGGATACAATTTTACCCTAAAGAGTGATTCTGAATAGAGATTTGCATTCATATGCAGTATTTTCTGGATAATTTTGTAGATACACACAAAACACAAATAAATACACAGAGATATGAGGAACAGTACACTTTATTCAAGTATCCATTCTTGCAATAATTACAAGCTATACTATTTAAGTTTACCTAAGTCACATTGTTTGGAACCTGGAATGCTTTTTCCAGAAATATACTAAATTAAAGTTGAATCCTCAGCCTATGAAAAATTTCAACGAATAAGCAGAACCAATCTTGTCCTTTCTAAAAGTGTCCCTGTGGGACAAGTCACCCAGCTGCACACTGAGTTCCTCCCTTGCACCCATCTCCCCACCTGTCCAAGGTCCACTCACAAGAGGACATCAGCTCTCAGGGGATCCTTCACTCCGAGCAGTCAGCATAGAACCTCAAGCCAGAGTAACCATTCACAAAAAGCATCCACCACTTACTGAAGCATTGTACATGCAAGATCTTAAGTAATCCTGACGGTAACCCTGCGAGAAAGGAAACTTTCCTCCCAATTTCCACAAAACAAACAGGTGAAATGAAAAGTCAAATAAATTGCTCAGGTCACAGCGCTATTTCTGGTAGTGCCACAATTCAAACCCAGACACAACTAACCCCGCCAGACTACATTCTTATCACCACTGGAAGTGAAAAGAATGTTGAGATTCGAGGTAGTCCTCTTTAGATTTACACAGGATATTTCTAAAAACTAGTACAAAACCAAAGAGAAAAGCTAAACACGGTGGGAGTGAGGTGGGTTCTACCGCCAGAGAGAATAATGATAGAGAAGATGAGAAGGATGAAGAAGAAAAACAAATGCTTAATTTACATTTTGTCTTCTAAAACATAATCTTCAATGAGGATTACTTTCTTGCTAAGGGGCAATGAGTAGTCAATTAAGACAAAAGATTTCCTATATTCATCTTACCCAAATATTTCACATCTTTACATTTTTCAGACACAGATTTCTCTTTACTAATACTGTTACCCTTAATTTCCCATTTCTCTTCATTTTTGTAAAGTAATGGCAAGATAAACAAAATATTCAAATATTTGTATCAATTTACAATAGTCAGTGCTAAAATTTAAATAGTGGCTACCGAGCAGCATTACCAAACAATGGTTTCAAATAATCATTTCCCAGGTGATATGCAGCAGTCCAGATGAGGTGCTTATGGGTGTCCTGGACAGCACTGGCTACGAGGAAGGTAAGAGCACCCCACAGGACCAGCTACGCGTGCACCACGACACACCAGCCTCCCTACAAGCAGAGACTGGGAGAAAGGGACTGGGAAAGGTCACTGTTTTGTAAAGTAAGAGGAAAAAAGATGGTCTCTTCCTGGAACATAAGGAACAAGAAATAAATTCAGTACCCCCAAAATCTACACAAATCTGAACTTTGCATACATTGACTGCAAAAACTTACTTAGCTGAAAGAAAGATAAAATTTGAAACCAAGCTCCCTATTGGACAAATCAAACTTCCTTGTGAATCTTATCTCCACTTTCAACATAGAACCCCCAAGAAGGAAGGTCATATAGTATCTATGTTTCAAATACAATTATAAGTCTATGTTATAAAAAAGGATAATTTCAAATCACTGATCAAATTCAAATAATTTTTAATACATTCAGGGAAGTCTAAAACTTAAATTTTCATTATGACAATAATGACAAATATGACATATGATTTAACCTATAACAGCAGATTGGATATTTTTATTTCAAATGGTATATATATATTATTATATTTTTAAGGCATTGAAGCAAATCTTATATACCAAATGCACAATTATACACACGTCCTCTTCCTCCTTTTCTTACTCATCATTCACAGAGCAGTGAAAATCAGTCAAAAGAGGGAAGCATTAGGAGAAAAAAAACCCATTTCCAAATTAATCATTAATCTGATGGATGACAGCTAATTTATCTTCATGACTTTTTCATACCTATTTAATGATATTTCCTATGGTGATCTGTGTCTTAAAACTGCCAAGTATTCTTATCTAAAAAGAATGTGTGTGGATGTGTGGATGTGTGTGGACATTTGCATGTGTGTGTATAAAATTAATTCGTATCAAGTAACACATATCTATCTCCCATGTTCAAACATAAGGTAGATTTTGAAAGAGTAAGACTACTATGTCCCTTTCAAAATCACCCAAAAGACCATGTTTATATACTTCTGATATTTTCTAATCGAGTCCATTAAAAAGTAAGACAATGTTATCAGAATATTAACAATGAGCTAAGAAAGAGAAAAAGGAAAGTTACTAAAAGATCCAGAAAAAGAAACTATTAAAAGTTATCTATGTTTGCGTTTTAGTAACTTTTCCTCCAAACTGAAACCCTGAGTTCTAAGCATTTACACTTCCAGAATAAGAAAATAAACACAATTTTAAAGTATGCCTTCTTCAATCTTTGTATACTCAGGAAAGCAATATACCATTAAAGTATTATCTGCCTACTCTAAAATCTTAATGTAAATTTCAAGTTAAGCAAGCCACAGTTAATTACAGTTTATTTGGCTATGGGACTGTCTTGTTGAATGATAAAAGAGCAGTACATACAGACGAAGACTATCCCCATGTACAGGAAAGGGAACAGACAACAGATCCTAAATATCTTAGAGATACTATGAGAAGTTGTGGTCCCTGAACTAAGGCCCACTCAGAGATCTCATCTGGTTCTGCTGGTACTTCATCAACAGAACATGAAACAAAAGCAAAGCATGTAAATATACAAAGAATACATCCTAGTAATTAAAAGAGGTATACACTGCCTACATCTTAAACACAAAATTTTAAAAGTCTAATCTGAAAATTCTCAGAATTTAGCAAAGATTAATGAATTTTTTTCATTATCTGCATAAATTGCAAATGTACATTTAAATATGACTTTTGGATAATCAAACAACAACAGGAATTTTTATTGTTTTCCCCCCAAATAATTAGCAAACCACAATTATACATTGGATTCCAAAATTTCAAAACTGAATTTAATATAAAAGAGCTACTAGAAAAAGAGGCTACTAAAGGTTATCCATATTTGTATTACAATAACTTTTTCCCTAAATTGAAACCACTGTTTTTATTTTAAATTTAACGTAAGTTTAATCTATGCCTTCTATAACTACTAATACACATTTGTGAATTGGAGTGCAGATTTAGTGTATTCCATTAACCCCTGCTAAATTGGGCAGAGCAGTCATGGAATAATCAACAGTAATTTTTCTTAAATGACACCCACTCTCCACACTGTGAAGGTAACGTGGAGGGAGACTGAGCAAGAAAGATAGCTGCTTCAAAACAGGCGCATCTGGCAGGAAGAGAGGTGGCTCTGTGAAGGGTGGCAAACCCCAAGCAAGCCTAGATAAAACTTAGAAAATAAAAAAAACTGCAACCACATTCCAGATAACAATCGACAGAGTAATGGCAGGGAAAGCATTGCAGAATTATGTTATTCCTTTGAACCTTTAAAAAATATATTTTAAAAAGAAGAAACTCTTGATCCCAGATGCTCAATGCAAAAGAAAAGGCAGAAGAAATAACCAAATTCCAAACTACTCATAACCAATGTTTACCACATTGAATACACATATTTGTCTGTATATTCAATGAAAAAAATAACTGTTATGAAATATTCATTTGAAAAGTAATTAAGCCTTGCAATTGAAAAGCTAACCTTTCACAACACAAAAATCATCATGCAGCATTGAGATGAACGCATCCTTATGTCCTCCGGTGCTTATTACAATTTATTTAGTATCTCATCTACTTGGATTGTTTATATATTTACTACAAGCTAAAACAGAAAAGAACCAAAGGATGATTCTCCCCAAATATCCAAAACAAAACCTTCACAAATCACATATATAAGACCTATATACAACCTTAGTAAATCTTCCCAAAATATTTATGAAAAATAAACCTTTTCAAACAAGAGAATCCATACTTAAAACTAACGTTAAGCTGTCAAAAAAGGCATGATGGTTTAAAAATGTATATTCTTTTTTTGTAAAATGAGTAATTCAAAACTTTGTTTTTATACACATAGACACACATTCTATGGCCTGAGTATACACATAAATTATCGTAAAAGAATTTAAAACCACAAATCTCTCAAATAATCCTAACCTAATTTTCTCTACAGAGAATATCAAATTAGCCTGTCTCTAGTCTAAGTATATAAGCATGAAGACATTTTTTTTTTGGTCAGGAAAAGAAATTAGCAGGATTTGAGTCTCCCAAGCCAAAAACAGTCTATTAGCTTCCATTTGGCTATTAGTCCAATAAGCAGAGTGGTCTCTAAAGTGTCACCAAGAGATAACAATAAATTCTCAAAATGAGACTTAGCACCTGCTTTTCTAATGTTGAAGGGAATGGAAAAAGGCTGATTCAGCATATGTGGTATACCCATTCAAGTCACATACTACTGATGTCACCGGGAGCTGTGACAGGTCACAGTCTTGACAAGCCAAAGGTCACAAGATGAGTTAACAAGGAATGCAGCTGAGTCCATGACAGTGGCAGGCTTTGGGGAAGGCTGGGGACAATACTCCCACAACTGCAAGGCAAGGAACAGAATCCACAGACTGCTTGCAAGAGTGGCAGATTCCGAAACTGAAACAAAAGGGTGGTGTAGAAGAATCTTGTTCAAGTGCTACTGATGAGCTTCTTTCCATAATCAGCAAGCACATATTCATACTAAAGAAAAAGGGAAGAGAAAACTTTCCAGGATCCACTCATAGCTCACATTAGAGATTATTACATGACCTCTCTGTCGGACTGCTACCTCATAAGCACATTAAAAATTTCTGTTTTGCAAGATAAATGTTATACAATTTCTGTAAACAAGAAGAATTTCAAATAAATATACTGAGAGGAAAAGTTTATTTTGTTTTAAGGAGATTTTTGTTTATAAAACAAACCAACAAACTCTTCTATGGTATTGATTTCTTTTAAAGTAGCATTTGATCATTTTAGTAAATACTAATCAGAATTTTTTAAATGTCTAAGTATCTTTGTGAACACAAAAGACCAATATAACAAAAAAAGACAACTAAAAAAAATGTGATGCTTAATTATATAGTCTATTTAGGTTTAATATCTTCTTAAACACGCTTATTCCATGTGGATGTCGTGCAATCATTTAACACAATGACTGCCACGCTAGAAAAAAAATTTTTTCCTTGGGGCCACAGTGTTTTATTATGAAAACAGAATAAAAACTTCAAAAACAAAATGATCTTTCTTCAGGTTAGACATGTATATATAAAATTATTCTATAACATAAATCAGTCCATACTTTCTATTAAAATAGAGTCCGTGGTACAGTGGAGATGACCTATAAGAAATTAGAATTGGCAGTCTGCCCCCCACCCCAACATGATGTTTCTTACTCCATTTTGAAACACACAAAATATGAATTTTCTTTTAGAAAGTATATTCCTCAGTAAACATCAATCATAAATAAGATCAGACAAGTGCCGTTCCCAGCTCTGGGTCCCATTTCTACTTCAAGAAACGATCAGCACATCCTTCCTGTGTACCAATTTCACATTCAACAGGAGATAAGAGCCACACGTACAACAGCCTTGCCCTAATGGCCGAATCTTGAAATATTCCTAGCAGCACTACCGGCCACTAAGAGGTCACTGGAGTGCAGACAGGGACCAAGATCAGGTGAAGGGCCAGGTGCGTATGTTCACTGAAAAATCCCAGCGACGCTCCCGTAGCGTGATCCAGAGAGGACGAGGGTGCTGGGGACTCCACACGTGCAGGGTGCCAGCTTCAGGAGCTGCATGCAGGACCTGAGGCTGTGCCCAGGACATCACCATGGCACTGTGTAGGACAAAGTCAGCATTTCACCACCTCACAAACAGCTTTACTGGTTATTTCTTTCATTTTACTCTCCACAATAACACACCTCAAGTTGTGTAGAGTAGTATCACATTTTCAAAATGTGGCTTGAAAAATTTGCACAAAAGCCTGATAACTAACAGAGAAAGCTGTTTCAGTATTTGTTTTCCATTAAATAGCCCCACTACACCAGACACTCGGCCACAGAGTATGTACATCATTAATGTTTAAGTACACTGAGTTGTAACTTTCTTTTTCTTTTTTTTTTTTTTTTTTTTTTGGCCTCTGAGGCACTACTTATCAATTTAATACTATGCTAACAGTAGTACAGCAGTTTTGTAAAAGGGGAGGGGGAATATCTCAGAGTTCTTTGGATTTAATAATGTATAGGCACTAGAGGTTTTTGGTTTTTTTTAAATTTCAGAATATTACAGGGTACAAATGTTTTGGTTACATGTACTGCTTTTGTACCACTTGAGTCAAAGTTCTAAGTGTGCCCACCTCCCAGATAGTGTACACTGTGCCAGTTAGGTATGGTTTCACCCATCCCCTCTGAGCTGAAGTAAGCAGCATATGTCTTTGCAAAAGCTGAGGGGGGTGGGATTTAAGGTTTGGAATTTGTTTCTTTTGTTTTGTAGGAGGGTGATTTCTTTTCTATGAAAACACATATATCTTCAAATTTAGAATCACTGTTCTGTTTTACAACGATTTTTTTTCTTTCTTAAGAAATTAGAAAGGTAGGTCAATTGCAATTTTTTTTAAATAGCATCCTTAACTAGACAGGAAAATACAGTGAGCTCTATTCTGTAGATTTCCTAGCACTGTATTTCATAAAATGTTCAGGGAATAATTCTGCTTCTTTACTCAACAAAATCATCTCTCTACATGCATGCCTTAAAAAACATAGGAAAGTGTTGTGTGCCTGTAATTCTAAAACCTTGTGACTTTCCTGACTCCAAATCCTATGCTAGTTTAGCAGTTGTTTCATTTTTTCCAGAGAATAGTTTGGGGTTCTCCCCGACTTGACAACTACCCTTTAACTACATAAAAATGAAATGCAAAGACCAGTAGTGAAATTGTTCCTTAAATTTTTAGGTCTTTAGCAAATAGCTGCACTATGAAAACTGACTCAAAGGCATGCACATCCAAACGCACACAAACTAAACACATCTGCTCACACACAAAAATAGTACTTTCAAGGGCAATACTTTGTCGAAAGCAAAGTTATGCACATTATTTCTTGCTAGTTGAACTAAAATAATTACCAAATGAAAATATACTTTTATTTTACTGTGAGTTGGGATAAATTATTTTAAGAACAGTAATTCCATTACATCAATGCCGAGGGTAATGCACTAAAGGATATTTGTCGCACGAACAGATGCCCCATCACACACGTACATACACAGCCCAATTTCCCCGTGAAAATCCAGAAATTTCTGTTTTGCGTTTAAGCAAGGAAATTTAAGGATTGTAAAGGTAAATTGCTTTTAAAAAATTACAGCAGTTTAGAATGAACATAATGTTTTAGGTTAAATCAAGAAGCGGACAATCTTCAGACAATTCTGAATGAAAACGTCACCAGGAAACCACATAGCCACAGAGCAGACCAGAGAAGAGGCGTGGTGTGCAGACCTCCCACCTGCCACGATGGACTGAAGCAGGGCAGGCAAGGAGGGCACAGAAGTTGTATTGATACACCAGGCAGAGGCGGGAAAGGATCTGCACTTTAGGAACTGATCATATGTTTAAGAAGAAGGACTCTGACTCAAACTACAATGTAGTCACATGGATACAATTTTACCACTGTTATACTTTCTAAAGATTTCTCATAGGCCGGGCGCGGTGGCTCACGCTTGTAATCCTAGCACTCTGGGAGGCCGAGGAGGGTGGATCGTTTGAGCTCAGGAGTTCGAGACCAGCCTGAGCAAGAGCAAGACCCCATCTCTACTAAAAATAGAAAGAAATTGGCCAAACAACTAAAAAATAGAAAAAATTAGCCGAGCATGGTGGCGCGTGCCTGTAGTCCCAGCTACCAGGAGGCTGAGGCAGGAGGATTGCTTGAGCCCAGGAGTTTGAGGTTGCTGTGAGCTAGGCTGACGCCATGGCACTCTAGCCCAGGCAAAAGAGTGAGACTCTGTCTCAAAAAAAAAAAAAAAAAAAAAAAGATTTCTCATAAAATTGTAAGTAAACTAACATTTTATTGAAAATAATATTTTAATAAGAAGACTACATCCATCCTTTTAAGAGATTTTAAGAACAAAACCCTACACACAATAACAACAAACTCAAAGTAAGCAAGACCTTTCCAACAGAATGAAGTAGTTGGCCCACCATATCCATGGGTTTCACATCTGCAAATTCAACCAACACCAAATGAGAAATATTTGGAAAATATAAAAAATAAATAAATAACACAAATTTTAAAATAATACAGTATAACAACTATTGTCATAGCATTTACATTGTATTAGGTATTATAGGTAACCTAGAGATGATTTAATATATGCAAGAGGATGGCAGGTTATACATAACTACATCCCCATTTTATATAAAAGAATTGGGCATCTGCGGATTTTTTTATCCACGGGGGTTCTAGAATCAATTCCCTGAGGATACCAAGGACTATAATGGTCATTTTCTCATTTTTGCCCTTCACAGACATAGACCAAAAAGCAGAATGACATTTTAGCCAACCATTAAGGAAGAACACAAGTTAAATATGCTTACTAATAAGAGGAAAACATTGCATTTTGCATTGCATCTTTTCTAGGCAAAAGTCACACAGACTCATTTAATAACCTTCCAATAATCTTATTAACAAAAGTATGATCATTAAACAGGCTTTGGGGCTCTGTGTTTAGGTTGAGGCACATATAAGTAGTTAATAATTTTACTTAACTGAAAATCCTAGATAACGACCAGGCTGGAAGAAAGGGAAGAGGGGTTCTTTATTTTTCCTTACCCTTAAAAGTACTTTGCTTCATTAGTGAACTAACTCCCTATCATTCCTGGCCTCATCATCTTTTTTCCTTTGCTTCATTAACTGGACTACTATCACTGCTTGGTTTTAATAGAGTTTTTTTTTTTAAAAAAAAAAAAAAAAAGCAGAAATTACCCAGCTTACTGATTTTACCAAAAATGGAAGGGGAAGACTACTATTTCACAAAAGAGGAAAGAGAAATCCAGACTGTAATTAAAAATGATGATTATTCAAAAGAAATACTTAAGACATTTGGAGAACATTTAAATATCCTTCAACAAGACGGGTAAATGTATACTGCAAAAAAATATATTTGCTGAAAAGTGCTTCACAGTCTCAGGGACTCTGTATTTCTTCAAAGTATGAATGTATCCATCATAATAGCACACTACAAAGGCTCAAGAATTGCTTAGCAAAATGAATTCATAAATTCCCCTTCTCCCATCATAAATAAAATGAATTAGGTTTATAGACTGCATGAGTAAGAACAACTAGCAATAATAACCCATCTATCTACTTTGGAGGCTGAAGTGTACAGTATGCCACAGAATCAAACAAACACTCAGAAATTAGTATTACTCATTCCTAGCGTTTTTCCTTTTCTCTAAAGAGGGGGAGGGCGAAGAGTTAAACATTTTAAAAATGAAAAAGATGTTCCCAGGTGTGGGATAGTGACTATGAGAAAAACAAGTCAGTCTTTAACCTTTCGATACCAGGAAACAGAGCCAGAGCACGGCGACCGCACTGCGAACGGTAAACTACAGTGTGCAGTGAGACGTATGTGGATGACAAGCCACACTTGAGTTTTGAAGGTGGGTGACGACTGCATCAGAAATCCTGGAACACATCGTTCAAACTACCCAACTACATTATTTCGAATGTAAAACATAGTTCTTATGAAAATTCCAAACATGCAGAGCCCTAAAAAAGTGAATGAAATGGCTGATCTTACGTGTAATGTAAGGCGGAAGGCAGCACCACATGCAAATTCCTCCACAGAATACAGAACTTCAGCTGTTCGGGGGACTTGGGAGGCGCAGCAAGACGGATTCAACGCCTGGGTCTCACTGGCGTCATCTTCTCCACCTGCAGAACCCCTTCTCGTCTGGGAAATGAGGGTATCATCCCCCAAAAGTCAGAGTCACGAAAATCCTTTTGCTGACCTGAAATTACCAGCTATTCCCACACTCTAAATAGGAAATTATCCGAGGCTCATGGGAGAAAAGACCTCTTCATGCCCTTTGCGATTAAACAGAAAGAAACGTATCCTAAATATCAATACAGACTATCAGTGCATATTCAAAGGACATTATTTACAAAATCACAGGCTCCAAATCAACCCTAACCTATTTCTGAGGCGGCACCTAAGTTACAAGAAAGATGCCATGAGTCAGGCGTTAAGAGCACTCACACTCCACACTCCATAGCACAGCTTCTTCTTTTTTGTTTGTTTGTTTGTTTGAGACAGAGTCTCACTGTGTTGCCCGGGCTAGAGTGCCGTGGCATCAGCCTAGCTCACAGCAACCTCAAACTCCTGGGCTCAAGCGATCCTTCTGCCTCAGCCTCCCGAGTAGCTGGGACTACAGGCATGCGCCACCATGCCTGGCTAATTTTTTCTATGTATTTTTAGTTGTCTGATTAATTTTTTTGTATTTTTAGTAGAGACGGGGTCTCGCTCTTGCTCAGGCTGGTATCGAACTCCTGAGCTCAAACAATCCGCCCGCCTCGGCCTCCCAGAGAGCTAGGATTACAGGCGTGAGCCACCGCGCCCGGCCAGAATGTCTTTTCTTAGTGGCCACTTGCCTCCCTGCCCCCCGCCAGAGGCAGTGGCTGGCAAAGTACTGTAAGACCCCAGTGTACATCCTCCCCAAGGTTTAGATCTGTAGAAAGACTAGGCCAGTTTTATCTCACCTAATATCCAGTACCCCTTGATCCTGGGCGGCTATCAGGGCCACTGGTGATGAAGAGCACAGAGTGGGGCACTCGTCAGATGCACAGATGAACATCGGGACACAGGGAAGAAGCAGAGGAAATGCTGCTCCACCAGCCATCCTAACAGGACAAACTGTGGGCTTCTGGGACCAATAGTCCTCTTCCCTGAACTCACAGGCCTCTCAAATGGGACTGTTTCATTCCTAAGACAGAGGGGTGGGGGGCAGTATCTTCTGCCTTAGCCCAGTGACTCGCAGGTTCCGTTTCTAGGGCCCTTCCGGGGATGGGCACAGGTTCTGCTCCTGTATCTTGATGATTATCTTGGCTATTCCTGCTGGATACAGGGGAGGAGCTGAGGCACATCACTGGATGCTCAGTATGAACCAGCTTAAAAGGCAGACTTTCTTCTCTCACATAGAAAACTTGATAAAGATAAAATTATCTCAATGGCAAATTATGTATCACTTTCAATTATTATAGAGCCTTTTCTTCATGTTCTTTGATTGCAAAAGTCACGTATAATCTACAACAATTTTGAAAAATGGCACTAACACATGAAGAACAGGACTGCAGTCCTAATTGTTCTGGATTCCCACTCAGCCTCTGACAACATCTCTCAGGACAGTGTTGTTGGTTAATATGTAGTGTATGGCCTAGAACACATAGCAGCTCTGCATTTATTATACCTGAATGTATGGCAATAACCAGAGTGTCAGAAAGTTCTAGATGTAGCCTATTTAACTTTTTATATAAAGAGCCATTATAAGATATAAATTTACAAATGACACAAGCTAAGAATATACTAAATACAATGGATGCCAGATTCAGAATCCAAATGCGTGTTAGCAAGCCTGAGCAACAGCCCAAACAAGTCAGACAACATTCAGTTAAGGGTAAATGTGAAAACCGTACTAAGTTCAGATACAGGATGGATGAGACGGATGCCTTAAAAGCAGTTCCCATAAGAGTGGCAAGAGTGGGCCGTAGCTGTATATAACCTGGCAGACTCAGATGACTTTAATAAAGAGCATCACGGTGGTCCAGAACAAAGGGGTAGCAGGCTGGCTCTACAACACCCATAACTTTGGAGTATTCAGTTTGGCTGTGGATATCATAATCAGAGTGCTTGTACAAAAATGAAGTTCATTAAAGAACTAAGAACAGTGTGATAGTGGGACTTGAAACCACGTAACGGGGAAATAATTAAAGGAACTAGTTAGCCTAGTAAAAACCCAAGTAAATGAAAACTATATTCAAATATATGAACAGCCATCATATAGAAGAGGGATTTAGATTTATCTTGTGTGGCAGAAGTAGAACCCAAACAACCTCCCCCAAAATTTTCAAGTTAATATAAAGAAGAATTTTCTAAACAATTTAAGTTACCTTAAGTAAAATATTTTATGAAGTAGTAAATTCCATATTACAAAACATTCAAAATGATGTTTTAGAAGCAATTTATGTATCAGGAAGATAGGAACCTATATATAAAATATAAACTGTTTAGATTCACCATTATTCTAATGACAAAATAATCACAAATCAAAAAAAAAAATTCTACATAAAGTAAACGGTCTTAGCCCATACGGATTTAATAAGTGAGAGAATATTACTTCTAAAGTTACATCAACTAAAACCTTTTCTAAATGTTCCACAGTTCTCCACAACCATAAACTGTCTTTCCTTCAATATCTCATGAGGTAATAGTTCAGGAAAGGGTCTAAATAAGAACTTGAAACAAAAGAATCATTTTAATATAAAGTTACGGCTGCAATTCATGGGGAAGAACTAATCAATCAACATTACCCTATATATAGTAACAAAAACACCCACTTCATTTTAAATATTTTTAAAGCTTAGTTCCTTGTAACTTTCTCTCTTTTGAAATTGTGCAAGATCAAGCAGATAATGGGTTAAGCCCAAAAAATAAAGGCGCAACAGAGCAAATCTGACTGCATGTTTGAAAAAGCCTATAAAATGTTACAAGCAAAACAGGAAAGCCTGTGTTAATAATGCATAAACCAAAAGAGAAAAAAAGCTACCCATTTAATGGAATAATGCTTTTATCCTTGCAGTTAAAATGAAATAAACCATGACTATTAATCTAGTAAGACCATGTAAAAATGTAATTTTTAAACATTTACTAAAAGGGGATAGTTCAGTAACCACTCTAAAAATCAAGGCCTTGTGTACAGCAGCATTTAAACGCTAAATACCAATCTCCTGTCTGCGGAGGCCATTACCCACCCTGTCACCATAGCAACGCTAACAGTATGCCTGACTTCAAAGACAAAGATGTAATTTCAGACTTCCAGCAGCCAGAGGGAGTGGTAAGAATATTCTACCCAGGCGGTGTCAGCTGATGATAAATTATAAAAATATCCAGGAAGGTTAGGAGGCAGAATGTACCACATATTCTCGTATTCCTGGGGGAAGACTTACATTAGTCAAACACACTAGGAGACAGCAAAAGTAAAACAAAAAGTAAACAAGAAAGAATCTCAATGGAGCCTGATCTTTTTTTCTTTTGTAAAATTGCATAGTACAGAGTTCTACCTTCCTTTTCTCTCGCTCCCAGGAGAAAATAAAAATAGTTTCTACCATCTCCTTTCCCATTCAAATTAAGAGTGACTGGAGATCTGCATGAATGTTCCGAGGGACTTGAAAACCACCTCTATAACTGCTGCTTCCATATTTGTGAAACTCTGGCATCTGTCAAAAACCGTTTTAAGTACCAGTAGCCGGCTAAGGGAGCGAAACTGATTTGTGCGCTTAAGCTACAGGAAAGCGGCCATCCCAGCTCTTGGAGCCGTTCTTTCCAACACCCAATCTAATCCCAACATATTCAAGATATTTTTTAAACTCTGTGAAGGGAAAACACTGAAAAACAATCTGCCAACTTACAAGTTTTTGCTGTCTTTAAAAAAAAAAAATGCCATAAGTAAATAAAGCCGACACAGACAGGGCTGTTTCACAACTATGCAGTTGAGAAGATTTTAAAAGCACTAGCCCTGTGGTTCGTGCCACAAAATTCTGAGCAAGTAATTTTCCCAGAGGTAATGAAATACAAAAAGAATGAAGTTGACGTCTTTTTGAAGAGCCTCTACAAGGAAGAATTACCAAACTGCTAGTATTTCTTCTTACTCTAAGTTATAAATGATTAGACTAGCCAACAAATACACAGAGGTAGTTTTACTATAATGTTATTGTTTTATAAGAATAAATAAATACTAAATTCTCTTTCTGTTGAATTCTCTTGTATGGTTTTGTGTTCTAAAAAGTCTAGTTCCCTCACAGTAATAGGAACATAGTACAGCTGCCTGGACCCTGCTCCCCCACTCCCCAAGGCTGATGAATGGCCAGAAGGCTAACACAGGAAGAGAGGATGTGGATTCAAATCTGGGCTCCTGTCAAGATCTTTTCCCCCTACTGGGTCCCTACCCACCCACACCTACTCTCAGTAACCAAAATACACCCCAGTCTGAGCTTCCTCTCATGATTTGTCCTGCGGGTCAGAGGTGGGGAGATTAAACCAGCTTTAGGGTCCCTCCCCACTGACACTGAAGGAGCTGGGTGGATTACGGATTTATAAGTTTCTCCTAAGGAACGCAGCTCCAAGTTTATAATGTATTCAAGTTAAGAAGTTCAAGAAAAATAGAGCACATAAATTTAGCCACAGATATAACTTGGAATAGTTGTAACAACTATTTAGTGGAATGCTTGCTCTGCGAAATTTAGACCATCACCAGTGTCATCAATTAATCTTGAGCCCTAATAATATAACCCAAGGATTATTAATCTTCTTCCATAAAAACATGCAACAGAAAAATGCCAAATTACAAAATGTCACACACCTAACCCTCAAAACAGAGGAAAAAAATTTGTGAAAACACTGTCTTCGCAATTCAACTATTTCCTTACAAAATGGGTTCTCATCCTGCTATATATTTGATACTTATGAAGTATTTTTAAAAATTACTGTGAAATAAAAATGGGCTCAATAAGCTCCTTCTTTAGACAGAATTGCTAGAATTAGAAATCTGACAGTTAAGCACTTAAACAAGTTATTTTAAAAAGCCGATCATTCATTCATTGATGTTATAAGATGCCAAAGCTAGATCATGGATAACCTTCCCAAATAACGTGAAATAACTTTCTAACACTGTATTTAAAAACCTATTATTTTGGGGTCATTATTCATTATTTTCGTGGGAGTATTTTATGTGTTCCCTTATAAAATATTTCCTTTTACAAAATAATAAAAGAAAAATGATATCCCCTCTTTAAGAAATAAAGTGTTTTGGTGTATGTTAATAATTATGTAACCTCAATACTCCCCCTTTACTTTGGTAGTCAGGAATGTAGCCTTAAATTTAATAGTTATTCATGGTAACTGCATTATCATGGTTTGTTTGCTTCTCTGTTTTTCAAACATTTTTTTACAATTTGTAATCCACTTGGAGCAGTCTTTGTTTATACAAATGTTTTACTGTAGGTCAGCTCAAATCCTTTTTAGAAGCACAAGAGTTATAAATTCTATATAAAAACATCATAGGATATGAAAACGTTCTGTCACACCAGGACTCTTTCAGTTAAAAGTGGTCACTGGTGTATTTAAAAATAAGTCATTTATTTATAATTTTCAGGGACACATACTGAAAGAAGAATACTTCAAGCTGTTTTTAAATACTTTCAAAAAGAAATTGATTTGTAACTTTCGATCCAAGTATAGAGTATGTGGGTCATACTTTATGTTAAAATGCCACAGTGTTAAAAAAAATTCATGAGGGAGGCTAACAATGAATTAATTATATTATACTTTACATATTTTTATTGTTTTAATGAGAAATTAGATTTGTAGGTAAATTCAAAAGTAAAACTGGTGATGATGAGTATGATATACAAAGGATAAGAGAGGACAGTCAATAAAAATGTTGGGAAAAAGTAAAATATATTAATCTATTTACAACCGTAAAGTCATAGTCATTTCTTCTATAATTTGTCCAGGTACCTTCTCACTAGCAACTACTGGGTTGTATGTATAGTTTAAACATCAATAAATAAAACTGTCTGAAAGAGCAGCACTAAAAAACCAGGACAGGAAAGCTTCAAGGTGTTACTCCCTGAAAAATACCACCTCACTCACAACAACATATTCATTTAATATCATCTGATCAACTGGACGGAAAAAGGCAAAATTCAAAAAGGTGTATTTCCTATGCAAACATTAGGCAAGCTGCCTCCAGTTCCTCCCCCCATATGTATACACCAACCTATGTACCATTTTAAATAAAAGGTCAACATTAGGTATTTGACTTAAAAGCACATCTTAGTGATATCATCTGATTCACCACCTTTAGTTTTCCACTAAAAATTACTTATCCATCACAGTTGGTTGCTCCTAGACAACCATTAAGTCTCAGAAATCTAAAAACTCACTGAGAAATTTAAGGAGTTTATCTACAGTAGATTTCACTGAGGGCTAAGTATACTTCCACCCATGCCTTGGCTTTTGCCTTCTTTTAGGTGATCCTACTACCCACTGACAACACCACAGCTGGCAAGAGCAAGGGAAGGGTGAACTCCAATTACCGTAGCATTGTGCTATCTGTTCAACAATGGCGGTAATGTTGGGGGTGCCGATTAGTATGAAACTAGTGACTAACATCCCATTTTTGAATTATCAATATATTTCAATTGTTTAAACTATACACCTGTAATTATTCATAACTAGTCATGAAGTGAATCTTGAGGATTTCACTTCTTTATCTTTACTCTCCCCCATAATTTAGCCTTTGGTAGTTCAACGAAACAAACAAAAAAGAAAAACCAGCACAATATTGGAATTTTTTTTAAAAAATACAATGCATATTAATGTGGCTTTAGCATCTTCCTGTCTTTCTGTGAGGTTGTAAATAAAAACTGAGGAATAAAATATCAAAATGAAATGCAGAAGAATCTCAGTGATATTCATACCAACACACTCTGCGGCCGAAAAGGCCTGCAGTATTGGGGGTTCAACAACGAAGTAACAGGCTAGGAGTTAAGGAGATCAAGTTGTAGCCAAGGGTCAGCTGTCTGTTCTGGTTCTCTTCATTCACAGGGAAGGAATGCTGAATCTCAGGGATGTTTGGTGGACTAGCAGCCCTAACAGGCCCTGGAAGCCAAATATAATTTCAAAAAAGAAAGGGGACAAAGAAAGGGCAAGAAACAGACATTTACTGAGCACTTGTGTACGTGGCAAGTACTACCCAACAGGTTTTATAATGTCACATCTCATGTAAATGCGAAGGGCTAAAGGAGTAGTATCTAGGCCTTGAAACTAAGTTGACAGTACATGTGAATGTCCTGTGTCAACCATAACCTGTAAACTTACATATGGTTTTAAAAATCTGATACCCCCAAATAGACCAGAATTATATCAGAGACATTTTCATTCCTATAAAAAACAGAAAATGCCAATTAAGTCAGCAAAAAAAGCAGTGAATAAAATCATCATGAAGCCAGCAAAATCATTATTCTACCACACCAGGTGTTCACAAAAATACGGGGAGGTAGTGTTCTCCTTCCCCTGGAACCACTAGCACTGATAATACATGACTAAATGCGGCCTAAATGTCCTATATAAAAGGCTATGACCATAATTTTGATATAGCCATCACTGCTCTTAAACTTTCAAATAGTCAAGGCTTCCAGAAAATGGCAAAACACTTCTGTGCAATTACATGTGCTGAAAGTATGAATTCTGCAACTATATATAGACCGTTCTCTGAAGATAAAATGAGAAAATATGTTAAAGTATTTTAAATTACAGGCTTCCTGAAAATAGGTATTTTCTGTCGTTGATTTCTTTTCTTATTCCTGAATGTGTTATAGGAAAGAACAAACATTAATAAGCTAGTCAAATAATTTAAATTTTTATTTTCTTTTATTATTACTATATCTAATATAAAATCTTAGACATAGGAGGCAAGCAATAAATGATTGTTAAATGCAGTTGAATTTTTCTGCATAACATGAGAATTTGTGCCTTAATTGAGGATGTCAACATTTAGGTATGCAGGCTAAAGAAAAGCATAAATGCTGCAACTAAGAAAAGCAAAAGCATTTGGGAAAATTTTAACGCATTTGTTTTTGTTGAAGAATATTCCATCTCCAGGAGCAGGTACATCAAGGAGCTGCTGTAATGAACGGAACGAGTTGCAGATTGACTGCTGGACTCCTACTCCACTGAGTCTAACCTCCAGACAAGTTTCCTGTCATTTTTGAGTCTCTATTTTCACGTGGGAATTAGAGCTCAAAAAAGAAGAAGAAGAAAAGAAACACAAATCAAATTAAACATGTAAAAATACACACATGTTAACTTCTTAATATTAATTTTGCTTGCTTCATTAATTGTCCGTGGCTACTACAATATGTTCCACCTTTAGTTTATTAAAAAAGGATTTATTTATTTATACAAACAAATTAAGCCAATAGTGTTGTTCTTCATCCTTTTGCTCTTGGTGCAGGGAGTGAAAGGATAGTCCTTTTGAAAAATGAAGAAAAAGGTGGGAAAAGGCTTGATTAAAAAAAAAAAAAAAAAGTACCCCTTCAGAGTTCAGCGTAATTTCTCTGAGGCCCCATTTCCTCTGCTGAGATTCAAATGTATCAAAAACTCTTGATGCTCAAAGGGGTAAACCACTTCTACAAAATAAAACACCTTTCAAAAATAGCATGTTAAAATCAGGTTCCCAACCACCACTCCCCCATTTTCACACACTCTATACCCTCAAAAAAGAAAAAAAACAAGGCATTAAATTTGTATATTAGGTTCATATACACCTATACCCAAAAAAGTTTCAAAGGAGAAATTATAGTGAGATAAACTAAGAAATGTTCCTCCGAAATAAACAGGTATAAGAACAGTCTAATCATTCAAAAGTATACCAAACAAAGCAATACACACTAACCTGTCTCTATCCAAGGAAAGGCACCTATTTGGATATATACTTACCGAACTATCATAAAAGCAAAAAAAAAAATGAGACTAGCCATGAATCCCAACGGAACGAGTATAGTGTCATTTCCTTCTTCAGACTGTGCTCTTTTCTTAAGCCACATTAGAGTAGGAAACACTCTAGTATGATCTGTTGACTGAGCATACACACTCTGCGACAATATTCTTCAACTCATCTCCGAGAATTTACATTAACATAAAGTTATAGCCAATGCTATCATTCTTTCAACATCAATTCTTACTTATGACTATGTTTTGCCTCTTATATAAGGAACTATATAAAAACAAGACTTCAGTAGCAAAGATGAGCTGCTTCCTTTTAACCTTACAGAATTCAAGCGAAGTTATTTAGGACTTGCTTTAATCAACATCTTGGAGCATTCTTTTTTAAGCCACCTCTCCTCCACTACCTGTGTTTGTCGTCACCACCACCACCACCAACACATCCTGATCACTTGGATTAAAAACCCCAAAAGCATCTATCCTTTGTCTCTCCCTTTATTTCAACAATGTTCTTCCTCTGCGTTCTCACTGCCACCACGATTTCACAGCCGGCTTCGACGACACCAGTGAGACAATGCTCTACATACAGCTTTCTCCCTGCCTCCAGTGGTCATAAATGCGTGTTGAAAACAAAGGCTTTCCATAGGTAAAAGGCATGTTATAATTCATTTATCTTGGTAACCTCAAAGTCCCAGACTTTCAAAAATACTACCGAAGAATGGGGTGGAATCTGGTTTGGGGCAGGTAAAATAGATGTTGGAAAGCCCTATCTTTAAAGTTCATGCACCTATACCTAGGATACTCACCGACCCCTACTCTGGGCATATTTATTCTTCTTTTACTAGTAGTTTCAAGTGCTCATTAATTAAATTTTTATTTATGTACAAAACTTTCAAAACTAGTGTCCAATAAATGAGGTGTTCTATTATTATTCTGAAGCCAAACTTTCTCCAGATACACTCCTCAACCACCATGCCCATGTCAGAAAACAAGCTTTGCATGGGTGGGGCAGGACACTGCTGTGCTGTCCCTGACCCAGAGGTCCGAGGCTCACTCATTCTGGCTGCTTTACTAGAGAACATTCACCTGTGGATCAGGCACGGGTTATGCCACTGCCTCAACATACCGTTTTGTGTTCTGACAGAAAGAGGTGTAAGAAAACAAATAAAAATAAAACTTGAAACACACCACCCTACCCAAATTAAAACCAGTGAGCTCCAAAGTCTCGAAAGAAAAAAAAAGCAAAACGAACACAAACAAAACACAGAAATGCAGGAGACATTATCCAGGAAACTGTCTTGGGCTTCATTTAAGACAAGCGATGGTTTTGATATCCCTGGGCTGCTAATATTTCCATTCACAATAAATCTCTGTTTAAAAAAGCACAGTGTGTTTATCCAGTTATTTTATAGTATAACAGATGTAAACCTGAAGTGTCAAAAGTGCATGGAGACCTCAGCTATAGACCCTCAGGAACTTCCTTCCACCACCAAGAAATGAAAACCAGCTGCTGCATGATCATCTTGGTTCAGAAAGCTGTCCCTTTGGCCCAACGGGAAAAGGTATTAGCCCTGAAGATAAAACTTCAGAGTCCTGCAGCTTCCTGTTTGTTTGTTTGTTTGTTTTTCCACCTCCCATGGTAGCAGGCAGTCATGAAGACACGTGGCATATGCACTTATTTCCCGACTTTTCCCATGAACATTTCCCCTTTTCCCTAGACTCAAATACATCAAGACTCCCAAAGCGATCATATAGCAGGGGGAAGGGGGGTGCCTCTAGAATCTCTGAGATGTTAGAGACAGACAGAGACCACCGGAAGACCCATGGCTCTCCTGTGGCCTGAATGATAAGATCATATACTCAATTAGGCAACCCGAAATTCCTAAATAAGTTCAAGTGTCCCGGCTACAAAAGCAAATAGCACCTGAGAAGAGGAGGGAGGCTGTGGACAGGAACACTTGAGTAATTTTTGAGGATTTTTAAGGTACCTGCACTTCCTTCATTCATTCATTTGAATTTTTCCCAAAAGCAGAGTCCATTTTTATTGGTGCTTTTTCTTATATACTAACAAAGATAGCTTTTAATGTGAAATTTCAGAGCAGATAAGTACTGTGAGGTTCCTAAATCTGACTTACTCCTATTTCAGAGAAGGAGAGGGAGGCCCTGACAAGTGGCATGAAGGGCTCAGGACCAGAACCTCAGCTGAGCTCCCCGTCTGCCACCCAGCATCCTACTGGGAACCCGTCTCCTGATCAAAATATGCTATTTTATCAAAAAGCCATTGTTGCTTCCATGCCAGTCATTATAAGTTGTTTGTTCTCATTTTTGTGAAAAAGGAAAAAAGGAAAGTGATATAAACTACTTTCAAATTACCATTTTTATACTGATCTGACAGTAATATTGCAGTTAAATATTTATATCATTCCGGTCTAATAATCAGGTACTGTCTAAATCAAAAGAATACTAGGAAGTTAGCTATCAATAAGCAAATGCTAAAAATTATGTGTTTTAGAATACTCTCACATGCACTGGATTTGTACAACACGCACCAATGCATGCACACAGACTCCACAGCAAATGGACACCGCTCTGAGCTCTTAAAAAATTCAAATGATATCTCGGTAATGAAATAAAGTGAAAAGATGTACACACTACAATCTAAAATTGGGTAAAATTTAGGACCTGTGGAAAGAGACAATAGTACCTGAAAGCTTTTCTTTCTTTTTTTCTTTCTTTTTTTAATAGAATACATTATGAAGAAAAGTAGTTGAGAAAGCTTAGTCACTTTTTTGTGGCTTAAAGCTTTTTTCCCCCCTCTTTTATTCCAGGCTTAAACAAAGTTCAGTGGGGCATCAAACTGCCTGTTTTAAATTACAGTCTGTATTTTAAAATAGAATGCATGCACGGCATGTTCCTGAAGCTAGGGGGTGGGAGTGTTATTCACGGAAAATTGAAGGCTTGTTGAGTCAATAATCTTCTTTCACACAGTAACAATTTTCAGCTAAAATTTCTTGACCCAAACAAAGGAAAACAAGACCATTCAGTTATTTTACAACAATTTAAAGAAGGCAAAGAAAAAGATGAGGAAAAAAAGAGATACCTCTAAAATCCTACATTGTGAGGGAAGAATAGAAAATCCTGGCTCAGGGAGAACCTGCTCTCCATGTATTTATTTCCTCCCCTAAACTGACAGTTAGCATTAAAAATAGTTACTTCCAGTCCCAAAGAAACATAAAAGCAAATAACCAGTCCACAAATGCTACTATGAGCTCCTGCTGGTTATATATTCCTTGTTATATAAAACAGATGTGTGCCTTCTGAGTTACCTGCAAAGTGAAAATCTGTAAATTAAAAGCTATTTCCCACCCAACTCAGACGACATAAAGTGAGACGTACTTGTGGCCCGCGTGCCAAGGGAAGCTGACCCACAACCAGGGGCGCGGACGAGCTTGAGAACTGAAAGTGCATCCCTGAAGGAGCTGCACTCCTGCCCACGCCTCCTGCGGGAACCCTGCCAGTGGGGCCCTGGAGAGCGCAGCAGCTTTGGGACCCTGCTCCTCCCCTCCCCCTCTTCCTTTTGGTCCTCCTGCTCCCCAACCCCTGTGCAGCCAGCCAGGGGCTCATAGCCTCAGGTAGGTCATCTGAGGGGCCGTGAGCGGGTCAGAGCCTGCCCGTTCTCCATTTGTTCGGGCAAAATTTGCAGGCTGACTTTTCTATTAGCCAGGAATATCTGCATTTATCATGCATTACTTAATGAGCCTCATTTATCAACTGTAGATCATCGTTATCCTTCTATTATCAAAACCAATATCCTGCAAATCAGTTATGTTTCAGCCTCTCTTAATCTCCAATTTTGTCTAGTGTCTATTTTTTTACAGTACTCCTTCATATTCCTTCATTAATTTTTTAGGAACTAATTGACAGTCCTATAAAATGGGTTCAAATTCATTTCCCCCCATATTTTAAATGGAAATCACAGAATATTACATGAAAAAGTTTACGGGGGGGGGAATGCTTAGTTAAAATGTTTTGTAAGATTAAACTAATTTTTAAAATTAATACATAGCCACTAAGCAAATATCTCAGCTATGATGAATTTGGAATTATCTATTTATTTTAACAGGACTGAAGATGTCAATTTAGAAACACTTTGCACACAAACATTCAAATTATTTAAAAGCAAACTATAGATCTTTTTAAATATTAATTTATTCAAACTTTCTATTATATTTAGCCTGTTTTCCCTGGAAAAATTCCAAAGTGTTGAGGTTTTATTGAATTTTCATTTACAGAACAAATATTAAGTAGAAGACTGTTTTGAAAGGAGAGAGACATGCCTTCCCACTTCCTACCTTGCTCAAGTTCAAGCATTATCCCCTATTTTCAAAATGACTGCCAATATCATGAAAATACCTTAGAAAACAAAATTATAGAATATCACATCTTAATGAAATAATCCATGTTGGAAAATAAACATTTGTCAGGGTCACTATTACTTTTTCTAAATTAGGAATTTCAAGTAAGGTCCTTAAATGCTCTTCACAGCCTTAATCCGAAAAGAACTGAGGTCTCCATATAGAATAGACCAGTGAATTCAAAAACATGATAAATCCTAAGTAAGAAAGTGAAGTACTATGTGTTCCCTTTAAAACTTCCCCAAATCGTCAAAATGTGTCCGTACCTTCAGTTTCGAAACTATGCAAGTTAATCAGTATATATCTGCAGATGTTCTAGCAGACAAAGCACCATCCTTCAGAGAATCTCCTCCTCCTCATTATAAATTATTTCCTCTAAAACTTTAAAACTCAACATATTCTATTTAATAACATTTAAAGAACACGGATAATAAACAGCTTAGGTCTTTAGCCGTACACAGGAATTATCCACTTCTGAACACTGAGATAAGCCTGATGACAGATCAGATTTCTCTTTCATTAAGTTATAATTTTTTAAACATTTGGAATGATATGAGAAGGATGAATTAATAGACAGCTACACTCTTAACGTTTTCCTGGCAACCATTTAAATCAAGTTACAAATAAACTTTCAAAAGATTTCATTCAGTAGCCATACAGCTAATTCTTACCTGACGGATTTTGATTTTTACAAAAACCTACCAACTAACAGGTTAAGATAATCTTAACAATTTATATTTCTAGTTAGGTTGGATTGAGAATTCGGTAAAAAGCTGAACCCAGTTGAAAAGCTGCTTCACCTAGGTTTTCCCAATAGGTTCCAATCATTCATAGGACCTGTATTATCAAATCGACAGAGTCAGAATGTCCCTATTAACATAGCATCAATATTCATATATGCTTCTAAGGTACATGATCCCTAATCAACACGAGTGTCATTAAAGATTTAAAAAAAAAAACAAAACAAAACCAAAAGAAACAGCACTTTTCTTTTATTAAAGGCAGAATATTGTATGCTCTGTTGCTAATACTCAACCCCCAAAGAATATTCTTGGTAATAACAGTTTTCTAACCATTCTCTTTCAGGCTTCCAATATCCTGTTTAACACCCTCTATTTCAAAGAACAACCAGCATTTACTACCTCCTTCCTTTCACAAAGGGCCAAAAAACATATGTTTTATCTAAAGCCTAATATTTCCTTCTAATTGCAAACTCAACAGAAGTACCTTTTTAGTTAACTCAGAAAGATCAAACCCTTTTCATGTTAGTCTCTTTAGATATTTCCTATTTAAGTAAGAAAGGGTCAGAAAGGTTTTTAATGACCTGATGGGCCTTCCAGAACAACCAATATTTACAGATATATTTTAGAAGGTCACAACAAAGCAGTCTATTCTCAAACACTGTTAGAATATGACTGCTAAGCTGATCGTACTCTATATCTTAAGTAAACAGAATAATGGACCTCCCATCTGAACTACAAAACTAGTGGCATGCCTCTCTGAAGAATAATACAAATTAGTTATTTCTAAACTGAGGAGTATTAACAACTCTTCAAATCCCTGGAGGGAAAAGTATTACTTTGCTGAATGAGGAAGAAAATAAAACCTTCCCCCTTTTTTGTTTACTTCCTTTTATAACATGTTTACAAGTATTTTATTAACAAAGTATCTATCGGTACTATAATTACTGAAAATGTGATTACTATTTCTGTCAACTTTTTATAAGTAAAAAATATATATTACTAAGAAAAGAATGTTTTCATGTTCTTTTTAGCTTAATTATCCTAAATGCCCACTTTTTCTTTTCTTGAAGCTTAAGGTTACCAAGGTAAAACTCAAGTGTCATTTCAAAAAACAAAATGGTTTTAGGGATAATACTACCCTGCCAATACAGATGCCACACTCATTTACTCATTTAGCATCATTAGCATATAGAGAGCACAGGCTTCAATACCATATAAAAGATCCTTTAGCAATTGAAAAAAAATTCTGCAACTGGAGTAAGAATTCATTTTAAAGTAAGTTTTCATATGAATTCTTTTAGGACAATATTTTCTGAATAAAACATAATAAATACCATGAAAAAATCCTAATCTACTTGGAAAGCCAAAACAGTTATAAAAACAACTGTAATAAAAGAATAAATAGTAAATGCCACAAGACATGAAAATTTAACAAAACATTCAACAAAAAGTGTATTAAATCAAATTTTGGGGGTTATCTTAGAATGTAAATTGAAACATATTCAATGTTTATGAAATAATGGGGCATAAAAGTTATAGAAGCTTTTAGACCTTCTATTGTATCTTTTAAATATTGGCTTCATTTCATACTAATATCAGAGGTAAAGAAAACTACAATATCCTCAAATTTTCATAATATTCTAATGGAATTTAGTGATAATATTCTAATAGAAGAGAGCTCTTCAAGCCAATTTTTATATTATATTCCTTATGCTAAGATTTCTCCATAATAGTAATACCAAGAATACGTAAGCTAATGTATCTCCTCAATAGGGAAAAAGCTATAATGATTAAGAGGTATAGAAATAAGTGGACAACATTAAGAGAGATTTGTTCTGAGCTTTAGGTCTGAGTCTACTAAGCAAAAAATAAATATTGCTAGTCGTGGCCCCACGACAACAAGAAAACAAGTATTAATTTATCAGTCATCTGCTTTCTGTGGATGATCTGTAGATCTAAATTACCTGGAAAACATAACTGTGTTAGCTATTGAAGATCAACAAGGATTTAGTGACATCAAATACAGACAAACAGGTTCAAACAATGCTGAGAGGACAAATTACCGAGGGATTAAATTATAGATCTAGCATAAAGATATTGGAAATGTCTTAATTTTTTGTAATAGAAAGTTGTTAACTGTGCAACAAACACACTAGAGAAAATGTATGACATGTAGAAATTATCTCATGCATAAAAATATTACAAAACCTATTTCAATGTTAGCAAAAAAATTAAGAAATAACTACTTGAGAAGCACTCTTGTTATTGTCGTATATATAATGGATAGTTAATAATCAGTATGAATCACTATACTACATTTTTTAAATGATACAGATTAAGACTCACAATATACCTTAGTTCCAAATTACAAGAACGGTGATTACAAATATCAAGTATAGACTAAGTAAAAAGACAAAATTTATATCACTGACTCTTCAAAAGGAAAAAGTGTAAGTGTAAATCTACAAAGGATCCAGTAGCAAATTCAGGTGTGATAACAAACGTAGCTTCACAGTCCTTATATTATCAACTTAGCCAAGTTAAGAAGACAAAATAGTTAATAAAAGTAACAATATTAAAATACATGGTATTAGAACCGTAACAATACCAACAAATCATTCTCTGAAACAATAATGGCCTTAACAGTGGATAACATGAAGCATCCACATAAATAAAAATACATTTGTAAGCCCCATGTAGAAATTTTTTATACATGCAAAGCCCTGGTGAAAGAAAAGTGGCACACTAAACTTCATTTAAATAAAGTCAATTTCCATCAAAACAGACTGGGGGTTTTAGGTATACCAGCTGATCTAAAGGTTTGGCCTTTATTCAGAAACTGATATTTCTATATATTAATACTTACCATAAAACCTGGAAACTGTCCTCTAAAGAGAGATTATTGAAATATGCTTAAAGTGCTATTGAGTCAATCAGCATCCTATTTATCTGTGACTTACAAAAATAGAAAGAAAATACCAATTAGGGTATTTCTCTTTTTTTAACCGCTTCATAAGAAAATTTATATTATGAACAACCTTAAATGCTCTTGGGAAGTAGATAAGGTAAAGATTAAAGAAGACAGTAAGTCATTACAAATATACAAAGAGATATAAATAGAATAATTCAGAAAAAATTTAAACTATTGATGAATGTATTGATTCACTTCCTAAAATACTTACATCCTCTTTTCCAGTAAACAACTTAAAAAGCACCCATCCCAGAAGCAAACTTTTCAGTTAGTTTTCTGGGACTGCAACACATCATTCCATCCCTAATTATGCTGTAGAGTTAGCTGAATATCAACTATCCATTCCAAAGCAGATCCATGACAAGAAGCATATACTAGTAACTGATATCAAAGTTTTTCCAGCGGATATGAAGAAAGCAGTACACTAAATGAGTATCAATTTATAGCAAAATTTTCAACCTGTGTCACAGTATAAATCACCAACCAATGACAAATCTACAAAGCTGGGCTTCTCCAAAACCACTAAAAAACTGGTGAAAAGAAGTGGAATTCACTATCGACCTACTTGCCGCGAGTCAGCTGAAATTCCATAAAATCACAAGCCAATTCCCAAATATTCAGCAAATGCTGCATTTATCAACAGCATACATGTGTGTTACACAGAGACACACAAACTACATGCTCACCAAGCCGCAAATTATCTAAAGAAAAAGGCTTACAGCATAAAATACAGAATCCATTACCTTTTTCCTTCCTTCAAAACCAAATACGTAGACAATGAATAAGCCAATACAACTAAAGTGAAGACCACAGTACGATTTCACCCTCTCCCACCATAAAAATAAAAACTGTAAAAATTAGGGTTTCAAAAACATGTCCATCAGATTCAAAGATAGTTCAATCCTATAGCCATCACTTACCTTCTTCTCTAAGGCTGCATATACATTAAAATGGGTATGATATTCATGCCCAATGTCATGTATAATATTCACTACAAATGCTTGCTCTCAAATGTTTAGAAGTAACATAATAAATCTTACTTAATGCAAACATAATTGAAATTAAAGTTAAAATCATGGCTATCCTGAACTCCTATTTTAAACCTTAACAGAAATTAACCAATAACAATAATTCTTCAAATCAAAATATTTTAATAAGAAAGTAAATGTATAAGAAAATAGTGTAAAAATATTTGTACGAATTTATTCTTTTAGTAAACAAAGAAAACCTTATTTAAATTAGGTTCCCTCTTTTAAAAAAAAAAGCATGATAACCCATACTGTAACCACTACTCTAATCAACGGACACCCAGTTACCATACACTATTTGCTGGTGGAAATACTTTACAAACTGCTCTGTCAAATTTTAAACTAAAATACTTTCTTTTAGATAATTTCTCATTACATAAATACCACATTTCAGAAGATTTGCAAATCACTATCAGATTTTTTATCTCTTCATTTATATCTTTTGCAAAGTACAAATTTCTTTTAAGTTTCAACTCTCACATAGACACCTCTGTTCTGTATCACTACCAAAAAAGCAAAAACCTAAAGAAAACTTAATTGTACAACAGCAATAATTTCCTGCACACCAAACTGACCATTCAATTAAAACCTTCCAAATCACACCTGGACTCTACAACAGACATACACGTAAATGAAACAGACTTACCCGGGACTACAGAGCTCCTGACAATTAAGCCTAAAATAATTAATAAATCACAAAATGTACGTGAAATGTAGAAACTTCTCTCCCGCATCATGATATAAAGTAGAACAAACAGAAACAACAGCTCTTTCTAAAAATCTTTAACTCATTACTTTTCCAAATCAGCACATTAATGTCTTACTGGTAAACTTGATGGTCTTTCTTGTTGTATTAAGTTCAAGTCTTCATGGTTTGGTTTTCCGGGGGCCAGAGGAGGTTGAGACCTAGTTCCATAGCCTTCCTGAGACATGTCCTAAGCAAACACAAATACAAAAAAAAGCACTTCATAAATATCTCAATGACATTAACTTCTTCAGTAACAAAAATGAAGCAAAGGCTTATCACAAACTATCAACTAATGTTATTGATACATTTTAGTAGACAAATAAATATAGTTTATGATTTAACGCATTACCAAAAGTAAAATTTTTTAAAAAAGCAGTGAATCACCAATAGCAGAAGTATACATGTACATAAAGTTAAAAATTAAATTTATTATGAGACCAGACCATACAAACTAAGTACTGTATTTGAGTTTTGCAGGAAGATGACTAAGTCAATAAAAAATGGGGAAGGAGGTCAGCTGTAGCCAAAGTGTCTTTGAAACCATAGCAAACCAAAAGCTCCTTTCATTGTTGAATTCTGATTTTGTTTTGTTTAATTCTGATTTTGATTAGGCTGCCTTTAATGTTACTTCAAAAAATTTAAATAACTAATGAAAGCTTTATTATCAACTGAATATTAATATGTCTTCTCAATTACCCACAATACAGCATAAATTTGTATTAAGCTCACAGAATCTTGGGGTTTCTACAAAACCAATAAACACATATGTATAGGTCTCCATATGTTCACATGGCATAGTTTTCAGAGAACCATAATGAAAAATAAAACAACAGTAGGGAACAAAACATATCCCAAAAAACATGAATAGGGACAAGAAACTTATCATTAACACAACCTTTCTGGCATCTTTCCAGGAGGTATTCTATGTGGTTTCAGCATTGTGCTGAGATAGTATTACATAACCTAAACACCTCACCATACCACATTCACTGTATACCAGATCTCTAGTTGCTTAACGATTTATATTCAGCTACTAAACATTCCACCATCATTTGCACCTGAAGTCAAATAGCAGGACAGAATGTTAAATACTTATTATAGCACGTCTCAATTGGCACTGAAAGTTGAAGAACCAGTTTCTAATTGGAGAGAAAAAAAAGAATGGAAAATACTGCTTTAAAATAAAATTCTCTCCCTTTCCTTGCAGTTCGAATATGTGTTGGCACTAAAGAAACATGATATACAAGTTCTACTTCTGTTAAATCCCTAAAATATTACTCTAAAAATTAATATTTATTAGTTGAAACCCTATAAAAAGCTTCCGATGTCCCATCCCTTTTCTAACACAGTATACACTTAAAATTACATGGCTTCTTAAGCCAAGAAACTTTGCACCAATAGCTGGTACTACAAAGTACACAAGCTGTGCAAACTAGATTTAACTAGCTGAGTGTGGGTGCAACCTGCCTTTATAAACAGGCTGTGAAATAAAGGAGCATGCCAACAATCCAGCATTTTCACATGCAACTATTCTTCGCTTTAAATTAATCTCCACCCGCACCCCAAAAATTAAGCAGATACTTAACCTCCAATAGTAATATATGATACTTAGTCAATATTATACTTTTGTAAGCAAATTCAATCCTAGTTGTACAGGTTTTTATTTGATAACAATAAAAGTGAGGTAAGAGTAAGCACATGCAATCCAAGGATACTTAAAAGGGTAGCTCTTCAGTCTGGTTGCCAGCAGAGGGTAACAATTAGGCTTGTGGGGGACAAAAGCAAAGGCTAAGAGATTATTACCACTCTCACCACCACCCCTCCTTCAGCACCATGTTTCTTCCAGATCCTAGACTGCCACTTGTCACATGGACTTCCCGCTGGGTGCCCTATAGGTTCCTTTCCATAAACAGCAAGGATTTCAAATTAAGTAGGGCAAAAGGCCTCCATTCAGGGGCCTTCACCCTGTTACAAAAAAGCACAAAAGTGCAGGACAGCCTCACAATGGGTGAACAAAGGAGCAGACCCTGCCTCTTCCTCAAACACGTGCACACACACAGTTTATGGGCAGTGCTTAGACACTTTTTTTGTTAAAGTTTAAACTTCAGTTAGGAAACAGTAAACAGGCTTGCAGGTCCTATGCTTATTACTCATTTATCTTACATTTCTTTCTTCTTAGCTAAATTAACTGCTTTTTAAAGGAGTTGAAAAAGACCACCACAATTACAGTGGATACACATTTCAATTTAGGTATCACAATCCCCCACCCCCAAAATAAGCAATTCCAAACAGACCATGAAATCTATCAGAAAGATGTACTATGATGTTACATTTCACTTTTTCGGGTTTTATTTATTTATTTATTTATTTTGAGACAGAGTCTCACTCTGTTGCCCCGTCTACAGTGCCCTGGCATCAGCCTAGCTCACAGCAACCTCAAACTCCTGGGCTCAAGCGATCCTACTGTCTCGGCCTCCCGAGTAGCTGGGACTACAGGCATGTGCCACCATGCCCGGCTAATTTTTTCTATGTATTTTTCGTTGTCCAGCTAATTTTCTTTCTATTTTTAGTAGAGACGGGGGTCTCGCTCTTGCTCAGGCTGGTCTCGAACTCCTGAGCTCAAATGATCCTCCTGCCTCAGCCTCCCAGAGTGCTAGGATTACAGGCGTAAATCACCATGCCTGGCCACTTTTTTGGGCTTTAAAAGTTCAAAATGAATAGATTCCACCAAAATCTCAAATACTATTCCTAACCACAGAAACTTTCAATTATTAAATATAGTTGTAAATAAAACCTAAACAAAATTTTGTGAGAATCGCTGAAAAGGGAACTTGTTCTGACTCAGTTTATGTTTGAACATAAGGATTCACTTAACAAAGAGAGCACAGAGAAAAGGTACCAAGTTATACCTAAAACAATCATCATCTATATATAATTTACCATGGGACTGTGAAGTCTGTTTGGCAGGTCTATTGAAGATACAAAAGTTATATTCCACAACAAACTTTAGCTTTTTCAACTTCAAAGCTATATTTATTTCTTGGTTTTGGTATGCACTTATTTTCATCTTAAGAAGTGTAAACAGAAATAAGTAAGGTAACAGACAATAAGAAAACAATGTAAGTGTCAGAAAATAAAAAATATGTTTAGCATCGTTTTATAAACAAATATGCACAGCTTTAAATTTTAAAACATTATTTCTATCTTTGGTTATTTATACATTTAAGCTAGTATTCACTAATGTGTAAACTAGTACACACATATAAATAATTATCATGTTTATCTGCCATACATTTAAAAGTCATGCCTCTTTAAAAGAAAATCAGACTGTAATAATATTGTGTAATGCACAAGAACCAAGATATGAGAATGTGGTTTTCCCTTTCAGAGAAACTGTTTTATCAGTACTATTTTGCTACACTTCACCCACAAACTTTTAATCATTGATGGGCTCTGGTCTTAACCTTCTTTATGTCATGAGTCAAAGGTAAAAAGGAAACTGACTCAGCAGAAGTGTTAAAAGAGTTTGAGGCAGGGGAGTGTACACACTTCTTTCAGAAATTTTCACTTAGATGTTTCCTTTATTAGGTCATTAAATATGAAATGTCCAATTTCATTTTTTTTTTTTTTTTTTTTTTTTTTTGAGACAGAGTCTCACTCTCTTGCTGGGGCTAGAGTGCAGTGGCATCAGCCTAGCTCACAGCAACCTCAAACTCCTGGGCTCAAGCAATCCTCCTGCCTCAGCCTCCCGAGTAGCTGGGACTATAGGCATGTGCCACCATGCCCGGCTAATTTTTTCTATATATATTTTTTTAGTTGTCCGATTAATTTCTTTCTAATTTTAGTAGAGACGGGGTCCTGCTCTTGCTCAGGCTGGTCTCGAACTCCTGAGCTCAAACAATCCCCCTGCCTTGGCCTCCCAGAGTGCTAAAATTACAGGCGTGAGCCACCGCGCCCGGCTGAAATGTCCAATTTCAAATCAAAAGTTTAGTTCATTATATCTCAAACAAGAAGCAATACAATTAACCAAAGTATGTGAAGGGAACTTCTCAAACCATCGATGTACTGTGCGTTCATTAGCCACATCCTACCCAAACCCTTCACTGATATTTCTAGCTGTCTGTGCAGTATTGGTTCCATCATAGTTGAAAAATAACACGAAGTTTTGACTTAATGGTTCACAACAGTTGCTCTAAAAAAAATTTTGAAAGATAATCAGAAGCCAAAAACCATGCATTTGAAATAATGAAGATTTACCTTCACAATAAAAATAAAAACAAAAAGTTTCAAAGTGAAATTGTCAGAGATATCAACTGTCAAACTTAGCACATAGGGAAATTGGACATTCCATACTTAATGACCTAATAATACATATAGTAGACATTTACTGAATGCCTACTATGATCATTCCCTTTGCCAGGTACATTAACATATCACAGTATGAAACAGAGGAAAACACTAGTGTCACACTTCTATTATAAGAAAGGATAAGATAAAAACTACCACAAGGGCCTTATAGGAAGACCAGGAGCATGAATGCTTCTGTTTTCTTTTTTTACAAAATGAATTAAATATTAATGGAAACATGAGACTTCGAAGAAAATGTCGAAAAACTAAAATGTCAAGGCTGCTTTAAAATTAAAAGGGAAAACATTCTTATGGCATAAATTTGAAAGATACCCATTACTGGGCATCTACCCAAAGGAACAAAAGATATTCTATAAAAAAGACATCTGCACTAGCATGTTTATAGCAGCACAATTCACAATTGCAAAGATGTGGAAACAACCCATGTGCCATCAATACATGAGTGGATTAATAAAATGTGGTATATGTATACCATGGAGTACTACTCAGCCACAGAAAACAATGGTGATCCAGCACCTCTTGTATTATCCTGGATAGAGCTGGAGCCCATTCTACTAAGTGAAGTTATCACAAGAATGGAAAAACAAGCACCGTATGTACTCGCCATCAAATTGGTATTAACTGACTTAACTGACGAACACTTATGTGCACATATAAGAGTAACATTTATCAGGTGTCGGGCAGGTGGGAGGGGGGAGGAGGGGATAGGTATATTCACACCTAATGGGTGCAGTGCACATTGCCCGGGGGATGGACATCCTTGAAGCTCTGACTCGGGTGGGGCAAAGGCAATATATGCAGCCTAAACATTTGTACCCTCGTAATATGCTGAAATAAGAAAAAAAGATACAAAGAGATAAACAATACCTTAATATTTAATATTTTGAGAAAAGAACCTTGAAATTAAAAATAAAAACAAAAAACCCCAAAGAGATAAACAATGAAAGGAAAGATGTCCTCCTTCCCAGGATCCCCTCCACAAAGTTATTACTGCTAACCATTTATTTATCTTTCCACAATTTTTCAATGTGTTGCCAAGTATAAATGTGGACTTAAATTCTTTTGCCTTTATACACAACTGGAGCATACTTTCCGGTTAAATAGCATAATTTTCAGCTCCTTAACAATATATTGTAGAGCTCATTCTATATCTGAACTAAATATCTACTTTATTCTTCCTTTTATGGCCACATAATACTGGATTATTTGAAGGTGCCATAACTTATTTAATCATTCCCTTATTGATGTGCATTTAGGCTGTTTCCAGTCTTTCTCTACTTCATACAGCACTACAGCAAGCATCCTTGTACACACATCTTCATGTGAAGTATCTCTGTAGCATAAATCTCTACAAGCAAAATTTCTGTCAAAGGTTTGGTACATTTAAAATTTTGATACACACTGGCAAAGTACTCTTAACAAAAGAATTGTCCATTTACACTAACAGTCCCTCATTTTGGAATAAAATAAAACTTACTCAAGACGCTCATGTTAGCATCGCTATACGTCTTACCCTACAAAAAGTGGCAAAGTAAAAGCAGGGGAAGGATAGGAGAATTGGGTAGACTGTAACACAAAAAATAACAATAATAATCTAAGAGCATATGGAGTATAAACCAAAGGAAGATGGAGAAACGGAGGGGGAAGGAACACTTCCAGCCTCCACAAACAAATGGCAATGGAATCGAGTGGGATCAGGGAAGACAGCAGAAACTGGTTGTCTCTGAAGTCCAACAAAGAGCTTCAGGTTAGAAGCAAAAAGCAACAGAGAGCCACCATGGCTTCTGGGTCTGAAATACATGATGATTCTCACACTATATAAGAAAAGTTTTTCCGATCATCACATGAAGCACAGATGTTCTAGGAAGACAGTGAAGATGGCCATTTAAATTATCACTGTAATAATCCAGAGTGAGGGGACGAGGATTTGAGTAGTCTCAGAAAATCCTGTGTTATCTAGGTCAGAATAATGTCTTACTCCTTTTCTCTTCCTGCTTTGGAAACTCGTATCACCAATTAAGGGAAAATAGAAAGCGTCCTGGCATGTAAGGACGGTGGAGTGGGGGGGGTGGGACCACCTCCATGGGGAGAATGCCTGGAGGACACGAGGGGCTGCCCTGGTCCAGAGATCGCCTCATCTGAAGAAATGCAGTGTGCTATTGGTCTCCCCTGCATTTTTATTTGTAGAGAAGTAAATTTAAAATATCCTTTCCAAAAAGAAAGCACTATAACTACTGACATATCCACATGTGTTAATGGCACACTCTCCCCCCTGCATCTCAGGAAAGCCCCAACAGAAACAAGAGGTGACTGACAGGTACGACGCACAGTTCTTCCTAACAAGAACCCCACTACATAGCTCCTATTATTACCTTGTTTCACTACTTTTTGTTACCTTGAGGAAACAAACACTTAAGTAACTTACACGGGTAGTTTATGATCACTATGCTAGAGTATCTCAAAGTGAAGGACATATCACCATTTCCACAAAAACTGTATTTTAACAACTGGAAGCTTCAAGCACTGTTATTATATATAAGAGATTTAATATCATTTTAATTTTTAAGGTATTATCCTACACTTTCATACATTTTAAATTCTCGTTTAAAAATTATAATCTTAAGTGTGTTACATGTCGCACACTTCCAAAACATTCAATTCCAATTCGTGAATAAACAAGAAATACTGAAATGAAAAATTCCATTCCACAATCTTGAATGGAAAGCCATTCTCCCTACCACTCGTTATCATCAAATAGTTACTAAAAAGCCACACGCTGATGGGAGGCAAGGTGAAAAGGCCGAGCAGCCCACCGGATTCTGTTCCTGAAGACTCTCTACTCGCTGTTTCTTTCTGCCTGGCCCTTAAGAACTGGGGTCCCTCAGGTCTTTACGCAGACACTCCAGTGACTCCTGCCCGGCAGTGATTCCAACTCTCTACTGAAGTCCCACATCTCTTAAGTGCATTATCGGTGTCTGTACCTGTAGGGAGAGGACCTTGCACTCATCATGTCAAGAAAAGCCGCTCCTAACCATCCCACGAATCTGCTCTTTCCCCTCGGCTCCCCTCCTCACCAAAGGCCTCACCATCCAAACGGGACTTCTCAGAGCTACCCTACACCTTACTATCTCTTCCGAATCCAGACATGTCTGACACATCACCAAACCCAAATCACCGTCTGGCGCACCTGCTTCGTCCTTGAGCTGAAGGCCAGCACCTGCGCCCAGCGCTTTCCACAGCAGCCTCGTGCCTGCTGGGCCATCCGTGCCCGTTTCCTGGAATACGCCTCCTCATCCCTACAGCATGAAGTCCAGAGTCCGTGGCGAGGCACACAGCCCTTCAAACGCCCTCTAGCCACCACACCAGCTTCGCCTCTGGCTGGCCCAGGCCCCGCTGCAAGTGATCGGCTTTAACCTCTCAGCTGCTTGCGGAGCCATAGGCCACTGCCCCTCCAGGCCTCTGTGCCTGAAGCTCTCTCGCCCCGTTGCAAGTGGATGTTCTTCCTTCTCCTGTGTCTGCAAAGCATCGGGTTGTCCTCAAGATCCTGCTAGAAATGAACCCCGCCACTCTCCAAAACAATTACCTTAAAGTAACTTCAAATGGACTCCTCTTAAAGAACTTACAATGCTATATTTTAACTATTTGTTGTGTGTCTCCCAAACTGGACCCTTAATTTCCCTAAAGGAGGGATGCTTGTCCTTTTGGATTCCCAGTGCCTAGCACTGATAGGTAACGAATAAACGCCGGCGAATGACTGACAAATAGCATCTAAAAGCTTACATTTAGAACTAGACACCACAACACAAAAATAAAAGTATGAGGACAAACACAAAACTTAACAAAACTTGGGCACATGTCCAAGAATATTTATCACGTTAACAGCTACACCACCTGGTAGCAATGTGCTACAAAACACATTTTGCTGTTTGTTACTGGCAGTCTTGAGGCAAAAGGATGAATGCAAAATAATACAATATAACTATCCTAGAAATTAAGACTGTGGAGCATAAAGGATGCCATCAAAAAGGAGGAAAATCAACACATTCTATGCCTCCCAATGAACAGATCAGCAAAGAAGTATTCTGCCAAAAAAAAAAAAAAAAAAGATAATGAGCTTGATAAAGCCAATGGATCAAACTACCAATTTATAGGAACTAAAATGGATGAAGGAACATGTTAAACCATGGTCAATCAATTAGGAAATCTCAGGTTGTGGGAATCTCTACTAGACAAAACGACCCAGTTTCTTCAACAAATAAATGGCAATAGAAAAAAAGAAAAAGAAAGAGGAAGAAAGAGAGAGAAAAGGAGATGGAGGAAAATTTATGACAGGAAGGGATTAAAAGATATCAACAAATTCGAAGACTGGACTTTATTTAGATCCTGATTCAAACTACCTCACAAAAACACGTTTTCATTGATGACACTATTAGAAATTTGAACACTGGAAAATTGATACGAAGAAATTATATTTTATTTATTTATTTTTTATTTTTTTATTTTTTTTGAGACAGAGTCTCACTCTCTTGCCTGGGCTAGAGTGCCGTGGTGTCAGCCTAGCTCACAGCAACCTCAAACTCCTGGGCTCAAGCGATCCTCCTGCCTCAGCCTCCCAGGTAGCTGGGACTACAGGCATGCGCCACCATGCCCGGCTAATTTTTTCTATTTTTAGTTGTTTGGCCAATTTCTTTCTATTTTTACTAGAGACAGGGTCTTGCTCTCGCTCAGGCTGGTCTCGAACTCCTGACCTCAAATGATCTGCCGGCCTCAGCCTCCTAGAGTGCCAGGATTACAGACGTTAAGCGCCCGGCCAAGAAATTATATTTTAAATGTGGTAATTCTATTACTCTTTTAAAACATCCTTTATCTTTTATAGCTATATTGTGAAATATTTACTGATTAAATGATAAAATGTCTGGGATTTACTTCAAAGTAATACCAAGGTTGTGGGTGAGGAAGAGGAGGATATAGATGAAACAAGACCAGCGACATAACTGTTGAAAGCAGAGTGACGCGTGTATAGGGTTCATTGTACTACTAACTGCTCCTGTTTATGTTTGAACATTTCCACTTAAATGAAATTAAATGAAGTTAATGGTATAAAAGACTACTTCAGGAGTCCAGGAGTGGGACTGAGGCCCACTCCGGCTTTTATCTGAAAAACTACATGAAAACTACAGTAACTTCCTAATGGTCTTCAACACCCCTCCTCAGCGAAAACACATTAAACAAAGATCTTTCAATTATTCAGTTTCTTAACACCTCTCCATTTTTATCTTTAACGTGTTTGCTACACTATTTAATCCCAATGCTTAGCTGCCTTAAACAACAAAATTCCCTCCATAATCTTAATCAAATTAACCTTAACAATTTCATTTTCCCCCTAGGTCCCCAACATAAAACCTGCTCTTTTTTTTTTTTATTTCAGCATATTATGGGGGCACAGATGTTTAGGTTATGTATGTTGCTCTTGCCTCCCCACTCCCCACAAAGTCCGAGTTTCAAGTGTGCCCATCCCTTGGATGGTGCACACTGCACTCTTTGTGTATGCAAATACCCACCCCTCCTCTCCCTCCCCCCTCCCCCATGCTCAACATCCAATAGATGTTATTCTTATATGTGCACTTATGTGTTGATCAGTTAATACCAATTTGATGGTGAGTACATGTGGTGCTTGTTTTTCCACTCTTGGGATACTTCACTTAGTAAAATGCGTTCCAACTCTATCCAGGAGTATACAAGAGGTGCTATATCACCATTGTTTCTTAAAGCTGAATAGTACTCCATGGTATACATATACCACAGTTTATTAATCCACTCATGTATTGATGGACACCTGGGTTGTTTCCACGTCTTTGCAGGGTACAGGTGTCTTTCTTATAGAGTATCATTTAAAACCTGCTCTTCTTATTGACTCAGAGATCCTTGATATCATCTCTGATCTCAGCTCAAGGTGCCCTCCTACCCTAAATCTGACATTCTAACCCCTGCCTCAGCCCAGCCTCTTACAGGCCAAGTTTCCTATTTACCCAACTCCAAGAAGACGTTTGTAGCCACAGATCTCTTCTGAAGATCTTGACCCTTTGAGTCAGACAAACCCAAATTCAAACTCCAACTTCACTATTCACCAGCTGTGTGACCCTTAACAGCTCAGTTTCCCACCCTAAGCAGAGGCACTGGGCAGGGCTGGCCATGTAGTTGTGTGTATACCCTACTGGGACCCATCCGTCTTAGGCACGTGGTGCTCAAAGAATGGGGTGAATGGGTCTCGTCTGTATCACAGTGAGTACTGCTCATCATCTGTTTGGAAGAGTGGTAACTCACTCTAATTCTTCCTGGTCCACATCTACACCTTCCCCTGCTCTAAAGATCTTTTGGTCTAGATAAAAATCACATGTCCAAAGCATAAATGGTGGTTTTTTACTGCTATTAATTCCACAGGTCAATTCAAAGCTTAAAGCCCTATTCCCTCTACTATAACGTATATATTGATGAGCATGAAGGCTAGTCAGCATATTTATTTTCTAATGAAGATTTCTAATAATGAATTTATTTTAATAAAGTCACAAAGATAAATGAGCCACAGTAAATGTTCGGCTCTCTGTGCTTTTAGTAGGGAAAAAGTAGTGTACGTAACAATAACTTTTTAAGGCTACACAGGATCCAAGAAGCTCAGCTCTAGAACTTAATACCTAAACGATTCCTTTCTTCATCCATAAAACCAAGATACAGTAGTCTCCCCTTATTCGTGGTTTAGTTTTCCATGGTTTCAGTTACTCGTGGTCAACTGTAGTTCAAAAATATTAAAGGAAAAATTCCGGAAATAAACAATTCACACATTCTAAATTGCCCACCCAGAACGCGAATCATCCTTTGTCCAGCGTATCCACGCTGTAGTTGCTGCCTGCCCATCAGTCACTTAGTAGTCAGGTCGGGGATCACATTAACTGTCTCTGGATGGCAGTGCTTGTGTTCAAGTCACCCCTATTTCACTTAGTAAGGGCCCCAAAGCACAAGACACTGGTAATTTGGACATGCCAAAGAGAAGCTGTAAAGTGCTTCCTTTAAGTGAAAGTACCTAACTCAATAAGCGAAGATAAAAACCACATGCTTAGCTAAGGTTGCTAAGATCTATGGTAAAACGAATCTTCTACCTGTGAACTTGGGAATAAGGAAAAGGGAATGGGTGCACAGGATATGAAGGGTCTGGTACTAACTCCAGTTTCAAGCCTCCACTGAGGGTCTTCGACCATATCCCCAGTTGGTGGGGGAGACTTCCACAGAGCACCTCCTAAGATACAGGAACTCACATCCTAAAGTTGTGGTAACGATTATGATACCCTACCTTTAAGCAATTACCATTGTGCCTGGCACAATTTAAGTGTTCCTTAAATGTCAGCTACTATTATTTCTATTATTTAAAAACACAGAATAAGAATCAAATGATGCTGATGCCAGCAGCAGCTAATAATTATACAGCATTTACTATTCCCAAGCACTTCTAAGTGCTTTACTCACATAATAAACTCTCTTAATTTTCACACTGACCCAATAAAATAAGTACTATTCTACTAATGAAGGAACTGAGACACAGAGGTTGAGTAACCTGCCAGGTCACTTAGCTGGCAAGTGGTGGAACTGGGATAAGCACCGAGATATTCTTTCTCCGAAGTCTGTGCATTTAACAATGTTCACACCCACCAGATAATGACTAATTTCTGGACCTTATCCTACAGCTGATAAATCCCAGCCTGAGGTTGGGGTCCAAGAACATGAGATGGTAACAAACTGCTCAGATTTGATTGTAAATTTTGAACATCGTTGATTAAACAGTGTCATATTTTCATTAAATTATGATAATTAAGAGAGTCCTACAACGTGGAGTTTTAGGTCTTATATCATTAACTAGTATCTGTAAGACAAAATTTTACTGTATCATTAACAAGGGCCAATTTAGCATGCCTTTATGGTTGTAAAGTAGGTAGGCACAGTCTGCCCACCCCTTACCTACCTACTTAGGACAGAGATGACCTTATTTATTTGTCTTGCTGTGGCTGGAGCACAGCTTAATAAGATCAGCAGCACCTCTGAAATGAAGTGATGCTGGCACTGGCGTCTTACACTCTGAGGGCTCTTACTGCACAACCTTGAGCCCCTTCCTCCCTGGACCAACAAGCAGACCAGCCCAGGCCCAAGAACCACAGACCCGGAGGGCCACGGCAGAGCCTTCATAAAGTACGCAAGCAGCCGTCAACTCCTCCTACCCACTGTGGGACTGTCACTCACATTTAGGGCCTGAATTCTTGACCTGGAGTAAAAGGGCTTTAAAAATTTCTCTGAAACTATAGCAATTCTGTGTGATGATTCTATTTCTCTGGGAGAAGGATCCATAGCTTTCATCACATTCTCAAAGACTCTAGAAAGGTTAAAGGGTAAGAACTAACAGAGATAATCAACAATGGGGTTCAGCAAAGTGAGAACATCATAATTTCAGAGATTTAAAAATCAGATTAGCTACAAATAACAGCATTCAACATTATAATCTTTTGCTAAATAACTGAAATAAAAATAAAATTAGTGAAAGATTTCCAAAAATAATAACTAAAGAATTTCAAAATATACTGTTAGTGTCTGAAGTAAAAAGGTAGCAAAAGTTCGAGTTACCTAAGCACCTGTATGTAGCATAAAGAGTTACCCGTACAGGACACCTTGCGTCATCACCCATACACTTCACTTGGAGGATAATACCAGGGAGGCAAGTGGCACGGCAAAAACCTGCTGAAACCGAGCTCGTGGGCCCGCATGCTGCATGGCCAGGTTCAGACTTTGTTTTTGCCAAAGAGTGAAGTAAAGTGCCAGAAAGACACTGCCTCAACCTTGCTTTGCCAACTTGTCCCTAAAATCGTGCAGGGAGTCACTCTTAAAAGTTGTCTGATTTCTCTGTGAAATGCTTATAGAGGAAAAGCTAAAGGAACCAAAGGGAAAAAAGAAAAGCAAGCTAGGGGAAAAAAAACATAACATAATAAACATAGCAAAAGACACTAAAAAGTAGTCGGTTGTAGAAGATTTTGTTGTCTTTCATTGTATCAACACTGCTTTAAACACGCAAGACGCAAAAAGGATTCCGTTGAATTTTTTTTTACCATGACTATATATTTCTTTTATAACTTAAGAGATGTTAAAATGGATCATTTGATCTATGAAATTCTCTTTCCCTACTCTAGTTATCATTTTAAGACTAGGAGAAAAATAATATACTAAAATGAACTTAGCATCCAATTACTATCGTCTTTACTAGTCTTCTATGGAATTAGGCCAGACATCCAACCCTTCTCTAAGAAAAAGCAGAAAAAGCAGATTATCTGAATCTTTTAGAGATTCTCTTACAGTTTTGAGGGAAAAAATCTATATATATGTATTCATCCTGAAGTTAATCAATCCCCTCCTGCTCTTCTACGGGCGAGGGGCAGAGGGAGCAAACGTGAAAACTGCTGCTCTGAACAAAGGGCGATACTCCAAATATTTGGCAGCTAGTAAAACAGTGGGGACACCCCCTGCTATGCAGGACATTAACAGGTTGCTTGAGTTGCTTGTGGAATCCTTGGGGTCCTGGAGAGAATGGGAATGGCCTCTATAAGCCTTCTGAGTGCACAAGGGCAGGGCATTTACCAAACACTCTTGAGGACAAGGACAGTTCACACAGGAGGTCTCCAAGGAGGGTCCCTGAGTTGGCAACAGCAACATCACTTCACTTGGGAACTTACTGGAAATGAAAATTATTGGGACATATCCCAAACTACAGAACCAGAGACTCTGGGAGCAGGGGTCACCAATCTGTGGTTTTAAAAGCCTTCCAAATGATTCTAATGTAAGGAATGTTTGAAAACCACTGGACTAATGAATGGAAAGGCCCTTCCTTACCAATAGCCTTCAGGCTTCAACATCCAGAGCAAAATGCATTTCTACTGTAAACAGTAATAAAGGAGACAGTGAACCCTTTAGATTACAACAAAGTTAGAATAAACCCCAAACCACATTCAGGCATTACTTGCTGTGTGATCTCCTAGGGTTATCAGTAATAAATGAGATAATAATTATGAGCCACACTAGGGGAAAAGACTGGAAAATGCCAGTTAGTATTTCTGCATACCAGTGACTCTCGAACTTTGATATGCATCCAAATTCCTGTAGAGATAAATATAGATTCCCAGATGCTCCCAAAGAGAACAGTTTTGGGGAAAGAAACCTTACCTGAGTGAAACCCCCAGGTAATTCTGATGCAGATACCTCCCCTTTTGTTCTCTTAGAAAAACACAGCTGTGCACTTACCCAAGGGCCCTTCTTTATCCCACTTCTTGCCCTGGTCCTTCTCTTACCTCCCCAGGCTAATGCAAAGACACATGAAACTATTCCTCAGCCCAAAAGCCTCACACTTTGGGGAAAATCAGTCAGTAAACTATGGCTGGTCCCATTCTTTTCCATCCAAAAAAAAAAAAAAAAAAAGTGGCCACTGCTCACACTAGCAAATTCTGAAAATAGTATTATGTTCCAAACATCTACAGATATTTTTCCACTGGAATATAACATACATAGAGCTTGTTACTCTAATTAAGAATTTTTAAAATCAAAGCAATTGATGAAGGAAGACCTTTAATGTATATAAATTATGTTTTCTTTCATTTTCATACTTTAGCATATTGAAATGAGCATTTTAAAGGCAAATGAAAGTAGCTGAGAGTAGCAAAAAACAATCTGGGGGAAAAAAATAATTCCCCATCTCCCTTGTGTCAGAATATAAATATCAAGGAAAGAGGAGAGAACTGTACAAATGAATAATGAGCAATGATGTTTTGTTATAACTGCATGCCCCATTCTCTTCTCAACACCAGTGGAGGCAGAGGCAGGTACGAGAGGAGAGGAGATTGTCAGGCCTGAGGGAGCAGAAGGGGTACAAAGAAGAACCACACTCTGGGGAACCCCAATTCTTCAAATGTCCTGGTTTAAAAGGAAAGGCTCCCTCCTTCCAGCCACTGAGTCTGGAGAACCAAGACTAGGAACTACAGACCAAGGCGCAAGTCCACCCATGTGTCAGGACATCTGGTTCAACTCAATAAATCCTCTTCTGTTAGTAGAGACAGTGATGGAGGGGGGATGACACTTGAAGATCTCACCTACGATTATGGTTGGGTTAGAAACACAACTGGTCTCCAGACTAAACCCTGCTGTACGTGCGTGTGAAGTTTTTCTTTAGCCTTTAGTGGAATACACCTTAAACAATAGAAGATGTTCCTCTTTTGTCTCCATGGGAGACAATCGCGACTAGCCGACATCATTTCCAAACAGGCCTGATTCTGGTCTGACAGAGGCCAGGACGAGGCTACCCACACGCCCCAGGCCTGCCGGGCTTCTAGGCTGCTCTTCTCAGGAGAGGCCTTCCATCCCCTTTCTAAAGTAAGAATTGAAAATATTGTTATTACTGTATTATTCCTCACTTCCTGGTTTTGTTTTCCTTTAACTCTGGTACTAGAAAGAAAAAAGAACATTTTCAATATGTTAAACATGAAAATGAATAAATAGCATTATCCAGTTATAATAAAATACAATTAGATTCCCAGTTACACTTCAAAACACTAAAAAAAAAAAAGAACAATGGAAAGTTTTCCATTAAAAGCCAAAAATGCCTTAATACTGGAGGGATATGTATAAAATCTGAGAATTTTTCTCTTACTTTTCTTTACTGCTATTAAGTAAAGCAAAGGCCCAGGCAGACATAGTTGGAGCTAACTATAGAATCACCCTGATTTCTACAGCAATTAAGAAAAACCAATTCATGCCAAATGACATTCTAACATTCTCAAAATGTTGTTTTCTTCATTCTTTTACAGGTTTTTTTTTTTCCTATTTTTTTTAATCTAGGAAGCTTTCAGGAACAACCACCAAAATAGGCACACAAATACACACACACACACACACACACACACGCCCCTGACCATTCTGTATCAACTGAAACTTTTAAGGCAGCAAATTACATCTACGTTCAAAATTAGTGCGGAGCTTTTACTACACTAGCTATTCCCCCCAAGGGAGAAAAAAGGAGCAGAAAGGAAAGTCACTACTCTCTCATTCCCTTCCTCTTGGCCAGTGGACATCCTGGGAGAGCTAGCTAGCACACACAGGCTCCCAGAACTGGCCCCTACACGGCCTTGGGAGCCTCAGGTCAACATCTAGAACTCAGTTTAAGAGTGGTCCTTGCTAAGCCTCAAAGTGACTTAAAGGAAATTTCCCCCAGCAATTGTTCAAAACCTAAGACAACTGCAAACAGGGTAAGCAAGAAGAAAGAGATTCAAAATTCAAACATAACCCAAGCCTTCATTAGTAATGTCCTTTAAAACAAAGAATAGTATTTATCAACCTACATTCCAATAGTTTTATTATCAAGTTAATTAATAGACTCCTGTGTTAATATCTAAAAGCTAAGTAATTAATGGCAATGAACTATAAATGTCCTTGTCTTTGCTCTTACAATAAAATCTTATAAAACAAATGAAATGAGCACTTCAGTGACTTTACACAGGCCTTGTAAGGTTAATTTTCCCTAAAAGCTGTAGCAGTGGCTTATAAATTAACTTTCTGTCATATAAATAAGAAACGGATTCAAATAATTATTAATAACAATACCGAAATGTTTACACTACAATGGATCACAGCCACTATGCTTAATGTGACTTCTGAGTGCCTTCAATAGCTTATTTCAGTGAGATGTTATTACAAGTTTAATTCAGAAACGTTAGTTCATTACATTTTTAGCTTTTAAAAATGTATTTTTTCTAAGTTAAGCTCCTTCAAATAACTCTATGTTGATTATGATGGATATTTCATGTTAAATAATTCTAAAATATTTCACCCTCATGTTCTAATACTGTTTTCTTCTTTTCAAAATGATTGCCCATTTGCCGAATACTTTAAGTTCACTGCATCTCCTTTGGAAAAATGTTGACCATGGAGACATCTGAAGAAAGTGATATCTTAGAAAACATAATTTAAATACCTACGTCTATTCACTCATATATAAGTGGACTTAGACTTCCACTTGGTTCAACTATCAAGTGATCTCCTGTTCACAGTAAACTGCTAAGCTAGTACTACTTTGTTTTAGAAAATACTGAACAATAAATAACCCTTTATTTCATTTTTAATTATTGAGGAAAAAGCAATGTAAGTCACCAGTTCCCACTATAATTAATATATTCCTTCTAAATGACCCTATTAACTTATTGTCTAGTTCAGTATCATTCAGGGATGGGTATTACTTCTATTCTCATAAACAAAGAATTGCACCTACCCCACGATTATTTCTCCTCTCATCAGCAACTCTTACTCGTCCTTCAAGACCTCCTCTGAGACACTTTTATCAACATCCTCTCCCTGTGCCCCAGAGCACTAGAGCCACAGCTGGAAAACACACCTCTTCCACCGTGCCCTCGGATCCTCCCATTCAACTGGGAGCTCCTTTAGGTCAGAGACGCCTCACTAATCACTGGGTTCCCAGCACATGAAACACCCCCAAGTACAAAGGAGGTTCGTGAAATGGTTTATGTTTTGCTTTTATTAAGAGTTGTGTCCTACAAATTTTCCAATAGACCTGATTTTAAAATAAATAATAATAAAAACAAAAAGACAAAGTTACACCTTCAGATGTATGCATTCACAATATCCAATATTTCCCTTAACAATCTTGGACAATTCTATCAGCTTAAAGAAAAACTGTACCTAAAAAAGGTATGTTTAAAATTCTCTCACTGCTTTACAGTAGGGTTTTTAAAAAAGATCCACCCTGATATATCCTCTCTAAACTGACTGTGACTATTTCAATGGAGTTAATTCCTACAACTCTTCCCTAAGAACAATTTTTCTAGCTATGATAGCAACAGTGTTTTTAAAGCCATGCAAATGGAGAGAGGATAGTATAAGGATGCCAACTGACCCAACTCAGCCCAGAAGTGGCGCTGAGTCAGCAGAAGACCCCTGTCACAGGAAGGGGCACTGACGGAGAGTGCGGTCTCCAGCCGGACCACTCCTGTCAGGTCACTCGATTCCTGGAACACTGTCCTTGACACTGAACACAACATCTGTCAGGAGCCAACGGCTGGAAGTTCCGGGAGAGATGTGCGCCAGGACAGGAAACGGTCCCTTCCAGTATCTCAGGAGAGTGAGTCTGAAGCAGAACAGGAATTGGAGGTAAAAGGAAAAACATCCTGAGACTAAAGGTACAAGCAGGAGAGAGAAAAGTGATGACAGTTTGCTAAGAGAGACTGGAGACCAGGAAACAAGCCCGAACACGATACGTCATGACCTGAAAGTGATGACACAGAGGGCAAGCAAAAACTTTAAAGCGAAACAACAAAAAATGTAAAACTGATGGCATCAAAGGAGGTTTTCCCTACTAACACGAAAATATTAAATCTCAGTAGTGCTGGAGTGCTGAGTAAATAAGATGTCTGGTAAATGGACAGTGTGCTTCACGGCTGTGCTTAGTCTACAACGGGAAGAATAAACCGGGCCTGTTCTTACGCTGGAGTTCTAGTTCATCCCCCTAAAATGAGCAGCAGAGAAGAGAAACAAATAACAATGAAAAAGAAAACAAAGGAATCTGGGGTATTCATGGAGCCTCTGTGTCACAGTGAATAAAAAATTACAAATGTCCAACTGTGTATTTCTTCCTGACGAATCAAATGTCCATGAGCTATTCAATCTAGGACCATAGTAACACATCAGGTAGGTCGATTCTAACTCGAAATTCTGTGAGGTCTCTTTAACATTGTTAGAGCCCAGAAGACAACTGTATAGAATCCTCACTAAAAATAAAACTTAAAATAAGAACCACTGGGGCTGGGAAGGGAGGAAAAAATTAAAAAAAAAAAAAAGAACCATTGAAAAATATATATTAAAATGTATAGAAGTGAGCAAGTGGAGGGTTTGTTAAAACCTTCTGGACAGGAATTTGGTAAAATACACCAAGTCTTTAAAATATGCCTGTTCTTTTCACCCTAAAATTCCACTGGGAAATTTCCTGGAGAAGAAGCCCGCTTGCTCACATGCACACATACGCGCTGTACAAAAGAGCCAGCTATAAAAACATTCAACAAAGCATTGTCTGCGATACCAAAAGAAATTACAAAATTTAAATACCCAGCTGTAAATGTTTATCTTCCTCAACACTATAAAGTCTGCTTACTATGTGCCAGCAAATAAAGGGGCTTTTCGAATGATTCTATCAACAACAGTATTCAACATGTTTACTATGTTTCTACATTGGACCGAGGTACTGGGGATACAGCAAGGACAAAACAAAGTCCTTCCTCTCCTGAAGGTAATTTTCTAATGGGGGAGCCACAGGCAATATATTAATAGAAAGCAAGTATGTAGTATGTCACAGTGATCAGTGCTATGGAGGACATTAAAGCAGAGTGAAAAGGAACGTTGGGGGGTGGGGGTGGCTGTGGTTTCAAACTGGGGAAGGCCTGTTTGGTAACAGTCCGAGTAGGAGACCTGGCCCTGGCCCAAAGTGGCAGCAATACAACTAGCGGAAGGTAGTCGGATTCTGAATAGGTTTTAGAGGTAGAATGGCTTTGAAAGAAAGAGAAGAGCCGAGGGCAATTTCAAAGTTTCCAACCAAAGTGTTATAAAAGATCAATGACCATTTATTGAGATGGGGAAAAATACAGATGGGGCAAGTCTGTGGAAGAAGGGATGAGTGTCCAGAGTTCTGCTTTCAACACACTGAGTTTTTGAAGCCTGTCACACATTTGAATTAGCAATTTCCAGTAGGAGCTGGACTTAACATAGATATATTATAGAAGGGAGGAGAGAGGTCGAAGTTGCAGAAATACATTTGAAAGTCATAAGCCTCTAGATATTTAAAGCCATGAGACTGAATGAGATTGCACAGGTGGGTAGAGAAAGAAGAGAAGAGGCTCCAATACTGAGCCTTGACCACGGGCCAGCATTCAGAGGCTAGAGATAAAGAAAGCTCAGCAGAGGAGAGCAGGGAGTCGCCAGCAAGGCAGGAAGAGAGCCAGGAGAAAGCGTGTCCCAGGAATCAAACAGGAAAGGTACTTCAAGGAGAAAGATACCATCAACTGAATCAAATGCTCCTGCAAGCAAAATCCAGAAAGAATAACACGTGCCCAGTGGATCAAGTAACAGGAGAACATTGGTGGCTCTGAAAAGAGCTGTTTCACCCTGTATGATCTGACTCATGTGGAATTCAAAAAAGTTGACTTCATAGAAGTGGAGAGCAGAATAATGGTTACCAGGGGCCAGGGTGGGTTGGGGTATCCGGGACATGTAGGTCAAAGGATCCAAAATTTCAGTTCGACAGGAGGAAGAAGTTCGAGAGATCTACTGTAGAAGGTGGTGACTATAATTAATGATGAATTGTAATTCCTAAAAAATACGGAGTGGATATAAAGTGTTCTCACCACAAAAATGGAAGCTATATGAAGTAATGCATATGTTAATAGCTAGATGTAGTCATTCCACAATGTAGTATATACACTTAAAAACATCATCTTGGACACAGTAAATACAACAATTTTACCTCTCAATTTAAAAAAAGAAAAAAAACAGTACAAAAGAGCTGTTTCAGTAGAGTGGTTGAAATAAAAGCCTATACAGAGTAAATCCAAGGGCCAACAATAAATGGAGAGAAATAGGCTGTGGTTTTGATCAAGAAAGGTGTTTTTGTTTGTATTTTGGGGGGAGAGAAATGACATGTTTGAACACCAATGGTTACCACAGAAAGGGAAACTGATGACATGGGAAGAGAAGGGAAGTAAGAAAAGCCAGGAACTTGAATGTGCCCGGGAGAAGGAACATGGAGATTTCAGCCAGAACATGTGCACCAAGGGAAGGCAGAGGAAAGGCTGGCTGGCACTGACTGCTTGCACTGATTTCTTCAATGAAACGGAAGTAGCATCCCTAGCTGGGAGTGGGGAGTGGGGAATAAGCCTTTTGGGTTTGAAGACAGAGGGGAGTATGAAGTGGCCGTAGGGAAGTGCAGAGTTACAGGTCAAGAACCACCTGACTCAGTGGTCCTGAATTTGAAGGAATAGCGGGGTCTTCCTTCCCTCCTTCCCCATCCCACTTGTCCAGAGGAGGTGAGGAGCTGGATTTTGTCAGAGCTGCATGAGCAGGTTTATAAGATGGAGGTAGGAGTATTTGACCTGAATTTTATCTGAGTAAGGAGGAAAAGGATGACATGAGGGGTGTGAGAAACAGGAAAAAAGAGAGAGAGTCAATCGACTGTAGGTTTCGCTAAGTTTGAAGAACTGAGCCAGGTTTTAGACATTCTCATCAATAGAGACACGAACGGATCTAATGTGCTTCGCTGCTGGAGCTGGTAATGCCTCACATTTTATAATTAATGTGGAATCCTTTATATAATATTTAAAAATATTATACACATTAAAGGTTTACTATAGATAATTGGGAAGATACAAATAAAACTAAAGAAAAGAAAGCTTTACTTTCTTACTGCTTTTTACTATGTGTTTGTATTTTAATTACAATTTAGGACATTTCCACACTTTTGGGTAACCTACCTTTTAACAACACTGTGAGCATGCTATTTAAAGTGGTCTTCTATGTTTCCGTTTGATATAATTACTGTTGTGTGCTAGTTAATCCCGGGGATTCAAAGCCTGCTTGAGGTCCATCCTACTCATCTGAACCAGTCTTGCTTGTACCTGTGGAGTCCATGTTATTATACACATGGGTGCAAGCCTCTGACTCTGTCACAAGTCTTCTAATGTAGAAGTACCTGAGCATTTCCTTTGGAAAAACACAGTATTTTATTATTAACAGCTTTCTGTCCTTCCCTTCCTCCCTTCCATTACATTTAAGGCATTATACTGATGTTTGAAGTTTTGTATATAGGTAACTCATATTATATATGAATTTTATTTCAGAGCATTAAGGAAACATGTAACATATGTAGTGACAAGACTTCAAGGGGACAGTTAGTTGTTATAAGGGTAAAGAAATGCCATGACACAGTGGGTTAGGACAGGAATGTGAGATTATCCTACAGTGTATAAGATAGACTGATCCAACAGATCAGTGTCCCAAAGCCCACACTATCAAAAGTCCCAACATTCATGTATATTTAGAAACAAAGCAACATAAAAACCTAATTATTTATCTGACTCTAGAACCTAACTTCATTTTTTACATAAAAACAAAGTGTTCTTAAAATCATTTCATTATATGGTAAATTTTCCAGAAATAAAACTACCACATATAGAGGGAAGATTATACTGTTTTGTTCAGAACTTCACTAAGAGTTGCTCACCAATTCAAAAGATGAGATCACCATTGACAACCCTGCCTGAGACATGTGCATTGCTAATACGACACTCCTGTATCAGTCTCCTTTTGCAGCATCAAGTTCACAGTGATCCCACATGTACATCAAGCATCTATGTCACAAGTCTTCTAATGCAGTCATGCCTGAGCAGCTGCTTAATCAAATACACAACATTATATACACTTTCATTTTTCCATCTACAGTTAGTGCATTATTCTAACCTGGGAATTTTATGTATAGGCAGCTTATATTATCTATGAATTTTCTTTTAAAAGAATAAAAGAGGCATTAGAAAAGTTTCATTATAAATGAGAAGGTATCATCTGTTTGTTGTATATTATTTATTATAAACATTACATGTTTGTATGGTTTTAAATTGTATAAAGGACATCAAAGAAACAACTAGAAAACATGAGGGTATCAGTTCCTGCAGTATACCAGATTAGATACTCTAAACGTCTTTTGATTGAAATACCTAAAATACTGTGTAACATATCTTTTCTAATCCTTTTTAAATGAATCCCAGACTTAGCATAAATGTGAGTAACACCAAGAACACAGAGAAAGTAAACCAAGAACATGGGAAGCAAGAGAGCAATAGAAGCTGCCTTTTGCTATAGATTTTTAACTTTCCATTTCATGACCACACAAGGAACAGGGACAAGCAAAACTGTAGGGTCTGCCAAAAGGGAATAAAATATGAGACAATACTTCCCAATTAAATTAGGGACCAAGAAGGGCTATACCTATCATTCAAGAGCGTGCAAACCCACTAAAGAGAAAAGAGAAGTACCTGTCTTGAGTTTGGTACTCAGAGGTAGGAGGAATAAAAAAAATAAATAAATAAATAATGGCTCCTTTCAGAAACAGCAACCACAGGCTAACCATCACCAGGGTGTCTGGTCAAAATTAACACTTAGCAGTGTGGTCTACAAAACCTCAAGCAGAAAATTTCATTTAAAGTGGTCCCAGAGGCCATCACCACCTGCACCCTCTAATCAATCTTAACTTCACTGTTATGTGACAACCAAACACGATGTCCAACCTGATATAATAAACTCACAACATCACCTGTGAAGCATTGAAACCATGTCAGTCAGAAATGATAAGCAAAAAACCACCCCAAACCTAGTGGCTGGAAGCCACCGGCTTGTGTTTCATTCACCATTTAGTGAGTGAGGAATTTGGACAAAGGGGAAGGTTTTTCTGTGCATCACCATGTTGCTAGGGCCCCGCTGGAAGAAAGAGCTGATGGTCACTGGAAAGGTGGGGCTAGAACCAGCTGGAGGCTCTTGACTCAAATGGAGGATCACAGACCCTCCTTTGAAAAAGAGCAGTGCCTAACATGTTGGGGATGTGATTTAGAACCACAAACAAAAATGTTTATCCTCAAGACTGCGGATCTAACTTGCAATGTACAGGAAATAGCTGGGCAAGTCAAGCTTCGTCAAGAGAAAATACCAAGACAAAGCCATTCCACTAGGTGACTGACCCAATTTCTTCAATATTTCAAGGCACAAATTCCAGGTAGTGAGAACTGCTCTAGATAAAGAGGCTCAGTAACCAAGTGGATGTAATAACTGTTTCAATTCTGCTTAAAACAGCGTTGTATAAGGGCACTGCAAGGGCTACTAGGGCTATCTGAAAATGGCGGGGTGGGCAGATAAAAGGAATCATATTTAAGTGAGTAAGGTGAGATGGTAGAATTATGATTATACAAGAAAGGCCCTCACTTTTTATAGACACAAACAGAACTATTTAGAGTGGAAATGTTATGTACGTGACTTAACTTCAAAGAAAGGAGAGAGAAAGAAAAAGATGAGGCAGAGAAGCAAACATGGTAAAATATTAGCAGCACTAAAACTTGGTTAGGGCATATGAGTGTTCATGCTATCATTCTGTTTATCTGTGTATTAAGAATCTTTTTGTCATAAAAATTTCACAAAATAAAATGCTAAACATTGCCCCAGGTGACTAGTACCCACCAGCAACTGGCAAAAGCAAAGACTAATCAATCCTTCTAAGAAAACAGAATGTAAACCCAAGCCTCACTAAACTGTCTTCAAAAAACAAGGAATGAAGGGAAATAAGAAAATTCTTAGAATTAAAAGAAAACAAAAATAATGCATATCAAAATTTGAGAGATTCAGCCAAAGCAGTACTTAGGAGGAAAATTTTTAGTTTCATATTTTGCTTATCAGACAAAAAAGGTTCCAGAAAGCTAAACATTCACTTTAGTGGAAAAAAAGAACAGCAAAATAAGTATAAGGCAAAAAGCAAGACATAATCAAGGTAAGAGCAGAATTCATTAAATTAAAAAAAAACAAACATACAATAGAAAAGATAAAGAGCAAAGTTGCTTAGGAAAGGCTTTTATCAAGAATAAAAGAAAGGCTCAAAATGGTGGCTCACACCTGTTTTTGCTGGGAGGCCAAGGCAGAAGGATCACTTGAGGCCAGGAGTTCAAGACCAGCCTGGCCAACCCAAGGAGACCCTGAGACCCGGTTTCTACAAAAAACATTTAAAAATTAGCACATGGTGGGGGCACGCATCTGTAGTCCCAGCTACTCGGGAGCTGAGGCAGGATGATCATTTACCCAGGAGTTTGAGGTTACAGTGAGCTATGAACACACCACTGCACTCTAGCGTGGGCAACAGAGTGAGACCATGTCTCTAAAATAAAAAATTTTTTTAAAAGAATAAAAGAAAGAAGAAAACACTTCATGAAAAAACATTATGTTTTAACTCTGGATGTTACAGAGATTAAAATAATAAAGATTATTAACTTTATGTTAATAAAGCTGAAAAAGAAAATGAAATGGACAAATTCCAAATGTATAGGAATATTAAGGAAAACTGACTCAAGAAGAAATCAATAGCTTGAATATGCCTACAATCACAAAACAAATGGAATCAAAAGTTAAAAATGAGGGATGAGACAAAAGCTAAAACTCAAGAGCTACAGAATCCTTTACAGCTTTATAAACACTTCTGCCAAACATTCAAGGGACAGATAATGACGTAACACAAATTCTTTCAGTGAATTAAAAAAGAGACTAGTCTCCAATTCATTCTACAAAGCTCTAAAATACAGATACCAAAACCTCACAACAAGGATAATCATAGCTCAATCTCATTCATGAATTTATGATTCAAGAAACCTAAACAAATGTCAGTAAACTGAATCCAGTGAAGTATAAAAAAGATAATATTTATGAGGCTAGGCTTATTCTACAATGCAAGTTTGGTTTAATACTTTTAAAAGAAGGTAATTTACCCCAACAACAGATTATAAGTAAAAAACAAGGTGATCTTCTCAATACATAACAAAAAAGTCAAAAGATAGAATTCAGCATCCATTGTTGAACTTCCTTAGCCCAAGAGTGGGCAGCTACAAAAAAAAAAAGGAAAAGGAAAAAAGGAAAAAAAAAAGAAGAGAAAGAATAAACATGGTATTTAATGATAAAATGCTGAAAGCTTTTGTTTTAATCACGGATAATACAGGAATGGCCATTCTTTTCGAAGAATATATTTGGAGAAGACAGTCTGCAGAAAGATAAACAAGTGGGCAGGTGGTGATTTTTTAATGAGAAAACCTAAGAAAATTGATGAATTAGTAGAATTACTACAGAATTAATAAGAACTTAAAAGTTCACTGGACATACAAAGTTAATATACAAAAAGTGTGCTGCATTTATACATACCAATAACGAGAAGAAAATATAATTTTTAAAGGATACAGTTTACAAGTATATTCCTGGTCTTTGGTCAGCGGGCTTCAACAAGGCAAAGACTGTTCAAGTAAGGTACTTCTGTTTGTTTTACTGTTTTTTTTTTTTATAAGTACCATCTGTTTCACGGAAAAAGATATAATAATAAAAGAAAAGATCTCATTACAAAAGACAAAAGTTCTCAGCATAGTAAGAAATGAAAAGTTTATGTGAAAAATAAACAAATACAAATAGCCAAGAAAACTCTGAAACAGAAGGATGAGGATATGTTAATCTTACCAGATACTAAAAGATAATAAAAATGGTATAGCACGGATGCATTAATAGAATGACCAATGGAAAAGAAAAGAAACCCTAGAATAAGCCCAAACACCATGCACCTAAGGAAAGTGAGCACATGATTTTAGTGGCACCTCCAATCAATGGGGAAAAGAGCTGCAATGGTTAATTTTATGTGTGACCGTAGAAGGCGTGTTTTTGGATAAAATTAACAATTTAAATCGGACAGTATGAGTTAAAGTAGATTGACCTACATAACATGGGTGGGCCTCATCCAATTATTCTGAAGCACTAAATAAATAAATAATAATAAATAATAAAATAATAAATAATAAAAAGACCAGCCTTCCTTAAGCAAAAGGGGATTCTCCAGCCAACTGCCTTCGGACTCCGTCTGTACCCTCGGCTCTCCTGCATCTCCAGCCTGCTGTCCCACACTGCAGATTTTGGACTCGCCCACCTCCCTAAGTGTGTAAGCCAATTCCTTATAATAAATCTCTTTCTTTGTATATATACACATTCTATTGACACTATTTCTCTGGAGAACCCTGACTAATATAATACAACCCTGATTAATGTAATAGCCTGCACAAGAAAATTCTAGGAACAACCAAGTTCTAGGAAAAAATAATTAGGCTGAACCATCTCTCTCTTCGTAGACTACAATAAATGAAATGTAAAAACAAATATATTAAAATACTACAAACTAACATGAGAGAGTTCCTTTACAACTGTGGAGTATAAAAGGTCTTTCAAACCCCCAATAAAAATAAAATGCAGAAGTCATAAGAACAGATTAATAATTCTGACTACATAAAAATTGAAAAAAAAAAAAAAAGAAAATGCTTTTGCATGACAAAAAAAACCTTCCATTACTAATGTCAAAAGATAAATGCTAAGGGGGAAGTTAGAAACTCATATCATTGACAAAGGCCTAGTCTCCCTAACATAAAAGAGTGAGCTTTTTAAATCAATTTTTAAAGACCAAAAACTGAATAGAAAAAATTCAAGATTAAAAGATATTATAGTCCAGGAAAAAAATATAAATGCTTTTAAATATGTAAGATGACACTCAACATTACTCATAATAAGATATATGTAAACTAAAACCTATTACAGGTTGAATATTCCTTATCAGAAATACTTGGGACCAGAAGTGTTTCAGATTTTGGAATATTTGCACATGCATAATGAGATATCTTAGAGATGGGACCCAACTCTAAAGATGAAATTCATTTGTTTCTCATATATATATATATATATATATATGCATAGCCTTACACGTATAGCTTGAATGTAATTTTATACAAAATTTTAAATAATTTTGTGAATGAAACAATGTTTCAAGTGTGTTTTCACTGTGACCTGTCACGTGAGGTCAGGTGTGGAATTTTCTGCTTGTGGTATCAGGTTGGCGCTCAAAAAGTTTCAGATTTTGGAGTATTTCAGATTTCAGATTTTCAGAGTAAGGTTGCTCAACCTGTATCAGATTGGTAAAAATCCAGAAGCCTTGTAAAACCAGCACATGTGTAGGGAACAGGTCCTCTCACACATAGATGGTGGGAGTGTAAATTGGTACAACCTCTAGGGGAACAATCTGGCAACATCTACTAGAACTACAAATGCACACACCCTTTGTCCGAGCAGCATCACTTCTAGGAATTTATTCTGCAGGTATTATTGCCCACTTAGGAAACGACACATATACAAAGTTTATTACGGCAGCATTGTTTTAATTGCAAATAACTAGAAATAATCTAAATGTCCATCAAAGAGAAAAGTTAAATATATTATGGTATGTCTATAAAATGGAATGAAGCTATAAAAAGAAAGCGGGCTAGCTCTATGTACTCCTTTGAAATGATCTCCAGAAAATATATTTAAGTGGGTAGAGAAGGGGGTGGATTAAAAACAGAAGCATGCGTATAGTATATTATACTACATATACCATCATTTATGTAAAAATTAAAATGTGATACTGTGCTTTTTCATATAAAGAAACTCCAGAAAAACATACAATAAACTAATAAAGTGGTTATCTGGCAAAGGGTGGGGTGGTGAAGTGGGCAGGGGGAATTAAGATGGGAAGGAGACTTTTCTCTGTATCCTTTCCTTATACCTTAAAATTTTTGAAATCTGTACACATATCGACTGGTCAAAACATTAAATATGTTAGAAATGTTAAAGACATAAAGTGATATGTCTTAAAGGAACCTTAAAATTACCTTTTGTATCAATCACATTAACAAAAAACACAAAGTATTGTTTGCTGGCTGATTGCCTTATATAAAAGCAATTGATGATACATATGCCACATTTGGAAACAAAAGTCTAAGTCTGCAGAAAGGAATGTTCTGATTGTTATGAACTACTGGCTGATTAAATATGGTTGAACTTCTTAGGGTTTTAAATGTATATAAATTCAGTATTACAAATTTTATTAAAATTTGGCTTGATTTTAATAATATTCCATTGATAAATTTTACTTTGTTTTAGGACAGCTATCGGGGGATTATCTTGGTTTGTAGGTGCTAAATATATCTACAATGCTAGATCTCATTTCTTCGGGAAACTTTCTGAATCTATCTAGCCATCTAACTCCCTAAAAACAAGGACTGTTACTGTCAAACCGGACCATCTGATTAGGCTGCCTAATCTTTGACTTCCACCTCCTGGTCCCACAACAGTTTAACAAAACTTAAAAAATACTCAGGTATTTTATATTAATAGCTATCAAGTATGAAAACAAAAAAAACTTCCAACATACTTTGAGGAATGCTTGGTTTTACTCAGAATATACAAAGTGACATGTACATTAAAGAATCATAGTTATATATTATTTCTTTCCATACAACTAACTGTATTCAAATCAATAAAACAGTGATAGTATTAATCAAAGCATAAGATAGCCCTAAACTAAGCACATTACAATAGTATTCGTTCACAGTAAGATTTTACCTGTAGCATGCTTTAAATATTTAAATGTAAAAGATATTAAATAACTAATTGCCACGTGTTAGAAGTCATCGGTGAATGCATCATAAAGGAAGTAAATTTTGAGCTTGGTCTTGAAGGAAATGACAGGCACTCAGAATCCTTAATCAAATTGGTTTTACAATCAGAAATTCATTTCAGTGCACTGAAGTAAAATGAGTAATGTAATCTCTCTATTGAGTCCTTAAATTTTGATGACATGACAAAACATTCTATGTCTACAGGTAAGTTCAATAAGGCTCTGAAAGCCCCTTGGAAAAACCTATAACTTTATCAAAAATCCAGATACCAGTCTCTCTCATATAAAAAGAACTGATATTAAAGTGTTTTAAAATTTTCACACATTTTAATAAAAGACTTCACCTGATAACTCTGAAATAATGTATATCCCTACTTCTACAAACCCCAGATATGTTGCCACAGCTTTGAACACATATATGCAAAAACCAAGATTGTACTAGATCTTGTATCTCAGCAGCTGTTTTAATATGTTTTGTTTAAAGTAATCAACTCTCTTTAGAACTCTGTAATAGAAGTCATGTGGGAACAGACTCCAACAAACCCAAGAAAACACTTCAGAAATCAGCCAGATCAATAAAATTAAGCTCCATATATTTACTCTGCTTAGTATCAGCAATCTTTTCAAGCCACATAAGAAGCTCTTTAAAAATGAAAAAGTCTATGCCACATGCATTCATCCTTTCTTTACCACCCCCACCTCATCAAAGAAAAAGATGAGAAGAAAATATTAAAATGGAAAGTTGCATTTTGATGCTCACGACTAGAAGTGCTGTAAAAGTTTTATCAGGACTCAGGGCTCCTTTTCATGTCACTAATGAGCGACAGTCTCTAAAACAAAATGAAACTGAATCATTTTACCACATATGTATGTACTATTTTTCTACAAATCATGTAATCTGTAATATATAGTCCAACAACCTACAAGAGTACTTAACGAGGCTAATTTAAATGAGAAACTGCTTAATATATTTAAAGTATATGATTCCCATTAGTATTTCAATATTGCAATTGAAGTGATTTTCTGTTTATGAGCTCATTTAAGAAAAACACTGTCAAAGGCAACGATGTTTTGATGCAGTAGCACTTACCATTAAAACAAAAACAAAAAAAGGTCAAGATAAAAATACCATGCATGTGCTAACTAGCAGGATTAAATGATCGATAAAACCCTTCTCTTGAATAAGCCTTGACAAAGCGGCAGAGTACTTTCTTGAAAGATTCAGAACACAAACGACAAGAACAAGGAATGACTGACACTTTCTGCTGTCACTAACCAGTAATGCAAGCAACTATTAAACTAGTCATTCTTTCCACCCTTCAATCCCAAAACATGAAGGAAGGAAGGAAGGGAGGGAGGGAATTAGATTAGGTTTACAGTTTTGCATTTTCTCAAAACTACATTTTCTTCCACTGAGAACATAATTTTTAAAACAAGACAGGAAGATGTTTCGGAGCCCGATCTGTTTTTTGGAGAAGAAAACAGAGCCCTGGGAGCAGTGTGCTGTGCTCACCTGCTGTGGCTGGTACCTCTGCTGGGACTGGGACGGCAGATACTGCGCCTGGGGCGGGAGGTGCGGGGGCTGTGGCTGCTGGCTGTAATATGGCTGTTGGCCCTGTTGGCAGTAACCACTCACACCTTGCTGTCCATACTGAGGTGGCATCTGTCAAAAAATCAAGCAAAGCAAATGAGAAAGTCAAAATGTGCAATTAAATGAAATCAAATATGGTTTCAATTCAGGAACATGAAGGGGGTTCTCTGCTAAGCAACTGCATTCAATATTTTTAATCCTCTGTTCATTAGACAAATCGACATGCTGCCTTCTATTCACATACTATCAATGAAGTCAAAGATAATTTGAATTTGCCTTTAAAAACAATCATATCTTATCATATATTAACTATTGATAACATCATAAAAATTTAGTGGGGGGAAAAAAGCTCCTAATAACTGACATTGAAAAATAAAAACAGACTCTGCTAAGAAAGTCAAAGAAGCATTATGTTAAATCCATTCCCATACAACAGTGAAAATTAAAATGAACTCAAACAGTCCAAGTTAACTCACTAATATTTTGTAGGATGCTTGTAGTTTGGGTGCATTATAGGGTACATGTTTGTTTGTAAGTTCAGAATAACAAAATTTAGAACATTCCAACTGCATTTATAGCAGATATATGCCAGTTATATTAATAATTTCATTTACCATTTTTTCTTAGTTGATAAAACAGGTAGCAATGTAAAGCAAATTGTACTACACTGTAAATGACAGAGATGTAGAGAAAAACGGCCTAACTCAGTCTTCTCCATTTGTAATTTACATGAGCCTAAAAATCCTTGAAAGCATTATTCAGGGGAAAATCCTTTCTCATGCAATAAATGCACCATTGACAGTATTTTTTGTTTTTTCTTTTTTTTACATGAGAAATCTATTGGCTTTATTTTTTTCTAATTGCAAGAAAGAGCAGGAAAGGAAAAGAAAAACAAGATATCAGGACAGCAAAAAACACCCCCAAGAAGAATGGTGAAGTCATTCTGTTTAATACCACAATATGGTCCACTTGAGAACTCCGAGAACCTGAGCCCCATAAGCCCACACGCTCAGGAAAGTAATGACAGCACCAGATACACACTTAAGCCCAAATTCACTACAGAAATACTGACCCAGGAAAAAGAAGGAACCGTGAAAGAGGAAAATATTAAACCATTTAGCCTCTAAGACAAATTAGCGCACTAATTCATAACACATACAATGGGGTAAAAGAAAAAAAAAATGAGAAAGCTAAAGTTCCTATTCCTTTCAATTCGATCCAGATTATTTTTAAGACCTATCAGCAATGATCAGAATAAATGTGACCACAATGATTCACAATGCCTTTTAGCACACTGAGCCTAAGTTGTTGGAGCAGACAAGTTTGCACTGAAAAGCATTTAACAGCACAGTTGAATTCTTTGCTTTTATTTATTTTACAGCTTGATATCTCATATAATGAATGTATGTCCCTGCCATAAGCCAAGCCAACGAATTTCCATAAAATACAACTCCACATGCTAGAATACCATATACTACAACACACATCCTCCCGTTCAACACCCATATGTTTGATATGATATCTAATACTATATTTCACACAAGTGTCTTTGCAGTTTGATTTGAAGCAGTTAGGATAACACTTCTGCCAGTGTTAAAATGACTGTAAAGCTCAGTCAACACAGCCAGCAACTCCCCTATGAATTGCGCTTTAATATGTTGACTTTCTGGTTTACAGAAATCCTTACACACAATATGGAAGTGTCATGTGGGGAAGGGGGCTCTGTTTTCCAAGCAAGACAACAGGACAAATTCTGGAACCTAACAATATAGCAGCCACAAACTTACTAGGATCTTTTACTATCTATTCCAAGTCCGGGAAGTTTGAGGGTAGGTCATGGGGCAAGGAGAGGATAGGTAGAAACATAAGCGAATCTTCAGTGGAGCTCTAGTGATGGTCTGCGGAAAGAGGGGACCTGCAGAGGGGAAGCAAAGCCATCAAAAACACCTGCTTGGGAGTTTTTATTAGTGTCTTCCATAATCAGAAACCGATTTGCTATCCTTTTTAGATACATGGTCTCATTCATTCATTTGGGACCAAATTCACCAGCACCTCACCCTCTGTGAGCCTTACAGGGAGGAAACCTGTAACAGCACAATCGGGCTATCCGTTAGACCTAAGGCCCAGTGCAAATCAACTGCATCTGGCCTTAAATGCGAACCACGACAGAACAGATTCCTAAACTCTAGTTTAGTTAAAGAATCTTTGACCCATAAATGTATGGAATCTAAATCAAATTCCTATTGCACCTTAGCTGTGTGAATATGGTCAACTTCTTAACTATGTTTGTCTTAACATCTGCAACTGTAAAATGGGGCTATTTTCTCTAGTAATTCATATTGATACTATACTCAGAAAAGCAATAATCCCACCTGAAGTCTATACAGATATTATTATTACTTATTAAACTAACGGTTGGAATGCTATCTCTAAAATATTAATTATTTCCTGAGTGTTAACTTTAAGAACCAATTTCTCAATATAATACCCTAACTGCCTGGAACTAAAGTCTAATTCTTCTGTGGTCATTATTGTTCTTGTTTTATAGTCCATTTAGGTGTATGGCTTTCAAAGATCTACTATACGCTTTTCAGACTTCTTAAAGCAATCAGTATTACGAAACATAAATTGACAGGTTGAACCACAATACACGAAGGCCCCACAGCCTTCTGCCAGAAGCTCCAGGCTGTAACTCTTGAGTTCCTGTTTCTGCCGGTTGGCCCTCTGCTCACAGGCCATCCAGGCACTCAGACACTGCTCATCACTGCAAGCTCAGTCCGCTACCCGAACCTGCCGTATGCGTTGTTAAAATGAGGAAGGCCCAGAGGACCATTCCAGGAGGCCAGCACATGAGCTTTATTGTCTCAAGCTTTGTGAAACCCGTTTGGGCTGCTGAGAGCTTTTTTGTTGATCTCTTAGCTCTAAATCACATTCAGGATAACTAAGATCACCTGTTGTAAGCAAGTGAAATTTCACCAACAGTTCCTGAGTGCCAGGGGGCAGGTGCTGAAAGTTGGGGATACAAAGCTCTTGTGACTCAGGCAGCACCCCTTCCCTGACCAGCCCAACTAACTGGGCACAGCCCTGAACACCAGTCTTCTCACGCCATTACCCACTTCATTTACCACCGTGGAGATTATCTGTCTTGGTTATTTAGTTAACAACTTAATTGGGTGTTCATGTGTTTATTGTCTATCCTTATCACTAGAATATAAACTCCCAAACTCATGGTACGCCTCCTGGAAAAGGATCTGACTGTCCACAAATATTTGCTGAATGAGTGAATGAATGCTGTTCAATGGATTATTAAAGCAAGTTTTTCTCATATAAAAACTAATCAAGGAACACATTATAATATGGAAATCACTTGTACCATCCAAATCTGATACACGTGTTCAGCTTCATTCACAGCCGAAAACACTGAAATTTATACCAACTATAGCATGGTGCTAAACTGCTAACCCTAGTAAGTCATTATTGCCCAACAAATGTTCTGTGCCTTTAGCACAGTTTAAATTTTAAAAAATAGCACTAATTGGAAAGCTCCAGAAAATGCTTAGGATCAGAATTGTTCTGTTTGTTATTTTAAAAATAAGAATTTAGTTCACTCATTTCTAAATAAGGAGGGCCTTTAAGTGGTGCATGAGAACACACACACAAAAAAATTATTTCAATTTTCAAAGAAAAGTGAATGCTTCCAAACATTATTGGAAAGAGAAAGTATAGCTAAAAATAATTCACTTACTTTAAGTATTTATTTTAGAACTACCCTAATCGAGGACACACTATTAACTTCTACGTCTCTGTATGGTGTTAATTGTGCAGGATCTGGACCCCACGTTCCATTTCACCATACACAACTTTTTGCCCATACTCCAAAATCAATGAAATGATCGAAGTTTACCTTCTTCCCCCTTCTTCTTTCTAAAGAAGTTCTGGAGGGCAGTTTCCCACTAAGACGCACTGACCCTGTGCCCCAGCAATGCACCTGGTCAGTATACACCCATGAAACACTCACACGTGTCCCAGGAAGGATATTCAATGCAGTCCTGTTTACAATTGTCAGGAAGAGGACACAATCTAACTCCAGAAAAGGAGGTAAATGAGGAAAATTAACTTTGTTATAGTCACACAATTAAATTCTATAAAGTTGTAAAAAGGAAGGAATAAGATCCACATATCAAAATGGTTCAAATCTAAAACATATGTTAAGTTTAAAAAGAAAGCAATAAAGATTAATGCAGTATCCTAACATTTGTATAAATTTTTAATACACAAAATAGTAGTATATATTGTTTATGAACACACATATAGTAAAAGTACAGAAATATGCCTTGTCTGAGCACGGTTATAGCTACGGGGAGACTAAGGTTGGAGGACAGCCGGAGCTCAGGAGTTTGAGGCTGCAGTGAGCTAAGCAACAAAGCAAGATTTTGTCTCAAAAATAAAACAAAACAAAAAAACATGCCTTGAAAAGGAAATATGCAACTCTCTGAGGTGGGGGCAGGGGGGGTGATGGGGCAGGGCTTCAGCCTTGTATCTGTTCCTTTTAAAACAGAGATGTTATGCAAATGAGGCAAAATATTAGCACCTACAAATCTGGTATTACACAAGTGTGTCTGTTATATTTGTTTCTGTACTTTTCCAAATGCTGAAATTTCATTTTTACCTTCTACAATGAAGCTATTGCCTCAACACAAGTCCCCATGCCCCAATGCACAAGGTAGGGACGCTCAGAGAGGTCCTTCCACTGCCACTTTACTTAAATAGGCCCCACTAAGACTCCGCTCAGGAGACCCCTCCCTGACTACAAGACCAGGTGCCCTAATCTCTTCCAGGCCTTTCGCCTGGGACAGGACTAGGACGGAGACTTCGTTATGGTCTTCTCCCAAGGGAAAGTGTCCTGCAGGTTGGTAAATCCCTGGCAGAAAGGACTTTATGCCAGCATTTCCCTATGGGTCCCACAGGGAATACTAATTCAGCAAGATATCTCATAGAAATAAGTTCTATAGTCAAAAAAGTTTGAGAAATAAACCTACTATAAAAATAAAACATACTATATGAACATATTAAAGGATCTGTGAAATCCTTAAAAAGTTAAGAAGTCTGTCCACCTTTTAATCCAAGATTTCTCAAACTTATCTGACCGCAAGCACACCACCCAGCCACTGGAATGTAAACTCTGCACAGGACAGGGCCTGGCTAGTTCAGCTCGCCATTGTGTTCAGAACGCCTGGCCTGCACTCACAGCTCAATGAATATTTCTTGACTGAGCTTCCTAAAACAAGTATAAAATCCCACATCGCTGACAATGGAAATGTAAGAGCTTCTGCCTTGAGCTGAACAATGGCCAGTCCAATGATCTATCTCCATGACAGCTAGCAAAACCGTTTGGGACAGGTATCAGAATGCTCCCTGATGTGAGCTTTCATGTTAGGACACTAAAACACACCCCAGTTTCTATCATGGAGCCGTTTCCTCTGCACACCTGAATCTACTTACATAATCAGTTTGTCTCTCCTTTTGGAGGACAACAATTTAGGGACAAAAGAAATACTTGACACTGTCCTAAACTTATCACAGACATATTTAATATGAAAACTCCCCACTTCTGAATTCTACAATAACATGCTAATTTTTTGCTGTGTAACGTAATGAGCACGTTTCTCCTTATCTTCAAGGTTCTACATTAAAGACCTATTCGTTACTGTGCTTAAAACATACATAAAATTTATCATTTTAACCATTTTAAGTGTACACTTCAATGATATTAAGTACATTCACACTGTGTGCAATTATCACCACTATCCATCTCCAGAATTTCATCATCCAAAACTGAAACTCTAGGCCGGGTGCAGTGGCTCACGCCTGTAATCCTAGCACTCTGGGAGGCCGAGGCGGGTGGATCGTTTGAGCTCAGGAGTTCAAGACCAGCCTGAGCAAGAGCGAGACCCCGTCTCTACTAAAAATAGAAATTAATTGGACAGCTAAAAATATATAGAAAAAATTAGCCGGGCATGGTGGCGCAAGCCTGTAGTCCCAGCTACTCGGGAGGCTGAGGCAGTAGGATCACTTGAGCCCAGGAGTTTGAGGTTGCTGTGAGCTAGGATGACACCATGGCACTCTAGCCCGGGCAACAGAGTGAGACTCTGTCTCAAAAAAAAAAAAGAAACAAAACTGAAACTCTGTGCCCATTAAATAATAACTCCACTTTCTTCTCCCCACCCCACCTTGGCAACGATTATTATGCGCTTTCTATCTCTATGAATGTGGTCATTCTTGCTATCGCATATAAACAGAAAAACACAGTATGTGTCCTTTTGTGCATGGCTTATTTCAGTTAACATAATGTCTTCAAGGTTCATCCTGTTGCAGCATGTGTCCACATGTATCATGTTTCATTCCTTTTGAAGGCCACTGAATGTATATACCATATATTGTTTATCCATTCACCCACTGATGGACATAGGTTGCTTCTTTGGTTGTTGTAAATAATGCTCCTCCGAACATGATTTTACAAATATTCGTTCAAATCTTTGCTAATACTTCTCTGGGTATATACCCAAAAGTGGAATTCCTGGATTACATGGTAATTCTATGCTTAATTTTTTGAGAACTACCATGCTGTTTTACTCAGTGGCTGTACCATTTTACATTTCCACCAGCAATGCACACCGGCTCCAATTTTCTGGGTTTTTTTGATAACAGCCATCCTAACGGGTGTGAATTGATATCACACTCATTGTGGTTTTGATTTGCATTTCCCTAATGATCAGAGAGGTTGAGCATCTTTTCATGTACTTATTGGTCATTTATATGTCTTTTCTGGAAAAATGTTTATTTAAGTCCTTTGCCCATTTTTTAATTGGGTTGTGTGTTTTTTGTTGCTGAGTTGTGGGAGTGCTTTATATAGTCTGGATATTAACCTCTTATCACATATATGACGTGGAAATACTTCCTCCTGTGTGTTGCCTTTTCACTCTCTTAATAGTGTCCCCTTTGATGCATAAGTCTTGAATTTTGATATAGTCTAATTTATCTATCCTTTCTTTTGTTGCCTATGCTTTTAGTGACATATCTGAGAAATCACTGCCAAATCCAATGCCTTGAAACTTTTCCCCTATGTTTTCTTCTAAGAGTTTTATAGCTTTTTGTTTTAGCTCTTATGTTTATGCCTGAGATACATTATAAGTTAATTTTACTATATGGTGTAAGGTAAAGGGTCCAGTTTCATTGTTTTGCAAGACCTATTGTTTTTATTCTATATAATTTTCACATCGGCTTTGGATCTTTTTGTTCTAAGAACAGTTTGATATTTATTCTTCCCTCGAGAACTATATTTTTTTAAAAAAAGGAACTATATTAAATGTATACTCAACACACTATATAATCTGTTTATATGAAGTTCAAAATCAGGCAAAATTAATTTATTGTGACAGAAATCACAAGGGTCATGGGATATGGGGACTGGCTGGAATGAGGAATGAGGGAATTTTCTGGGAGTGATGGAAATATTCTATATCTTAATTAGGACAGTGGTTTCCTGGATCTACATATTTGTCAAAACTCAAGGCACTGTACACTTAAAATCAAGGTATTTTATTGTATGTAAATTAAAGCTTAAAATGTTGGTGGAATATTTACATACATTTAATACAGAAGTATCTAAACTGTTGACCTCACATTTTTATAGTTCTGTAACATGTTTATGCTTAAATCGTTCCTGTCTTATTTAAGCCTAGATGTAAATTTTCTGTTTGATAATTAAATGACTGTCCCTAGATGCTTAACAGTGAGTTTTCGTGTTCTCATTTTACATAACCTAAAATATTACAGAGCAGTTGGACATACTGAAATAATCATGGTACACAAATGCAAAATACCTAAGGTAAGTCATAGTATATATAGAAACAATATCCCTTTGTCCCAGAATCCTACTTTTGGGAATTTATCTTAATAAAAAGTATGAAACCAGTATGCAAAGATATGTGTAGCCAGGAGTTCACTGCTGTCCCACTCAAAAATACGGAAATAGCCTAAATGTTTAATTGTCCATCAAGGGGAATGGTTTAAAAAAAAAAAAAAAAAAGGAGGGGAGGAGATTCCATAAAATATTATAGAGCCATTACAAATAATGATTCTCATTATAGATAATATATATTTAATAGCAAAAAGTTCTATCCATGGATTGAGATGGGATTTAAAGGTAGCAGACTATGAAACAATATATAATATAATGCTATTTTTAAATATGAAAATCTATATGCAGTTGTGTGTAAAGAATTAATAGCCTCACAGAATATATACCAAAATACCAATATGTTATCATTCCTTAAACTGACTCAGTGTTTTTCATGAATCTAGAAGAAAATGCAATTTATTTTAGATTATTTATTGCTCTAAGAGTTATTGAAAAGTGTATTATAACAATTTATCTTTAACAGAAGAAAGCTCCTTAATTTTTGTTTTTTATCATAGATTTGAACTCTTCCAGGTAAATTCTACAAATGAGGAAGGCAAAAAATATAAGAAAAATCTTAAGTTTACAATAGCTTTGTGCAAATGTGGCAAATTCTGCTGGTTTCTGATTTCACAGAAAGATCAAGCACTATTTTTCATGCATAACAGACAGACTGCAAATTCCCCACAGCAAGGAATTCAGATGCTAAGCTGATGCATGGTTGAACCAACTGCATGAGGAAATTTTATTATATCAACATGTCCAGTCAAAAATAATGTGCTAGAAGGTAATAAATAAAGTTTACAAGGTCAAGATCTTACAACTGCTCTACATTGTACAGTCCCTTAAGCTAAGTTCCCAATTGAGACTTCTAAATAATTTAAGTGCTTTTTTTCCCACTTTCATATTTAAAAAAAAATAAATCTTGTTCTTAGGCTTGTCTAAGGAAAAAAATTATTCCACAATTTCCTGAAATTAGTCTTTCATGCTTGAAAAATGACAGTCAACAAACATATATTGAGCATTTATTGTATACTAAAACTAAGTTCCTTCTAATTCTGTCCAGCTTCCCCTGAGTAACAGAAAAAAAGATGACTGGAGTTGGGCAAGTTGCCAAATATTCAGGGGTCAAGCAGCATCTACACTCGAGAACAGCCTACATGACCAATCACACAAATAAGCTAGTTACGTGTATCTCATGTTGCTATGGAACCCACTTGCATTTTTGTCCATGCCCTGGTTCCTCACAGATAACTTCCAGGCCATGAACAGTGCTGGTTTTTTTTTTTTTTTTTTTTTTTTTTTTTTTTATCAGACTGTAACATGGCCAACATATCTGAGATAATTTAACCCTCCCCATTAGTTTAGAAATTTTTAGAAATTCGTATCAGAAAATAAATACACTTCTTTTGATTTGTGAAACAACACTGAACAGTTCTCATTTTTTAAATCAGTAATAAATCTTTTTTCAAAACAAATTTGTTTTATAAAACATCCTTAAACAGGGTACACACAAGATTATGAAGACATGAACATGGTAAAATATTATACATACAATCCCTCCTGGATTTCTTTACAATTATTAATTGCCTACAAAATTTCTCTGCTTATTCTAAGCTCAATTGCTCTATATTTAGCAAATCACAGCTTAAGCGAATAGTAGGTCAAACCAATGTTCTGCAGAGTGAGTATTCTATACAGCTGTGGGAACTAAATGGCAGTGCCTCTCATGACCTCAATTTCCAGAAGTCAGGGATATGTCCTGAACAGCCTTTATTTCCTCTTAATAACCATTATGAATCTATTACCCATGAATTTATTTATACCCTTCTTAAATTAATTTATATTTCCACTACATGTTATCTCTTCAGGGTAACAAGTTCTGCAACATTATTATCCATTTTGTACAGTGGTACATCCTTTAGTTTTCATAAAATTAACTCTTGCAAGCTTCAAGGAGTACAGCCCAACTGTGGCATTGAATTTGATTAACAAATATATGGTCAACCAATGCAAGTCAATCATATCAGCCAAAGCCCGTATTTTACCAGATCAGACTCCTTGTCAAGTACTATACCACTATACCACTCTATACCACTCAGCCTCTTGATTATTTGCACTGGCTAATCTAAACTGCTTTCACTTCCTTAGTCTTTATTGTGACACAGCAGCTAAAATAGTATTAATGACTCCAAAGGCACAGCAAGCAAGTCCGTACACAAGAGTAAGATTACTTTTCTAGTTACCTTAAAGAAAAAAAAACAAAAACCTCTAATATACATACATTTAGTATTCTCCTCTCCCACCTAACTACAGATGTTTTCACCTTTCTTTCCAGGTCAGCCAATTAGAGGAGATTTTATTTAAGTATTCATAAAATGCAGGCATTCACTGGCAGTAAAATGCTTCCTCTCATTTACAACCAGTGTTGAACTAAAGTCTTACTATACACAAAATTAACACACAAGTGTATAATTGTAGTTTTATGTTCAAGTGCCCTAATTATGCACTTTAAAATGCTTTCTTCCCAAGGATTCATCGAGGGCATTCAATACCACAGATTTATAAAGTCTACAGTGTTTTTTGACAAAATAGAAGCATAACAGGAAAAAAATCTGCAGGTTCAGAGAGAAAAGTAGGTGTGTAGTGCACAGGATGATATATCTTACTCTAAAAATTTTTAGCTAAAAAAGACAGCATATTTCCAACATATATAAATTTGGTATGGTGGGGAGCAGAACCTAAGAGCAAAAAAATGTTAATTCATACTGCCATTTCTTGAAGAAAACAGAACTAGCATTTTTAAAAATGGTCTTTCATAAACCATCTTGGGGTGAAAAATTCACCTGTGAGCTTGCAGGCCATATTCATATAATAATATAAGTAGAAAAGAATTTTTAACAGTAGAAGAAGCCATGTTTATTTCTAATGTGAAAGCTTTGATATCTAGGTTACCAATATTTGCATTTTTTTAAAAAATCAAAATTAAGTATTTTCCATACCAAACATATGCAGTTATCTATCTATCTATCTATCTATCTGTCTGTTTATTTATTTATTTATGACAGAGTCTCACTCTGTTGCCCGTGCTAGAGTGCCGTGGCGTCAGCCCAGCTCACAGCAATCTCAAACTCCTGGGCTCAAGCGATCCTCCTGCCTCAGCCTCCCGAGTAGCTGGGACTACAGGCATATGCCACCATGCCCGGCTATTTTCTATGTATATTTTTAGTTGTCCAGCTAATTTTTTTCTATTTTTTAGTAGAGATGGGGGTCTCACTCTTGCTCAGGCTGGTCTCGAACTTCTGAGCTCAAATGATCCTCTTGCCTCAGCCTCCCAGAGCGCTGGGATTATAGGCGTGAGCCACTGCGCCCGGCCTTGCAGTCATTTTTAAATGAGAGAATCATAAGTATGGAAATGCATCAACACGACTTCATAAAGCTCTATTGCTGTGGAGGTCATCATATGTACAGAAGGAAATAAAGGGCTCTGAAGGCAATCTATAGTAATAAATGGGTAATTCTGCTCACAGAAGCAACACGTTCCTAGAAAAGCTACTTGAAAATAAAAAGGCCTGTGCTGCCTGTCTCACAGGGATCTGGTTGTCTCCATCTAAGAAAGTGCTGTCCCAAGAAAGCACACATGTGATGTCATTTATTTAGTAATGAATACGTCTCACTGGAAAGTAATTTGGATTTTCCATCTTTCTTGTTATATTATTGCCCAAACAGTAACAGGTAATTCTGAATCAGCAAATATAATCTTTGAGTTGTTTTAGTTTTTAAAAAATGCAAAAAGATTACCAAATCAAAAGTCAAAACAGTATAACAGTACTTCACACACATGTTAGAACAGCAGGGTTTTCTAATAAGACTTTAAAATAAGTGTCAGGCAGCAGTATGTTCATGTTTTAAAAAACCACCCACTTGGTCACAAGCACATGGTAAGGACACCGTTTACTACAGTGTAAAATAGAAAAAACTCAGGAAGCTCAACGGGTGGGAATTATAGACGAGCTTCTTGCCTATCTGCCCTTCTGGCCAGAGATTTCTATTTTTATAAAGCACAAAAAGAGGAGCAAAGAGCTAAACCACTTTCCTATATAAACCCAGCTGCCAAAATGGATGTGCCAAAGGGGAATTTGAGAGAATTTTAAAGAGATAACCTTTGCTGAGGCTGCAATGTCAACTTGGTAACCGCATGACTGGAACATGTGCAGTGAATGCTAGATTTTTGAAAAGACTGTTCTCTTTGAGATAAATGGGAGGGAGATAAATGAGATAAATAAGTGGGGTAGAAGAGTACAGAAAATAGGGATTTACCAGAAGAGGACTAGAATTTTAAAAGAGCCAGCGAAGAGTCAAGCAACTGGCATCTTCTTGTTCAGAAGGGAGCTCGATGGTGGGGGACAGGAGGAGAGACTGATCATGTAGGCCATTCTCTACTCTGGGGATGGTATACCACACATAAAAATTACTCATTCACGTATGTGCACCCGTGTGCGTGGTTTTTAAATATAGCCTCTGAAATGGTTTCTTCTTTCTTTTTAAATGAAAGATGGGGGACAGGGTATAGTATGTGGTTGTATTGTTACCAAGAGTCTAAAGCCCACCCTCTGCGGGTGAGGGGGCTGGCTGCTTCTGTATCTTTTCTCTCCTGCCAAAGGGAGAAAAAATGAGACTAAGCTGATGAAAATATGAGAAGAAAACCACCAAACCCCTCAAAAATGAAAATTTCAAAAACTACATTATTTTAAACATGATCCTTTAAAAATATACAGTCTAAGTGTTCCATAAGACATTTTTTAAGGGAGAAAGTGTACTCATTAATCTATCTACCCCTAAATTTAAATGATATATACAGTGAAAATCATGAGTGGAGAAAAATAATAGCAATAACAATAATGCAAAAGAATCAGACTCCTGCACATACTGTGGCCAAGGCCCAGACTTGGCTCTTAATTTCTTCCTCTGAGACTATGAGAATTAAGTGGACTACGGACTCCAGAAATAGACAGTCCCATGGGGAGAACCAGTACTGGGACTTTACTGGCACCCTCCTGCCTCTCCTTCTGAGTGGAAGCATGTACACGGACTCGGGGGCAGGGAGGGGGGTGGAGGCTTTGTCCCCTACCACTCAGGAATAGAACAGCCTTCAAATGAGCATGACTTTTTTTTTTTCTCGCCCTTTCAGGCATACTCATAACAAATGAGGAGTGAGTTTATAAATAAAGGAATCCTTCTGCATTAGAAGATGTTTCTACTACTGACCCACTCTCTCTCACAAAGCAGTGACCTTCCCTCCACACACCCCACATGCAAAAAGAGGGAACAGAAGAAGTACACATACGTGCACATGAGTGGTTGAAAAATGGACTCCTTGCATTTTGTTCCCTGGATCATAGTTTAAGTTGGGGGAAGGGGGGAGGATGAGGAGATGTTCAAAAACATATCCAGTCCACGTATCATTTAGACCAATGAGCTATTGCTTTAAATGAAAAATACACATCCATTCCCCCATCCTTGGAAGGCTAAGCCTAATTACACCGTACTGTGAATTACTTTATCATACACTATTAGAACTAGCAGAGGTTTCAGAAGTCACTGGCTCAACCCTGCCATTGTTAAGGTGGAGGGTTAGGAAAACTGCACAATTTCACTCAGTAGAGTCACAAACAGAAGCGCTCACACTACTCTCCCATGACACTCAGTCATTAAATGGATAGGAGAAGTGAAACGTGGACATGTATGGCCACTCGGACCGGGACAAGGAGAGGGAAGGACACTCTGGAGGCCTTGCTCTGTTCTAGAAGAGAGCAGTGTAGGCACAGGGGGCCCAAAGGACACAGGAGAGGCAGCAGGGGTGAGAAGGGGCTGGGAAAACACAGAAAGGCTGCAAATGAGAAATGCACACACATTTCTTTAAGTTTTAAAAACTAAAATTTTAAAAATCTGTGTGGTTTAGATTAATTTATAAAGTACAGGTTGAGTATCCTTTATCCAAAATGCTTGGGACTAGAAGTGTTTCAGATTTAGGATTTTTTCAGACTTTGGAATATCTGCATTATATACTTGCAGGTTGGGTATTCCTAATCCGAAAATCCAAAATCCAAAATGCCCCAATGAGCATTTCCTTTAAGCATCATGTACTCAAAAAGTTTAGGATTTTGGAGCATTCTGAATTTCACATTTTCAGATTAGGTACTCAACTTGTACCCTATTATGATACAAAATTTCTACCAACAAAGACACCACACACTCAAGGCAAAAGTGGGGAGGGAGAGTCTTCATTTTAAGTCATTTAGTGCATAAATTTAACTTACATTGATAAACTTGTGATATCAGGTAAAGTTTAAACAGGAGCTCCATTTTAAGGTGTGGCAGTATGAAGAAATGATACTTTGGGTAAAATACCAAAGTCCTTGAAATATCAATATATTTCAAAGTAAATGTTTACATAACAAGAGAAAATTAATTATTTTTCTTGAGAAAGACAATCTTCAACTTTTAAAATTTCATCAGGTAGAACAACATGTACAAATACTCCCAAATGATTGGTCAGGAAAAATATAGGATAATGACATTTTTAAATCATTAACAGACACCCCTGGAGCAGGCAGGGAAGGAAGGAGGATTTATTCATTTAATGTAGAATTCTCAACAAATTAAATGTTTCACTTCTTTCTACTGTATCCTCTTTTTATATTAACAAGACATTAAAATCAGGCATTTGAAACTATACACATTTTGAAAATCAATATATAATCATAAAATCATAATTATTCCCCTCCGAACAGTAACATGGATATAATCTCAGATTGTCCATTCTAAGCACTTTTTCAGGTAAGACAACAGACTTCAGTGAAATACAAAAGCCACTTAACTGTTTTACCTGGCCATTAATGGGTATAAAATAATTGTCCTAATATAAAGCCCTCAAATCCAATGACAAATAAAGATAATAAGGCCAAAATATTTATTAGTCCTCAAATTAGACCATATTCTAATTCTACTTTAACTATAAGAAAACAATTACTTATATTATCATTAGAAGAAAGCCAGGTTTCATACAGTATCTTACAATGATCTTCACTTTAGTAAATCCTTAAACTTAAAAGATACTGTACATATTATGGGGGCCATAATTTCCAACTATTCATTTGACATAGTTTCCTTTCAAAAATATTTCTCACAAGAAAAAACAGTGGAAGTTTATCCTAGCAGTAATAAGACAAGGTATAAGGAATTTGAAAAGAATGGTAATACTTTCTCTGACCAGAGATGCTACATTCAATAATTAACCACAATCATTTAAATCCTACACAGCTACTTCTTACTGCCAGAGAAAAGAACTACAACACTAGAATCTGGTCATTGGGTGGGTCCTGAAACTCAGAACCTCTTTCCAATGTACTCCACTCCCCATACTGGTGGGAGCCCAGAAATGTCTCCACCATTCCCTTAGGAAACTACGATCACCCCACACACGGTGTATGTATAGCATCTGGGACAAATCAACTGTTAGGGTTTAGGTGTGCCATATTTACACCTCCTAAGCCTCCCAGATGGGACTCCCATCTACAGAAGGACCTCCAGGTGGCTGCCTTACCTGCAGATGCCTTCTGAGGCTTTGCTGGGAAGCTACACTGTTTAGGTGGCAAAGCCCTGCATGGAATATAGAAGACCTGCCATGCAACTTAACTGGGGTTTCAATTTTCAATCAAGTTGAAATCTACTTTATCTGAACTACAAAAATAAATTTCTTAAATTATCATTATAAGAAAGAGGGAAGAAGGGAATCAGAGGAGCTTTAAAAATACTAAAGGATAATTAAAACGATGGCTTTCAAATGTTTCGACTTCCACTCGGAGAAAATATTTTATATCACAACCTTAAACGTATAGGATACCCTTACTGCATGTGATACATTTGTATTTTCTATTCTTTATGTCAAATTCCTTTCATTTAAAAAAATGTCTAGTTGCAGCCTAATACATTGCTTTTATGCTTCCATTAATGAATCACCATCAGCAGTTTAAAAAACACTGCATTAGAGCAAGATTTTTTTCAGAGAATCTCAGGGAAACTAATTATACTGTACCAGAATAAATCAGGGTCCATGGCTTCTGGCTCCTAAAATGCATCTCCCCTGACCTACAGCTGTCGTTCATACAAAATGTCATTGCCGCTGACATAGAACTCACTCTGGCCCAAGAGGGCTGGACAGCTGCAGCAGGTCGACAGGGACAAGAGCACGCCAAGGGAAAGCAAACTCCAGCAGCGCAGGCAGAAGCCCACCTCCAACATGTGCTGCTCAGAGGGCGAGGCAGCAACTCCTGGAAGAAGTCAAGAGTCAAAGCAAGAAAAAGTGGAGAGAGAAGAAGCTAGAGCCAGCCAGGGAACAGTGCTGAGTTGAGAACTGGGAGAATGAGCATGCTGTTGTGATCAAGAACTGAGTGCCAGAGCTGGAGAAGAAAGCATGGAACACATGGAGTTCAGAGGCGGCGAAGCAAGGAGGAAGAGATGCCAGTAAAACTCAAAAGTGAAAAAACAGAAAAAGAGTGAATAGGAAGGGCTATGACTTCTTTTGATTTTCCACACAGGTCCCCAAAGAAGAAAAGCAAAACCTCATAGGGACAAGGCAACCTGTTCATCTAGCAGGAGCCTGGTGGTGGGCGCCCTGAGCGCCAAGCCCCGGGGCAGCTCTTGTCTCCCTAGCAATGAGTTCTGTGCCAGGTTTACATGAACATTCAGGCAAATAATTGCTCTGGGAAAAATAATTTTAAAAAATTATACCTACTATCCAAAAACTGCAATAACGCTACCAAGAAGAACAAGGACAGTTAATAGGTAACCAAGAAATTGAAAGCTTATGAGAAAGACTGATGTGGGGGAGCCCTGCAGAGTAAGATGCTCTCAATGTGAGGAGGCTAACGGTGCCCCACAAGCATTCCCTGACCAGCCAACTCACAAGGACGCCAGAAGAAACCTCAGGCAGTTGTGTTAATTCAGAATCTGCTTTTAGAAAATGCAGAAATTAAGCCAGTGAACTCTCCCTGTCTTTGGGTTCCTCTTATAAGACTTTTATCACCTTATTTTGTTTTCTACCCTGAGGCCTTCACATAAAAACCCCTACACCACAAAGTAAGTGTAAAGCTAATCAGTCCTGACTCTTTTCTCCAAAATGATTTACAAAGTAAGTACCACACAGACCTCATTATGACAGTTTTTCATTGATATCAGCCCCTCCCCACCAAAAAATAGCACTCACGACAACAGCAACACTTTATACTTTACACAGCGCTTTTAAACTTTTAAAACTATTTTCACACAGGTGATCTCATTTAACTCCACAACAATCCTATGAAAGGGGGTAGAATTAGTATCCTTTCACAGAGAAGAATCTTAAAATGTCTAAGTGTGGCCAATTGGTGACGAAATCAGTGCTAGATCACTGTCTCCTGATTTCGCAGCAGTGAAAGACAAAGAAACAGCAAGCCTCCCTTAGAGTCGGTATCTGTATCTATGCTTCGTTTTCCCAACGGATTTCAAACATCTCTATATTTTCCATTATATCACATGTATGGATCCAACATTTTATTGTGCAGTGTGTTATCCCAGGTCCTGTAGATGATACAAATGTGAAGACAAAATCCCTGCACACAAACAGCTTATGAGCAGGAGAGAGAGATGAAACATGCTTACGACTCAGAGTAAACAGAGATTTTGAGCAGTAACAGAGAAGCACAGCAGAGAAGAGGGCAGGCCAGCTCTGTCTGAGGGGCTGGGGGGAATGTGTCCAAGAACACAAGGAACTGCCATTCAGATCAGAAGCAGTGGATGCAGGCCTGGAGGGAGGACCCAATTTTCAGTCAAGGAATCTCTATTCAGTAGCAGCAACCCAGCTGGGGAAGAAAGGAACACACGAAGAGAATGAGGAACAGTTCAGGACAGTATGAGATAGAGAAGAATTCTGACTAATTCCTAGAGCCATGCCATGCATACAGCGATACTTAAAAAAATATATTGACTGTATGAATGCTTGACTCTGTAAATTAGTATATTTTATTTTAAAACACAAGCATATGAGTTACTACCCAAGTTAGTAAGTTCTAGTTAATTCTCAAATATCAATTGTACATTGCCCCATTAGGGCCTTCCCCCTTACCATATACCCCTTCAAAATGCCTTCTCACCTGGTTAGTCATGATCACATCTTTGTCACATTAACCCAAAGGAGCCATGAGGAGGAAAGGAAACTTGCCCCCCAATCGAATATTGCATTCCAAAGCCATGAGGTAATTTTTAAGGAATATCTACCATTTGGAATTATCGAAATAACTGCTTCCCCTCAATGGGAACATGAACAAACTCTGGACATACACCAATGTGTACCACTTAAGACTGAAATTCCAATAATAGGAGCTGAAAGCAGTCAAGTATTGAAGTGTGAGAACCCATGCAGTCCTCAGACTCCCTGGGAAGTGAATGATACAAAACAAAGACAATATACCGTATGTGCAGCCATTAAGAGAAAGAACCTAAATATACGTGACATTATATATACACACATATGTGTGCATGGACATGTATGCATACATACATATTTTTTTAAAACAGGCCAGGCACAGTGGCTCACACCTATAATCCCAGCACTTTGAGAGGCTGAGGCAGGACGGTCGCTTGAGGCCAGGAGTCAGAGGCTACGGGGAGCTATGATTATACCACTGTACTCTAGCTTGGGCAACAGAGGGAAACCCTGTCTCAAAAAAAAATTTTTTTAATTTAAAAAATAAAAACAATATAAGCACAGCACCAATTTTCCAAAGCTTTGAAAAATAAAACTATTATTAGTAGAAATTATGTGATTTTTTTCAAACACAATATGCCAGAATTTCAAATCTGGTATATCTAAAATTTCAAATAGAATATACTAGACTCCAATTTGGGTCCAAATAAACAACTTCGGGGTTCCCCCAGTACCAAACTGCAACTCCCGGAGCTAACCCTGATGAACAGAAATCAGCCTTCGGAGGTTGCAAGAACAGCTCACAGAAAGGCTGTTCCAGACCAGACAGCCCCCCTGGGGGGAGGTGACTTGGGCCAAGTCCCACAGGGCCACAGCACACACTGTAGCTACATTTTGAAATACCTTCTAACTTACTGTCAAGCTAACAAGACCAGTACATACTTCTCAATCCTCTTCAGCCTCCTCCTTCTCTACCTTGGAAACATAAGAAAATGACTATGAGAACTGTTTCCAACTTAAAATTTCTGTTTGCTATACAAAATTAACAGGTATTTTTAAAATAATAAAAGCTTAATAACTACCACACACCAAAAGCCATCAATGTTTTTTCTTGTGCAAAACTTACACAATAAATCTAAACAATTATTTCTTACTCTAACCAGAGCATGTTTGACACTTTAAACACTATACCATTGTGTACACTATCCTAGAAACGCGTTGTAGTAACCTTTTGTCTCTAACACAACCATAGGACATTCTCCCTATTTTTTTTTTCCCTTTTTTCATTTTTTTCCTTTCATTTCATTTTCCACCTCCCCCTTCTCTCTCCTATCACATCCACCTTTCCCTCGTACTCTCCCCACTAAATGACAGTGGCATTCTCTCACTCTAAGATGTTTCCCTCCCCAGAAAACATCTCTCTTTCCACCCTTGTTTTTCTCTCTTGTTCCCCCCAGCCTCATCCTCTCTGTGACGGGAGCCTGCACTCTCTTACCACCTGGCCCCCTACCTCACAGCTCAAATAAACCATAGGGAGAGGGGCGGGAAATCTGGGCTCCCAGGAGCGCACAGCCCCCACTGGAACAGACTTCTGAAATCTTCTAATGCTGGGAGGGTCCTTCTTCTCTGATTACAGTTTGCCATCCGCTGTTGTAGAGAGGGTTTGTTGAGAGATTTTAGTTGTTGCAGTTTTTGCTTTGCTCTTCTCCTATCGCCATGAAAGAACTGACTCTTAGTTTCTCTGCTAGATGTGAAAGATCATTAGTCTAAAACACAGGAACACTGAGCTTATACGCACACACACACCCCCCTCTGCATGTATATGCATGCATGCACCATAGGTTTATATCTTAAGTCCCACAAGAGTTGATGTAATACTTTACAAAAAACGGTAAGACATAAACCCCTGTTTCTATAACAGAAAAACTACCTGATATTCTTAAATAAAATTCTTAATAGTTTGCAGAACCATTTAATGTGATATGAAAAAGAATCCACTAGAACACCTCTTATAGTACTTGTTCTGAGGCAGTTCATTCCCAAAACACATTTTCCATTGTTATAATCTTTTAAAGTGCTCATCTATCTGGCTTCTACAGCAATCTGCAAGTGTGAAACAAATATACAATTCGCAGAGGGAAAAAAGGGCAAAGGCTTAATCTACTGTACTCTCATTTGCCAGAGTGTAGAGTTGTGGGGCACAGCCACAGAAGTGCTTGTAAATTCCACTAGTCTAATGAACAGATACAGTTTTCCTAATTTTTATTGCTATACTCCACCGCTGAGTGATTATCAGGCCAATGCCAAAGGACAGGTTCCATTTGAATGACATATGGCTTCAGTCAACCAGAGAGATGTTACAACATTAAACAAAACAAGGAGAAAGAACAAGAATACAAAATGCCAAATTAGCTCTCGCAGAACCAGATATGCTAGTACGCATCTCAGTCCTTTGGAAGCAGTTTTGTGCGCGTGGGTATGATGTGAACCCACATTCCCAACCCCTCGCAGCCACGCATCGCAGCACAGCGCTGACAGGCTGGTGCAGCGGGAGAGCCTGCCGGGGCTCTGAGTCAGAAGCTGCAGTTCTGCCCTTCGCAGCTAAGTGTCCTATGTCAGACTGCATTATCTCTTTGTCCAGCTGTTTCCCTGCCTCCTCCCATAAAATGGCATTACCATACTCCCTCCACCTTACTGAATGGGAAGCTGATGTGCAAACACTTCCAAAATGGTCAAACACTATATAAACCATCACATGATAATAAGACTTATCTCACCCAAAATCTTCCTAAAGCATATCCAGTCCAAGTGTTAAAGGAGCAGCATGATGGACATCTGTCCATCTGTTTGGCTGCCTAGCCCACGAACTCTTCTTCTGCAATTTGGGTAACTCCTCACCTTCTGAGCCTGACAGGAGGCAGACTCCACTTCCCAATAGAGAGACTGGAAAGGCCAGATACTTGTTCTCCCAAATTCACAGGCAGCTTGGTTAGCTAGACTCAGTTTTCATTGCTTACAACTAAGAATTCTGGCAAATACAAGCAATTTCTGAAATGGTAGGAAAATGGGTAGAGAAACTACAGGAGAACTTCAAAATGTGTAGCACAGGAGAGCAAAAACAGAAGACAGAACATGATACCCAGCTGTCCGAGGCATGCTGAAGGGCAACTGCTTGATTAAGTATGTAGGACGGCAGCAAGAACAGTCCTTCAAAAGACTGTAGGTAACTAATCAAAAGCCAAGGATTATGCGAGAAGGCCCACAGGTCACATGGAACCAGCTTTCAGAGGCAGGCAGGTCTAACGTGTTCCTGCCTTTAGCTAGCATTCATTGAGGTCTCATGTGCCAGACTTTGAAAATACTAAGGAAGATCACAGGTTCAGTAGGGGAAACATTCAATAGCAACAAATAATTTTCATATAGGGATACAGGTGTTAATCCAAATAGAAGTTGAATAAATGTAGGAGCCAGCAGGCAAGGAAAATGGCAGGAAGTGACAACTGAAGCAAACGGGGAAGAAGGAGGAGTGGGGGAACAGCACAACAAAATATGAGTGAAACAAGGCACAGTGCATCCTTGAACTGCAAGCATTTCAGAAAACTGGTGCTTGGCTCTAGGATGCAGGGCTGGGAGAAAGAAAGCTGAACAGGAAGACAGGAGTCAGTCCAGAAGAGCCATGCCATCATGCTAACAAGTCTGGATTTCATTTCACAACCAATATTCACTAAAGAACTTAAAGCAGGAGAACAACATATCAGATTTGCATTTTAACGGGATTACCCTGAAAGCTCTATGTGAAAGAATAAATAATAACTGGTTCTTAACCCTCTGGGATTCACAGAACCTCTGAGAATATATTGGCCAGAAAATATGCATCTACACACATACATAGAAATCTTAATATTTAATTCCACAGGATTCACAGCCTCCCAAAGTCCATCTGTGAACACTTGAAGTGAGAATGATCTAGAAGTAGGAGAGAGACAACTGGCAGACCCTAGGTGAGGTGCTACAGCCACTGCCCACAGCAGTGACAGCAATGGCCTCAACTCAGGTGAAGGCTATGAAGACCAAGTGAACAGAAAAGGTCTGACACAATCTTCAGGAATTAGTGATCAAGTGGATGTGGGTAGTGAGGGAAGAACATCGAGGATGACTTCCAGGTGGATGACTTACACGGCTGAGCAGTGCTGTGATTTTACGGGGGCAAAGGGTGAAGTGGGGAAGAGCAGCAACAATGAGATACTCAGAACTGAGCTGCCAGTGACACGCCCAGGTGGAGACGCCCAGCTGGCAATCAGCAATCAGCCTGGCTGAGCAGGCCAGTGGCCCAGGGTGGACTCACCACAACTGAGATGGGATGACAGAGGCTACACAGCACTCCTGGATGCACACAGAGTCAAGAGGCTGTGCGCTAGGTCCCAGTCCGCAAGGGAAAAGCCAGGACTCAACCTCAAGTCCTCAGGGCCAGAACGGGCGAGGCTGAGGTCACAGGGCCACAGCTCAGAGTCATAACACCACCACAATATCATCTTATAATTATAAATACAAATTACTGTTCTGTGCATATAATTTATCTGCATAGTCACATCAGTACTATCTACTCCAAAATGCAAAACCTGGACAAAGTTCTTTAAATAACTTCCTTCAATGTCTGGGAGGTACAAAAAGAAAATCAACAGTATCAACCAGAGATATAATTCTAAATTTTTCCGAGGCTCAACTTCAAAAAGGACAGTGTATGCAGATAAATTTTAAAGATGCTTTTAAAATACCCATATAATTTGGAATAATCAACAGTACAATTCAGTAACACTAAAATTTGGAATGGAATTTGCAATTTCAGGAAAGCAATTCTTTAACAGAAGTATTTAGTGTTATATAAATATGTTACTCAGAGAAATATACAATATAGAGGATTTTCATCACATTTACTACATTTGTTAGCCAAAATGTAGGACTTCTGTAATCACCAACAGAGCTGTAGTAAAACCTCTATAATATTAAACAACAACAAAACATGGCAGTAAGCCATCCTTCTATTAAGAAAAAGAAAACATAGTAAGTACAGCTTTCTTTGTGACTTTTTTTCCTAAGGAACTCATTTTAAACAACAGCTCACTGAAAAAGCATAATACTGCTTCAATCTGAACAGAATCTGGCATCTTTACTTTGTGAGGAGAAGTTGGCAGGGAGAAAGACGATAATAATTTTAAGGTTCCATTATTCTTGTGCTAAAATCTAGAGTATGAAATAAAAACAAGGAAAACATTAATCCAGAATATAACACAGCCAATCGTATGAATCTTTTTCATCTCACTTAGCTTCTTATCATTGAGTATTACAAATGCAATTAATTTTGAATAAATGGTAAATTGTTCCACACTTTTCTAGGGAACAAAATGTAGATGTCACTAACTGGACTGAAAGATGGACACAGATATTAAGAAAGCTTATGGTACTCCAATGAGTAATTTGTAAAGCTCTGAAACTTGATCATCCAATATATAATCACAACCATTTCCTAGGAAACTAAAGAATTACTTTCCTTCCACATACTGGGTTTTCTGATACATACACTGTAGTGCAATGGTATAATATAATGCCAGTTTAATGAAGGAATGAGGGAACAATGAATAAATGAATGGTTATCAGCCTCAAATATTTACCTAGATACTACTCTTGATCTGTATAGTCAAATAGGCAATTTAAAGATGGTCTTTCAAAGAATACTGTAAATTTTAGCAGGCAAAAGTAGACACTATATGTCAATTAAAGTCAAATACTCACTTGATCAGTTACTACAGGTGGGCGGGCTGTTCTACTCATGCCTCAGAGATAATGTCCAGATGCAGCTGCTGCTCTTAAAGGTCTTAAGGGAGCAAAGGACCCGTACTCAAATTACCACAAGTCAAGGCTCAACATGCTATGGCCACAGTGAAATACCCTCAAGGCCCTGCGCACTCTCTGGAAGCAGAGACAAACTCCACGATGGAGAACGGGGCTGAGCCTTGAGGGGTGGCCAGAGTTTCACCAGACAGAGATATAGGGAGAGGGATCAGGTCTTCCAAGTCATGAATAATGGTACTGTAGAAAGCATGAGGCACATTTAAGGCAGCGGAGTTTGTGTGAGAGGGATGAGGGCCAGCACAGAGGAGTCCCACGCAAGGGAGAGGCCACTGAACGTGGCTCTGGAGGTGTACCAGCTGATGTTTGGTTTGGGGGAAATGTGTAATACCAGAGTACTATAACTGAGAAAGAATTATCTAACAAGTGATGGGAGGGGAGAATTCAGGTCCACTTCATGCTAGGCCTTGGGCCAGGGTGTTTGACAGACTCTTGTCTCACTGACTTTACAGGGGTATAATTCCCACAGCACACAGCTGCTATCAGACAGCTGGAGTGGGACCCAGGAGTACCTGGGGCCAGGGCCCCTACTCCAGTGCATCAGAAAAAACTAAACTCGAGAAACTAATCAGTACAAAGAGGGCAAAATCAAATATGATGCTTTGGGACTGCCCCCACAGCACTGGGGATCCTTTGGTTCCATTAAGGGACGTGGGCAAAGCAGATGGAGAAGTAGCTGTTTCTGAGGCAGCTTTGGACATCTCAGAAAGGCTTCAGCAGAAGGTGACAAGACGAGCCCAGAGCTGGGAGACAGGGAAAGGCTGGCGAGGAAGATCCAGGAGCGACTCTCCCAAAGCAGGTCACTCACCAGACACCTGAAGTTACTGAGTGCCTGAGACTGTCAACAGAGACAAGGGGATGAAGACCACCCTTTTCCTTCAGGAGAAAAGGCAACAAACACATCTAAGTGAAGAAAAATCCTCTAAGTACTTAATGTGTTACAGCAAAGCACTGTACGAGATTCCATTGCATTTGCTAAATAATTCACATTGTGTACAACAGCTCTAACGTGCAAACCAACTAAAACACAGACTACATCATGCCCGGCTAATTTTTCTATTTTTTGTAGAGATGAGATCTCACTCTTGCTCAAGCTAGTCTCAAACTCCTGGCCTCAAGCAATCCTCCAGCCTCAGTCTCCCAAAGGTGCTAGGATTACAGGTGTGAACCACTGTGCCTGGCCTCAGGATGTTTTCTAAGACAAAAGAAACTACTCACTTTGAGTTATGAAATATGTAAGAATCTTAAATTGAATATTACACAATTATAGTGACAGAAAATTCTATCCAGTGGATAAGAGTTCATAGATACAAAAGGCAAATAAACTATGGTATCCCTGCCCTCCAAAACTTTCACTTTTCTACACCGTAGACCAGCCTGTTGTTTATATGGGTGTGTGTAAGGGACAAGAGCAACACAGGCTCCATAAGAAGGAAGAAACTACGAAAGCAGTCTTAGTCTTAAACCTGTCCAGATTAACGATAAGGGGAAAAAATGTCACTTAAATTCTAGTTACAAAACTTACTGAGACAAACACTAAACCCTTTTAGGTATAATGCCAGAAAATCCAAAGGTTCTAAATATTAGAAAACGAGAATGAAAATCCCAAATATAAAACATGTACAGACCAGGAGCAGTGGCTCAGGCCTGTAATCCTAGCACTTAGGGAGGCCAAGGCGGGAAGATCACTCGAACCCAGGGGTTTGAGGTTACAGTGAGCTATGATTGCACTGCTGCACTCTAGCTGGGTGACAGAGCAAGACTCTGTCTCAAAAACAAACAAACAAAAACAAACAAAACAAAAACCATGTATAGACTTTTGTACAGACTTCAGAATGGTTGTTTTTCAGGTTTTATTAGGGCATTTTTGGATAGAGAATTGTTACTGTATTGCTGCAAGATAAGAGGTTTAGTAAAATATACTAATTCTGCTTGGGTCTAGAGTCCAATGTGATGTAACTTTTAAAAATATTTAAACATATTCATAATGTTCAAAATTAATAGAATTAACAGCTCTTAGCTCTGCTTATGGTGATACACGCTACCTTTTTTATTTATGCTACTATTTTAAGTACTGCTTTAAAAAATATTTCTATTTTCCTAGCAAATCCAGAATCCAAATTTTTCCACCAGTTTAAGTTTCCACACAGATTCCATCTTTGGCAAGACTTAATTCAAAGAAGCTCTTCGATACACAGCCACTAACCCATAGGAAGTCTTTTAAATACATATATTTATATTATATATCTATAGATATATAAAAGACAATGAATGAAATTTAACCTAAATAATTTGTTAAATGGCAAATATATTTGCTCCATGTTACCCTCAGCCGTAAAGTCGGGACATTTTCAGGTACCCCTGACCTCAGGAACCAGGCAGGATGCTTTTTGTGTTCAGGGTCAGGCAGGATCTGGCTATAAACGGCAATCAGAATGTGTCTGGAACTCCCTGCCAGAATCCCACCTCTTAACACCAGCCCAAGGTGGGACTCAGAATGGGACTTGCTACAATATTATAAATGCATCTAAGGCCAGGTGCAGTGGCTCACACCTGTAATCCTAGCACTCTGGGAGGCCGAGGTGGGACGATCACTCAAGGTCAGGAGTTCAAGACCAGCCTCAGCAAGAGTGAGACTCCCGTCTCTACTAAAAATAGAAAGAAATTAGCTGAACAACGAAAAGTATATAGAAAAAATTAGCCAGGCATGGTGGCGCATGCCTGTAGTCCCAGCTACTCGGGAGGCTGAGGCAGAAGGATTGCTTGAGCCAGGAGTTTGAGGTTGCTGTGAGCTAGGCTGATGCCATGGCACTCTAGCCCAAGCAACAGAGCAAGACTCCGTCTCAAAAAAAAAAAAAATATGCATCTAGCCAGGGGGAGGCAGGAAGATTTATTGAAATTCCCTGTGAAACAGAAAGCTCTCTCTCTCCAGCTTCTCCTGTTGTCACCCAACAGAATGTAGGAAGACCACTTCCACTAACAAGGCTGGGTCAGCAGTGGGCATTTTTGCCACTGGCTTTCCTACTTCTTCAAAGACACTGTAATCCAGGGTGTTACAGAGCTAGAAGAGTCTGGAAGGAAGAGAGCAAGAATGAGTGATTTGAGATGCAGGATCCTGAACTAACCAGAACACCAGGAGGCTCACTCCCCAGGAGAGCAGAGAATAGCATCTTGACCTCCTGCCCTCCCCCCACTGCACCCAGTCCCGCTGCCCCCTGCTGTGTAGGAACATTCACCCAGGTTAAGTCAATAATACCTTAATTATCAATCGCTCTCTATTGTTGTTATGAATATTAAAACATCATTGGAAATGGTATTTTAAATATCTTTAAATATATATTTTCAACAGATGTCTGAAGTTGTTAAGTGTGATTTTACTACTAGCTTTCAGAACCAATTTTCCCCCACAGGAATGTATCAGTCTTTTTTTTTTCTTAAGAACCTCAATGGGCATATAAAATTTGATATAAAGAAATTCACTTTATAGCTCACAAGACAAATCTCTCCCTTCACATATTATCTGACATCTGTATTAACTCTTGCCTGCAAGTCTATTAAATTACTGTGAAGAAAAACAGGGTAAAATTAAGTCTTTAACATGTCCCAAACCCTTAGAGTAGTTAATCTGGGTCACTGAGACGTCCTTAATTCCCTATTTTCATGTTAATCAAATTTATATAGACTAACAACTTATAAATTCATAAATCTGAGTATGAAATTTTGCTAACAGAGACAGATGTAGTCCTCAGTATTTATCTCCAAATGATAAGAAATGCTTTTCGCCAAAAATTTAGGTTGTAAATTTCAAATTAAAAAAAATCTTATTCACTTTTACAGCCAGATGTTGAGGCAATGGAAATGAATGACCTGTAACAAAAAGAAGCTAAACTATGAGAGAGACACAAACAGTACTTGTTAGTCTCTTGTGTTTGAAAAAAAGCATCTTTAGGAAAAGTAGCTGAAATTATTAAATCTGCGAATTTGGCCACTTCTGACACAAATTTGAAAACAGACTCCAAATCTTTAAATTCCTTTAAGTACATTATCGAGGCATATAGAGTATACCAATTAAAATGAAATCTAAAGTTTCAACTGATAACATAGAAGATTTAATACATTAGAGACAAAAAGACTAAATTCACTTTTTAAATCAGAAACATTTTACAAATCATCAAATGCATATTCCTTCAACCACTTAAAATTAGATACCCTAATAATCACTATTCTTATTCATCTCTTTTATAATAATCTTGTTGAACTCTTCTTCAAAATCTGTTTCACATTAATCAAACAAAATACCATAGCGTTATTAAAAACTGGCAAAAATTATCTCTAAATTCTATTTGTAAAGAGACACAGTTCTAAGTGGTTTTGCATGTGAATATTTAATTTTTTATTTTGTTTTGTCTTAAACCTGCCATGGTCTGAACGCTTGTGTCCCTCAAAAATTCATTCATTGAAATCCTGCCCCTCAAGGTGATGGCATTAGAAGGTAAGGCCTCTGAGAGGTGATTAGGTCATGAAGGTGCAGTCTTCATGAATGGGATTAGGGCCCTTAGAAAGAGGCCAAGCTTGTTCCCACCTCCCAAGGTATGAGCACACATCCAGAAGGCACTGTCTACAAAAACCAGGAAACCCAGGCACTGAGTGCACCATATAGCCTACAAAACTGTGAGAAATGAATTTGTTGTTTATTAAGACACCCAATTTATGGTATTTTTGTTACAGCAGCCTGAACAGACTAAGATAAACCCTTTCGGTATTTCTGCTTGCTAAAGCCATTTCTTCACCATATTAGATTTAAATCCTTAATATTTATATTCATGTTATAACAATACAATAGGAGTACCCACATACACCAGTGGCAAACCAAAGAAACACCATTTCCTTGATTCTCTTTCTAGGAAGAGAGAAGAATGATTAAGCTTATTTTTTAGTTACAATTTAGCTAAATAGTCCAACAAATACATAGTAAAGACCATGTGGAAAACTCACCCATGATAATAAGTCAGATAAGCATACATGGTTCAGCACTTAGGCAAGCATTCACCTGGCAGCTTGCTACAACAATTTTCTCACATAGAGACTCATAACCAAAATGATCCATTCTAATGTCAATTGTTATGCAGAATACTAATGACGATAAAGCACTGTGACAGTTTGGAACTGTAGCAGTGATGCTCAGTGGCGAAGTGAATAACTCATCTACTACTAGTACAGCAACTCATTTTGGACATTAAATTGATTTCTGAAACAAACATTTGTTTTTTCCATCTGTCTTTCTATAAAAGCTTATTTGATCTGTAGAGGATCTGTATTTTGGACTCTAATGAACAGAGTGAGATTTAAAGGGCAGAGTGTGTGAAGAGGAGTTTGAGATCTGCTGGGACTACTTCTAAGATAAAATGCTATTGTAAAAAAGTCACACCAAAAGTAGATTATCTTTCTCTTCTTAATCTGAAAAGAAAAACCTTTAGAAGGCTTAAAGGAAAAGTATTTCCAAAGCATTATTTTAAAACCTCAAAATAGTACATTCAGATACTGTCCACATATAATCAAATCAACAAGAATAATCAGATAGTATTTCTGATAATGATAGCACCCAGGTGCTTTGTAGTACATTCAGTTAAAGAATCAGCTATTCCAGTAAAATACAGTGGCTAGATCCACTTTCCACAGGAAGCAGTGGGCCCATCATACCTCCTATACCGCTTAGGGTTGCAAATTCCGTTCTTCCCAGCTCCGCCTAGGGCCATGGAAAGGGACTCCCAGCAACACCGCCATGCTCTTCCTGAGCCCGAGCAGTGAGGTGTCTTCTAGTACCATCCACGCCGTGCTGGCCAGTCCTCCCAGGCCTAGGATAGAACTGCCTACTCCGTTTGGATTGACTTTTCCAAAGAAGAGATCCATACCTTAAAACTTACATTTTAACATCCAGCAATACGACTTCCTTTGTAGGTCCAGAAATGTCATTTGTACACCTTTTGTCAATCATCAAGGATCGAAGCCGTCTATCAGTGTGTGCAATAAATGGCAAAAAGAGGGGCCGCAGAAGACTCGATAACTCGTGCTACAGAATGTGTCACCACAGGCAGCTGGGAGCGTTTGCGGGCAGTGTGTTGAGGCTTGTGGGTGAGAGTGTGCAGGACGGTCTGACACGCTCCCTTCTCACGGGTGCAGAGCATCACCCTCAGAGCAAGGAGAACACAGCTAGAGGACCATGACGGGTTATTTATATGTGCAGACACACATGTACGGGTATACACACGTGCTTTCAAGGAAAACATTTCTGAAACAAATTGCATTATAACACGTCAGCACCATGCCAGGCTGTGTTAAATAGGGTCTTCAAGGTACAGGGACAGACTGTGGTTACAAGTAATTTTCAGATGTCTATACGGAAAATAAAATACATTAAATCACATTTAAATGAAATAACTTCCAGATACTTGCCAAATCAACTGAGTTTTCAACTTTTGCAAACAGTATAAACTACTTAGAAGAGATCACAAAGTGTAGACAGTTCTTGTAGCTGTTAATTACATTTTAATGTCTGTGACAATTGTTTATGTATTAGACAGACTGTAACCCACAGCTATGTACATACTCACATAAATTACAAAAGTATTTATAAAGTAGCACACAACACCAGTCAAACCTACAAATGTAAATGAAGCCAAATCATTTTAATTTTATGACTTGCACATTTATAACCTAAAGAGAAATTCTGGATAAAGAGAGCAGATTCAATGCTTACATCTAACATCATTCTCTCCTAGAAACAAAAACAACAGTATTATTTGCTTTCTGTCTGCCTGCTTTTTGTTTATTTTTATAAAACAAGCCAACAAGAACAGAAACAACAGCCACAAAATTTTGGAAGCTAGAAACAGAAGGACAACCTAAAAAGGTTAAGTCCTATACCCAATTGACAAGGCAGAATCTTCAAAGGGATGGGGAACTGGCAGTGCCTGATACCGCTGAGTGTAGAGCAGCGGTGGACGGTGCATGTGTTGGGGGACTCGGGGTGGGGGTGGGGGTTGGGAGATGCTAGTGCCTAAAACAAGGAGGAATGGTTAAAAGTTGACTCTGTTGACTAACAAGCACTCTCTCTGACACGAAGCACAGCTCCTCATCCTGGCAGAAGGCCAGAGATGTATTCCCAGCAGAAGGGAAGAACCGGGGTTCTCTGGAACCACTGCTGTAGAAGGACGGCAGTAATAGCTACTGAATGCTGAGATCCCTCGTACACCCTTGCCAACAGCCCTCCTCCTGTGGTAAATCTGAGGCCAGCCCAGTAAGAAGGATCTAAATATAGGCTGGGACGGGAGTGACAGTATCCCAAACTCCCCCCTAAAGAGTCCACCAAGGGATCCCACAGTAGCCCTTTTAGTCAGTAACTGCCCAGGCACTCACACAACCAAGGATTACTGGTAGCTCAAGAAAGACTTTAACGCAAAAACAGACCCCGAAACAAACACAGAAGATAATCTGTCCTGAAATAAGAACAGGATTCTATTAAAACAAAACAAACCAAAAAAGAATTAAAAGGAAAAAAGAGAAAGGTGGAGGGAAGGAGGGAAGGAGTTTGAGAGGAACAGAAAGAGCTCTTAGAAACTAAAAATATGATAACAGAAATGAAGAACTCTTCCAGAAAAGGGAACAAAAGGAAAAGACATGGAAAGTAGTAGAAAAGATAACAAAGTTAGAAGTCCAGAAGGTCTAATGTCAGATGATGAGAGTTCTAGAAAGAGAGAAGGGTAAAAACGAAGGGGAAAAGGAAGTAAATAACTCAAGAACTTTTCCATGAGAGTCAGAGTGCACAGGACAACGAACGAAAAGGGACTGAGATGAAACTTAAGGACATTGGGGGAAAAGAAGAAGGTCCTCCAACATCAGAGAGTGAAGGGAGAGAGCATCCGGAGAGGTCACATGCAAAGGATCAGGAAAGAAGCAAGAATGGCTTCAGGCTCCATAACAACAACACTGGTGGTTAAGACAGCTGAGCAAGTGCTTCAGAATTGTGAAGGAAAATGATTTCAAAAATTCTATTCCTAGTCAATCTATAAGTCATGCATGAGGCTAAAATAAAGACATTTTCAGGCATGCAAGATCTTAAAATTTTAGTTCCCTACATCATCCCTGAGAAAACTACTGGAGGATAGGCTCCACCAAAACGAGACAGACACAGAATCCAAGAAACCAAAGCCCCAACACAGTAAAGAAGTGAAGGGAAAGTGTAAGATAATAGTAAAGGAAAATCCCAGGATAACAGGTGAGCATCAAATAGACAGGGTACATAGAGAGACTGGAGTAAGCCAGAAATCTCTGGGATAGAGATTCCTTTAGACTATAAAATTGATAACATACCTGATGGATCTTAACATCTTATAAGGAGAAATGGACACTTACAGCTGATAAAAATTTGAAGTGCAGTGAATGGTAAGTTTATATAGAAAATTAAAGAAAAAACAAATCAATTATTTATTCTAGGATAAACAAAGAGCTGTGTAGGAAAAGAAAATAACATTTTACTAGATGGCTCATTTCTGAATAGTGTTTCCATGGTCTCCATAATGTAAATACTACTGTGATCAAACCACAATTACAACAAATCTATGTTAGGAAGATAAGAGGGTGTGAAGGATCATGCTTGTAGTGAGGGCAGGGTGAGAAGGTAATACTAAATCATCATCTTCCAGAAGGAAAGCAACAGATAAAGCCTAAAACTGAAAGTGGCAATGCTAAATACGTGATTCAAAACATGAAGGTAGACTCAAAGAATCAGCTAGAAGAGTTGAAAGTGGTGTCACTGGACAAGGGAATATGGGGGAAGGAGGGCAGTGACTACTTTTTTTTTCTTTTGGGAGGGGAGCCATCTTGCTCTGTCTCTCAGACTGGAGGACAGTGGCGCCACCATAGCTCACTGCAACCTCAAACTCCTGGGCTCAACTGATCCTCCTGCCTCAGCCTCTTGAGTAGCTGGGACTACTGATGTGTACCACCACTCCTGGCTATTTTTGGTAGAGACGGGGTCTCACTATGTTGTCCATGACAGTCTCAAACTCCTGGCCTCAACCAATCCTCCCGCCATAGCTCCCAAAGTGCAGGGATTACAAGCCTGTGCCACCAGGTCCAGCTGACTACTGCTGTTGATGGCAAACTATATAAACCATTTACAAATATAACCTGGATACAAATAAAAACTTTTTAAAAAACTAGGCTAAAGGATTAAAGATGGCTAGTGAAAAGAAAGTATAATATCATAAGCCAAAAAACTTTTAAAGCCATTCTTTATATATTACCATTACTTAGAATCAAACTAAAAGACCAAGGGAAACATTGAGGCAGGGATACTCACTGCTCAAAGTGCACTTCTGAGAGAGGAGGTAACAATCTGTCAGAGCTTCCTCTCCTTATCTACTTCAGAGTTATGAGATTATTAATCTTCAGAATACAAAGTGGAAAACTACAATTCCCAGTATACCCTGCAGCCCATTCAATTACTTTAAGTACATAAGACTTTGCTATGGGGAAGATTAGTTTTAAGAAAATAAAAAAATAGTTCTCACAAGCCATTTCCAGCCTACTGAGTTCTGCAGACATAATTTTTCCATATTCTCTACTTAAAGGCAAAAAAAGGATAGAAAATAAATCATCTGTTAGAGGTTGGACACTACTGTTCAGTTATTTCAAAGAACAATTTCAAGACGATGGCACTGCAAGTCTAGAGACATGCAATGTTTGAGCTAGTGAGGACTGAGAGGTCACAGAATCTCTTCTTCCCTCTGCAGGCCCTGAACATCCAATCTTGCAGGTGGATCCTGCCCGGGGCTCCGAGAGGCCCAGTGTCCAAGCAAAATGCTCAGGAGCTGTGTGCGGCATCTTGAAGAGAAGAATAATTCATCTATCGTCCATCCAACGATTAAAACTACAGTTTTGGCAATTACTCGATTAGTCAGAAACAGAACCAGAGTATTCATTAACCTGGGTTCCATTTCTTGTTTTATACTTTCGGCAAGTCACTTAATATTTTAGTTGCTTCAGTTTCCCCATCTGTAAAATAGAAATACAACTATCCTGTCTTTCACAGGAAAGTTTATAAGAATGGAGTGAATACATTGCTCTAAGATTCTTAAAGTAAAAAAGAAATACAAAATACTGTCTCTGCCATCCTCAGGTACACATAACTAACAATCGCTTCAAACTCAATATATCCAAAATCGAACATGTCATCATCATACTTAAAACTTGTCTCTTCTTTTAAACTCAGGCTCTTGGTTCACAGACTCACGATCTTCTCTTCCACCGACCCAGGGAATCCACGGTCACCCAAGACTCCTTCTCATCCATCCTGCACCTTCTTGCCCTAACACAACCAACCTCCGAGCCCCACCCAGTTTACCTTCTAACTAGATTTAAAGCCACTCCCTTCCTTTTCATCCCTACTACCTACCACTACCCTAAATCCTGGGGAACTCCTTATTCTGGTCTTGTGTGACCAGGCTCAGAACAGGTGGTTTCCTGCCTCCAGGTTCTTTTCCTTTAAATCCTTCTTACTCTCCCATAAGCAGCAGGTAAAAAGTGACCTGTGCAAAATGCTAATTTCAGACACTCTTAGAACCAGAGAGGCTCCTTAGGGCTTACAGGATCGAGTCCAGCTTCCCTACTTGGCCTTCACAGTTCTCTATGAACTTGCACCCCCGCTGTGTCATCTCAAGCACAACGACGTTCACATTCCACTCAAGGCACCGACACCACACACCATTCCTCTCCCCCATGCTATTCTTTCTGCCACCTTCCTCTCACTTACCTGTCTCCTCACAAGACCGATCCAGTCATGACTTTACCTGCCAGGGTCCAGCACCCAGGTGGGCAGAGAGGAGGCATCCAACCATGAGGGGGCACTTGTGGACCTCACTGAATAAAACATGTCTCAAAGAACAGTCTGTATTCCCTGCCTCCTTTTCGTTTCCTCATCCCCTCTGTAAACCAGCGCTACTTGGCTTTCACTATCAAATAACTGCAAAAGTCTCTCTGGCCATTTCTTAATCTCTATTTCTTCCTGACCCCTCCTTAGCACATGATATTGCAGGCCATACTCCTTTGTAATGGCCCCATACCCCACCTCTTTTATGACACCGTTCTTTCCTGATTTTTCTCCCCTGCTCTACCTTCCTTATATTTTCTCATTGTCTCCTCTTTGCCACTCATCCTGTAAGTGCTTGGGTTCCCAGGCATGGCCCAAGCTGCCCCCTCTTTTCTACCGCTTGAGCAAAGCACATCCTTTCCTATGGCTTCTACTGTGGCCGACAATTGTGATTCTCAGTCCTGGCTACACAGAGCCCAGGAACCACTGTAGACCAATGAAAGTGAAACCTCTGAGGATGGGGTCACCATGGATACTGAAGCCAGGGCAGAGAACCACCGAGCCACACTGTAACTTTAGGATTGAGCCGAAAATTGGTGTCTTCGGAATCCACAATGCCCCTGGCCTGGATTTCCATCTGCCTGCTGAAATGTTCAAAAGTAAAGTCACTATCTCCCCTTAGACCTGCACCTCTTGCTGGATTCCTCTAACTCTACTCTGACATCCACTCAGGTGCCCAAGCTACAGACGCAGAATCACCTTAGAAGCCCTCCCTTGCCTTTCCTGGTACCTTTCTTTTTTACCGTGCAGCTCGCCTATTGTGCTCTGAGGGCCTAGAATGTATATCTTTCCCAAGCCAAGTCTTTGTTATAACAGAGAAATTCTAAAAATGTTGGCTGCACAAAAGGCAAGTACCCCTGGCACAGACAAGGTGCATAAACAGACCACAGGCTTTTTCCCAAGAGATCCAGATTTTTCCAGGCTAGAAAAGAAGTGGGGGGGGGGGGGGGGAAGGGCGGCAGAGAAGATTTCTGTTTTAAGTTCTATGTTCTCATTATGAAAACTATAGAGTGCTGTTCCTCAAAAATCAATTATTGACATCTTAACTATTAATAAGTAATCTTTTGTGGGTATTACTAAAGATTCCATCAAATGCCAAGTTAGAACCATCATTCTGAGATCCTTTTCTTCTCTTGCAATCATCCCCAAGTATATGAAAGGGTAAACTATTATCTTCAGTGTGGTATGAATGTTAGAAAACTAACTTTCTAACAGGAAGATCAAAATTTACAGTTCTGGACAGCAATAATACACTCATTTTATCTCACTATCTCTTTACTGGCATAAATCCCACTATTTAATGGTCTTCTAGTTTCTAACTATTAGAAATTATTGGCAGTTTACAACTTACAGGCTTCCGTCACGTTTCATTTTCAAATCCTATTGTGGCTGTTCATTATAATCAAAACCAAAATAAATCCATTTTTAAGTTAAAAAAAAAGGACATTAAAAAAAAGTTATGCAAGCAATTCAAAATCCTTCTGATATTATCTATAATGAATTCTGAACATCAAATAAAATTGTGAAGAACTATTAAATCATTAAATCTATGCTATACCAACTTTAGAAAATGAAATCTGAGAATATGGTATTAAAAATTTATAACAAAAAAAATTCTGCATAAGAAAATATATACATAAGTATATATTTAGGTATTTTTATTCATAGTCATTTCACTTATGCAATAGACTTATCCACTAACTTACTGAGCAGGGAGGTTCCATTCTCAACACTCTCATGATTTATCAGATTCCCAAATCTGCATCAGTACTGTGCCCCAGCTCTCTTAAAATTAATCTCTCTCTCTCAAAATAAGGACAAGACCAAATGGCTGAAACAACTCCTGCTGCATGCAATTATGTAACTACACAAGAAGGGTGTGAAAATCTGAATGAAAATATTAGAAATGACGGCTTTTCACCTTAGTCTTTCTGTGCCCTCTCCGAACTGCAGGGAGCAGATGGTAATTTTCAAGCACATTTAGACTAGGCTTGGAAGGACAACTGAGTGATAAAGAAATAACTACACATGCAAAAGACACACACGTTTTAAAACCTACGATTTTTAATCTAGAAAAGCTTAGTACCTGTTAACATAGAGAGAGAAGCTGCCATAAGCATTGCTCCATCTAAAAAGGCTGGTGTATAAATTATAAAATAATTAAACTTTTAACAGTTTCCTTTACACATTTGCAAACACAGCATGCCAATAAACACTGGAATTTTTTTTAAAAAAAAACAAACCCCAAAATCTAAATATTAAGTCACCAAACAAGGAATGCCAACTCTTAAGAGAAGTAGAACTCTCCCTGCTCTAAACTCCTTTGTGGCCAAAACTTAGGTAATGGGCAGCCCCACCAATGGCATCAACACCAATTCTGCTCTCCAGCGTGACATTATATCGAGTCTAGGGCCAAAAGTTTAAAGGATGAAGAAAAGAAATAAATTAGACATTTCTGATATACTTACAGTCATGCACCGAATAACAATGTTTCAGTAAATGACACTGCATACACAACAGTGGTCCCATACAATTATAGTGGAGCTGAAAATGTCCTATGGCCTTGTGACGTGGTACCCATCATAACGTTGTAGTGCAATTACTTAATTTTTTTATAAATTGAGTGTAGCCTAGGTGTACAGTGTTTATAAAGCCTATGGTAGTGTACAGTAATGTCCTAGGGTCCTGGGCCTTCCATATTCACTCACCACTCACTCATTAACTCACCCAGAACAACTTCCAGTCCTGCAAGCTCCATTCATGGTATGTGACCTGAATGTGTATCATTTTTTTAATCTTTTTTACTACATTTTTTTACTTTACCTTTTCTGTGTTTCAATATGTTGATTTACTCAAATACTTCTCATAGTGTTACACTTGCCCAGAGTGCTCAGTACAGTACCATGCCGTAAGGTTCGTAGCCTAGGAACAATAAGCTGTACACACAGCCTAGGTGTGTAATAGGCTGTACCATCTACGTTTGTGTAAATACACTCCATGGTGTCCGCACAATGGATTTCTCAGAAAGTATTCCCGGGGTTAAGTGACCCAACACTATATTTCAAATGCAAAACTCACTACGGTACTAGTTAAGGAACAGGAAGCAATTTTCCCCTTTGTCTCCTAAAGCCAAACTAAAACAGAAAAATGAAGCAGTTCCAGGGCCGGTGACCAGCACCTTGGCCATGGCTCTTCAGCCCTCTCCCACCAACAGCTCCACCTCAAATTTCCGATTCAAACAGAAAATTCAGAACAAAGCCCTCCTTTATGCTGTTACTCAGAGACACCAATAAATAACAAGTCTCCTCAGAACCCCCATACCAGAAGTTTGGACCCAGGCCAAGGCCACACCAGGGCCTCTGGTTCTACCCACGGCCACCCGCCCTTTCATTCTCAGTGGCTCATATCTGGTCCCGCACAGCCTCCACTCAAAAGACTAAGGTGCTGACATTCTCCTGAAATCACAGGTAACAGAAACAGAGAATGTGGTTTTGTCATCAGAAAACTGAAGTTCAGCTTTTGACACTTCAAAAATGCATACATTGGGAATGTCACTTAACCTAAGCCTCAATTTCTTCATCTGGAAAATGGTAATACTCCCAGCAGCATTTAACAGGGTTATTATGAGGTTCAAATGAGATTACAGATTTAAAAGCATCTAGCAAACTATACAAATGTTACTATGTTGATGGTCTAGTTGTTGTGATATTTCAAAGTAAGGTTAGGGCATGAAATATAAATTGCCCTCAATCACAGCTGCCACCACGGGACTCCCACAAATCCAACTACAGGCCTTTCTGGGCCATTCTCTTCTTGAAGTGAAGGAGTGAGGTCAGAAAGCCCAACCCCTTACTTAGGTCCCCAACACTTCAAGCTCCCAACCGTTCAGTTTAGATATGCATTAATCGCTTTTCTAGCTTTTCCCCAAGTTTCTTCCCCCTACATTTTATGGCACAGTTTCAACAAAATATGACTGATACATTTACAATTAAGCAAAGGCAATGTGTTTTTCAGCAATGATGTTTACTAGACCTAAGCACTTTTAAAAGCTGACATTATTTATTTTTATGTGTGTGTGTGAGGATACACATGCAAGCATCCACACCCACACACACACACACACACACAGAGCAACCAACAGGCTATGACAGGTATACACAAACATATACAGATATAAGATACTCAAATAGGATTGTTCTTATAAGAATAGCTAAAATGTTTAATGCTGGGGGGGGCAGCATAGCATAATGGTTGAGATAAGAGTCTGGAGCCACAATGACTGGATTCAATTCCAGTTTCTCCACTAGAAATACTTGGGAAAGTTACTTAATGCCTTGGTTTCATCAGCTGTAAAATGAGTTAACAGTACATACCTCATAGAATTGCTATGAAGTTGAATGAGTTAATGTATATAAAATGCTAAAAACAGCATACAATGGGGTGGGGAGGAGGAGTTACAAGTGCTTCCTATTATTAGTATTCAACGTGTCCTGAAAAGTATAGGTTACATGCGTAGCTGAAGGCATTTGTTTAAGCACACACGTATCTTTCCATATGGCATTTGCAATGAGTTTTCTTGGGTTAATGTTAGGCAACATATATTATGTGTTTACTCTGTGCCAGGCACTGTTCTAAGCGCTTGATACAGATCAACACATTAGTCCTCATAACAACCCTACGAAGAAACGGGGGTCCAAAAAGACTCCAGAGCCCACTGTCTTATCTTCTATCTACAAGCAGTCCAAGTGAACAATTATAACTACAATACATGAAAACTGTAGGTTACACAGCCAAATTCTTCCTTAAAATTTTGATAGCAAGAACAGACCACTATAATCTTTATTCTCATATTGGTATTTCAATAATTGTCTTTTTCATAAAAGCGCTATAGCATCTCTGAGGATCTTATGAATAAGAGAGTAGCCAGCTGGTTCCTATATTCCAGAGCTAATTTCTTTGATGTAAATCAATGGATTACATATTCCCATCTCTATTCACGGGATTTTAAAAGATAAGCACACACGCGCACGCACACACACACACACACACACACAATGTGATTTAGGACTCCATTCAGAACAGTGGACTGTTTTGATAAACAAAAGGTTTCATTGTTTTAACCAGTTTCATATAGCTAACTTATTGCTTGGCTTAATTATTAACATATCATAATGTAATTATAAAATGATTATTTTACAACTTTTGTGAGAAACACTGCCTGAAATATGTAATACTTTGTCAAAACAGAGAAACTAGAAACAAAAGTAAACAGGTAGTAGTCTGACATCGTGTGAAACACACAAAGTGGACAGGCCCTCTGTGTTCTGAGTTCCTTAGTCACATGCTTTTACTTAAGACACACTTTCCAGAGACACACCTAAACATTCTACAGAAGGCAAACTTGTACACAGTAGTGTTTTTGTAGCTAAAGTCCACTCTCAGTGTAAATTCTGGTGAATTTCCAAGCTTTTGAAAATCAAAAAACATTCTGCTCAGTAACTGGCTTTAAAAGTATCATCCATATCCCTTGGAAGTGTATTGCTAATTCTTAAGAATATTTTAGATAATAATATTAAAAACTTGCTCTTCCAAAAAACTGGACATTATTCCCAATCTCTCTGACCTATGTTCATTAATGTCTACGTGTTAACCCAAAAATGGTGACGTTATTATTAACATCGCAACTAGAATTTTCTGTTTAATGAAATATATTCCATTATATATGCTAAGTATCCACCCCACCCTCAACTACCCTGAACTGTTTATCACAGAAGCCTTATCAAATGGCCCAAGTGGACAAAAACCACCTAATAATTAGCTGAAAGAAACAGGACAGAGCAATCAACAGAAGCCGTGTTACAACCTAACACATTGTGTTCATTTATTCTATGATTATGTTTTTGTTTTAATTATTTATGGTAATTATAGCAGTTAATGTGCTGTAACATTTTTGCAAAAGAAATGAACTCTCAATAAAACCTTCCCAAATCTCTCACTGTTTTGTCTGTGTCCTATATATTCAAGCACAACAAGCAAACAGCACTGTGTTAGTTGCCATCAGGACAGATAGAATGCCAGTTAACTGGATCACTGGGGGGCTGAGGGCTCTCCTCAATCATTTACATCAGCAGGCTCTAAAGCACTGTGGAATAGTAGGATTCCCTCAGCCCTCAGACAATTTTTTCAATTCTGAAAACTGACCCAACACCTCCCTGGGCTCTGGAGAGGCTATTTCATAAGCCTAATGTCCCAGAGCCTGAAGAATGAACCAGACACTCAAATCTTCCCCAGGCTCTGCACTCCACTCCCATCCCTCTTCACCTCCCTTCCCCAAAAGGCTTCCTAAACTGCCTCAGGTTATGGGTCATAAGAAACCTTAATTTTCTGAATTCCACAGAAAGTCCCCAAATACAAGTCAATAATCACTCAAACCCAAAGAAAATAGCATTTCAAGCTCATTTTTGCTCATCATGGCAATTGTAGTCAATCTTTACCCCACCTCCAAAACGAAGAGAGGGCAGGAATGGGTATTATTAGCTAGCTTTGGTTCATAAAAGAAATTTGTTAATGTCATAATTCACAATTCACTGAAGAATGGTATGTTTTGTGAAAACATTCATCACATTTTCACCAAAAAAAAAAATTTGGTTTTCAGTGAGTTATACCATTAAATTCTTTACAAGTATCATCTTAGTTAACCCTCATAAAAACCTATGAAGGCAGGTAATACTATCAGATCCATCTGACAGATACAGAAACCACTTCTCAGAGGTTAAGGCTGCACCTGAGAGCTGAAAGGCAAACAGGAAGGAGTACTGTGTCACAAAGATGACACAATGTAAGACAAGAAAAGCTGGCAGATCAGAGGAATCAAACAGGCAGACACTTCCACACTTCACCCTCTCCTACCACAAAAAGCCTAAGTGGGAGGAGAAAGAAGTAAGCTTCCAGCAGCCTCCAGCTGTGCACTACCCCAACCTACAGGCTGGCTCAGGGGTACAGCAATGTCTACAGAAAGGAAGCATGCGTCCAAACTGACCTCTATTAGAGGCCTGGATCTGCCATTGGGACCCACTATCATGCTCAAGGTGGAAATAAAGCTCATCCTCAGGATAATCCTAGGACTCCGAATAAAATAATGACAAGATTGCTTTAAAGAATATATCCAAATATTTCACATCATTTTTACATAGACTTTCAGGTAGTCTCACAACACATTTTAATACAGGCATACTTAAGTGCTATATCCCACTGTGTTAATTAAGATTAAAAGGACAGAGTTAAACCTAGAATTCTGAAATTCTAATTCCTAACCCAGTCCTTAAGCACTATAAGATTATAAAGTACCAGCCTATACCATGGTCTTAGTAATCCTACCAGTCAAATCAATTGCACTATGTGCAAATGCTGCATGTAACATATTCCTTAAGGAAACACAAAGTTTCTAGGCATTATCCCTATCGGCCTTTTAACAGAGTCTACTCCATTTACAGCAAGGCATAAGGAAGGTTTGGGTTTTCAAACCTGTTTAATAAACCTCTCTTCCTTTGCTCTCCCAATTAAATGAGGGAGGAAGAAACATTAAGTATTAAAACCACAAGAGAAATGAAAAGAAAGGATCTTACTTCCGTCTTGTATCTGGGATCACTAGTATTTGAAAAGTCTAAAAATAGCATAGTTCACAGGCATGGGAAAATATAGTACAAGTCATTAGCTATTAGTAGATCTAGAGAGTCAACTGTTGTAATCAAAGCATAGTTTAATCTTCTGTACAATCCTGAGTTAGTTTTGACAGGTTTCTTTGTCAGTTTTGGAAAAACATCTGTTAATGGTAAAATTTGGGGTTCAGAAGGGGGAAAATTGCATCCTTCTGGTTGGAACAGAGTTACATGAATAAATCAATGAAAACATTAATGAAGGTCCAAATCACTGGATCTTAATTTTTTTAATTTATAGAGACTTAAACACATAAAGAAACTAAATTTATGAAGGCTACTGCAATTTGACCAAAATAATCTCATTCAAAGTCCCTATTATGCTTATGTCAGAGATAAAGAATAGAAATAGAACTTTCCTCTATTAGGAAAGAAATATTTAAGTAATAAATACTTGCACAACTGAAAGTGTCACTTTTCTAGACCAGCCTAACACTGAGATAACAATATCTCCATAATACCTTTAAAGAATAAGAGGCTGATTCAAGCCATAGTCCATAGGGATCCATTTACCGCCAGTCAGTTTTGCTAAAGACCATTTAGCCAGCTATATTCAAGTCTAGAATCTTTTAAAAGGCCAAATCAGCTCTGAATATGTGCCAGGCTTTTTCATTATTTTAGTCTTTTACATGAAGCACTCAACCAATAAATATTCAAATAAATTAACTGTGTCAGTAAGAAGTTTACTGTACTTAGTCATTTTAATGCATAAGTAATAATTTTAACAATCTTAGCAAAATTCCATGTTACATTGTGCAGGCCCAGTTCAAACCCACTCCTGATACCCTACAGCTATAAATTATCTCTGGAGCTTGAAAGTGAAAGACAGTCCAGGTCTGAAATAGCATAACAGTTGGACAGTTCCAGCTTGAAGAAGGTAAACCCTGTAATAACCTAGATCCAGAGCCTTCAGAAGGAGTCGAATTCACATCAAAAAGAGGGGGGAAATCCCTTCCACAAAAACACTCTTCTTTAAGAAAAAATTTACTTTCTATTGCTATTTCCTAATATATGAGTGTCAAAAGCAAACGAGAAAACGGAGGCTGACAAATAATTAACAAGGAACAAGTTGAACCCTTCCTGACTGGATGTTGTTTGGAGAACAAATAGGGTATCACTCCTCCACAAAAATCGGAAGTTCTGGGTCCCCTCTCCAGGCACCTGGGAAGACCTGGGAACAGCCCCGGTGCTTGGGCTTGTCCATTCCAACATGGAAATAAATAATACGACCAAACAGAACATGTATAAACAGTGTTTCATGCTGTTAATAACTATTGAACAAATATGCAAAATTCTGAAGATTCATACAACACCTCATTAACCAGTTATTATCTGTGGGTAGAAGGATGATGGGGGAATTTTTGTGGCTTTATACTCTTTTACATTATCTGAACACTTTACAGTAAACACCTATCATTTCTTCTGTCAAGGGAAAAATTCAAGCCATTTCTCGCTTTAAATGTTTAATTCAATGTGGTTTCAAAGGAATGATAAATAAGTTTAACATCTTCAACCAGGTCAGTGGTTTTCAAAAGGTAACCTTGGTAAAATTTAAATATACAATTCTTTCTACCCAGAAGAAATCCTGAAATGATATTAGTCTAACTTCAATTTTCAGAGAGAAAAAATACTTAAACTTCTTATATATTAAATATTTATAAGTGGAATTACACTAATTACCATAAAGAGCCACTTTGTGATTATTAAAAATTGCTATATTTTAAGTTCAGTGTAGTATAGTGTTTCCATTTACCCTATTCTACCTTACATTACTTACACTACTTTTCATCTTTTTAGGTATTTATGTCTTATAACTCCAACCAAATCTCCAGCTACCTAAGAGCAGATACTTTCTCATACTCCAGTAAGCACTTGCGAATAACAGTGTTCAGTAAATTATTGACCGATGGACATTATCCACTTTCCAGATTTTAATTTGCTATAGTTTTGACTACAAAATCAAGAACTCAAAAGATTTTCCTAACATTTATAGTATATACAGTATAGATTACATAATAAAACAGGAGGAAATAATGTTCGTACCAAATAGACTATGTTTACCATCTTATTAATCATCTATCATAAAATGCAAGTAAAATTTTAGAACTCTTTTCATGGAAAGGAAGGCTTTTCAATGGCAGATCAAAACAAAATAAGAATGTTAAATGACAAAAAAATTCCCATCTCCAAACAAAAATTAATCCAAAGAGATTTCCCCCCCAAAATTACCATTTACTCGTAGTCCTATTTTTTCATGATACAAGAAAAGAATACTTTTTAAAGGATAGAAGATCAGCCAAAGTTGAATTCATGGGTTTTGACTGTTTTCTTCCTATTAAAAGAGAAGTAATCCTGACTCTTTGACCCTTCATTTTACTTCTATGAATTTATCTTTAAAAAATACTTTTACAATACTTACAACTATCAGAAAGTACTCTTTGCAACATTATTTGTAATAGTTAAATACGGGAATCAATCAAAACATCCCACAATCAGGGAAATGCGCTTAATTAAATGATGATATAGTCATATACTGTGCATTATCTAAATACAGATAATGAAAAGATGTAAAAAATGTCTAAGATATATTAAGCAAGGAAAGCAAGTTGCAGAAGAATATTTGTAATATTATACCATACCATTTAAAACTTTATTTAGAAGTAAACACTAGACCTCTTATCTCTGAGGAGTGGGATTTCAGGGGATTTAGCCTTTTACTTTTCAATTAAGCATTTCAGTATCACTTTTCATCTTTTATAAGTAGTACTTTGTAATCAGAGAAAAAAAATAGAGCTATACTACTACTCCCCAATAAATGTGGGGTTCATCACTTAACTGGAAATAAAGCAGATCCATGTGTAGCTGTAACTCATTTACTTAAAAAAATGCCATGTGCAACAAGATTTGGAAATAGTCCTTATTCATGCAGCACAGTAAACCCCTTGATGTTATGAATATAAAGGACCTAAAAAATAGGACTGTTTTCATGGTTTTCCCATCCTACAAGTTAGGAATTCACAATATAAATCCATAAAAGCCACTTGTATTTTAGAAATAAGTCCTCAAAAAGAAAACTATTTATATAATTTCTTGTGTGAATTTAGTCTTAAATAAGAATCCTGGAGTCCAAAATTGCCCAAAATGCTATAATAAAAATATAGATTCCTACTGACCAGCCAAAAAGGGTCTCCAATCTAATCATAAATTGTTCCAGCATTCTCAAGATTTGCTACCACTCTGCACAATCTTCTCCATTTTCAGAAAATGAAGTGATGACTCAAAATAGAAACACGGTAATTATGTACAGTGTTACTGTAAAGTGGTCCTGTTCTCTACTCATCAGCTTAAATATATATAAGCAAGATATTCTCTCCCAGTGGTAGGCAGGCCTATGTCAAATAATCATGCTGAAACTTGTCCAGGGCTACCTGTTCAAAGAGAGCTGTGCAAGAATACTTCAAGCTCTAACAATAACTACTTTGTACAAAAACATCCACAGGAGTATTACAAAAACACAGCACTGGTGTTTCAGTGAGCCCAGTGTCAAAAAGGTGCTCTCATGCATTTTTAATTCGAGAGAAAGTGAACAACTGTCCTTAGATAATCAGTGTCAGGGCCAATGACACGGTTTCCCTTCCTTAGGTCCACCCAAGCTGTGACAATTGGCTTACCAACTATGCTCCTTAAGAGCTTTAAGAACAAAACAATACCAAAAAAGCTCCCCTCCCCCCAAAAAACCAAACAAATATTCATCTTTTTCTTCCTTTTCCCCTTCCATTGAGTGGTAAATAAGAAAGGAAGGAGAAACAATATGATTGTCTGCTCTTCAGTACAGAAAAACCTGCAAAACTGTTTATACAATGAGGTGCCTAAATTTTGACTCTTCTAGACTGTATAAACGCAGACGATTCTCTCTATGAATTAATTAACATTCTGCTATTTAATATTTTAAGTCTTAGCACTGGGTCACACATCTTGGCAGACTGCAGGGTAGGGCCTGAAAATTATTTGTAATGAAAATTCTGTAACGTTATTCCTCACTTTACCAAATTCCTTATCAATGTTTAATAACAAAACAAAGCGATGTGTCAATGTCATTTATTACATTAACCCTATGGTTTCTAGTACATAAAACTCTTCAGGGAAGTGAGAGAAACGAATCAAAATGGTTTTCTGGGTACTATTAGAGGGAAGAACTATGGCAACAAATGAATGCCTGCAGAAGAACCTAAGCAACAGCTTAGAGCTGAAAACAAGGAAATTCTGGACATGATTTAGGAAAAATGCCACTGGACACAGAAGACCAAAAATGAAGACTAAATGTCCCCAAAATTTTGACATTTAATAAATATGTTTCTCCAGGAACCTGGTGCTCAATTAATTAAAGTATATGTACTTAGGCAGAGAAGTTTCTCCCTAGCAGATGGTACAACAGGCTTCAAAAATAATGGGAAAATTTACTTAAAGTTGTCTCCTTGGCTATTGTAACAAATATCTTACCAAGAGATATCAAAGAAGGGGTTGGCATCAGATGACTCTTGTATTTTATTTATGATGACAGAGCCAAGACTTAGCAAGACAGCAGGGGCTGCCCACACTCTGGCCTAAGAAGCCCCCTCCTGCACCTCCCCTATGCTAAGCTCCATTCCCAGGCCAGACAAGGCTATAAAAAGCCTGGCCTCAGGCCAGCTGGCAAGACCACACACTGGGTATTTTTAACTTAAAGGGGCCTGAGGATCGGGCCAACACCAGGGTACCAAAAATGTACAGAGAAGAATAACAACCTCCAGCCAGGATGGTGGTCTATATGTAAGATTTTTTTTTTTCCTCAGTTACTCTAATTACCAGTCACTGTTCTAATGGTGACGAAGACATAAAAAGATAACATTTGGGAAAGCTGATATAAGTGGGTAGATATTTCATTTTGAAAGAGCACAATCACTTTGAAAGACCATATGTATAGTTATGTAAACAGCAATGTGAACACCAAACACTGGCCAAATAAACTGAACTCTTATTTTTTATTCCTGACACATAAGGCTACAAACTTGACTTTTGTTATAATTACTCTAACAGTTTGCCGTTGTTGTTTTTAGTTTCACACTGGTCTTGGCACTGGGCCACACATACAGATTCTGTGAAGCTGTTCTCTTAGATAAAACTCAAATACAACAACATTACAATTGAATGCTGAAGAGCTCAAGGACTGTGCTACCGTGGTTAACTTAATTTTCTGGGCTAGTAAGTATTTATAAGAAAGTTCCTTCTGTTTCAACCTTTACTGTTAAAAATTACATTGAAACACAAACATTAGTAACATTTTCTGCCTTACATGAACACCAGTTCATCTTTCTCTGAGGACTGAAGATTGCCAAAGTCTGTCATGGTTCTTAGTATCAATTTTGAAGACAGAATTGTCCAGTGACAAGCACAAGGTGGAGGCCAGGTAAGTGGGGCTTCAATCACAACAGCCTCCTCTGACCGTTTTATTTACTGGGTTCTTCAGGAGGCTTCCAGGGTGGAGGTGGGGGAGGACTCACTGCTCTCAGCATTTGGAAAACCAATGGTGGAGGGAGCACAAAGAACCTGTGACATCCAGATCTATAGCCAAAAGTTTCTGACTAAATATAAACTTAAAATGCTTTACTTAACTTGCCTCTTTTTTTCCTCCTAAAAGCAAAGATGACCAGAAAAATTACATCTACTTGCAGATGTGCATTAATAATTTCAGTACAGAATGTATCCACACTCAGTGTATCCTTAAAATTTAAAAAACTAGGATCATCTTTGACTTCATTAAAATATCTGCTCTCACCTGCAATTAACCTCCAGAACTCTTTTCCCTCCCCATCATTTGTCTCAACTGGACTCTATTCTCCATTCCCTTCACTGAGGAACTTTCTCCAGCCCCGGGCACTGATTTCTCCTCTGGACAGCAGGACAGCCTTACTGGCCTTCCCGCTCCCAACCTCCCAACCGGCACTGGACACAGCTGGGAGATCATTTTCCCCAGAGGCACTTCCTGAGTTCCATGAGGCTTTTCCTGGCTAATCTAAACAAAGGCCACCCCCCACCCTCGCAGGGCCTCCTCAGGCCAGGCTCCCTGCCAACCAGAGACACTCCAGTTGTGCTATGTAACTCAGTTATTCATAGGTTTATTCTTAGTCTACAAATTCTGCCATCCACTGAAAACTCTTAGCACGTCACCAGGTAGACACTGTAAAACTCTGTAGGTAGACAATGGGTTGGTAAGAAAAAACTGCTTTATAAAAAATATCTGTGGAGATTTCCAGTAAACAGCTAAAAATACTCATGTTTATCTAGCTCTACTCTCCAATGGAACCCCATTGGAGTTAACAGTAAGGAATAACAGTAAAGGAATAAAAAAAAGTATAAACCCACAAGGACAAACAAAACATGAGGTGAGATGATAACAGAAAAGAGAGGTCAAAAAATTTTTGGAAGGAGAAAAGCAGATAGACAAGTGATAATTAAAGTTTTAATTTGTTCTAGGTGAGAGGATAAGAAGCAAGCTAATTAAAACACAGAACCCCAAAGACTCAGGAATCAGAGGGTAGCAGGAGGCTGGGTAAAATCTGTAAGAAGTAATTCAGAGCCTTCCTTCCCAATGCTCACCCCAATCCTGTCAGAAGTCAAAAGGATTACCATCTGGAGAGGCTGGCAGGAGAGAGGAGTCCACGGAAAGGGGAGATTAAGTTAAAACATATGACAGCCCCATCCCCCATCCAGCCTCCAGATGCCCCAATTTCTTCTCTGAGAGTACATGAGGAGTTCCTGGGGAGGGGGAGATAACACGGCTAACAGTACAAGATAGTCTGCAAACAAAACAGCCAATTCCCTCCCCATCAGCCAGGCCCTGCCTGGGGGACATGCCTGTCCAAGGACACAGAGCGTTTTACTTAGAACTAGCTGTTGTAGGTGAACGGAAAGCCAAGGACCACCAGACGTTTCGAGAAAGCTTTCAGTGGGAAAGACAGGGTTGAGTACAGTAGGGACGGGAAGGAAACCCAGACACGGGCACTACAGACAGAGGACTCTTCACAAGGAATCCTAACATTGTCTTCAGTAGATAAACTATTGTAGACGTGAAATGAGAGTAAGATGGTATGAAAAAGGAAAATTTGGTGAACAAACACAAGTTTGTGGAAAGTGAAACTATGAAAATAGAAATAAAAACCTCACCAAACAACTGAAAAACAAACTAAGGCTATCTGCCAGGAAATAGAACAAAAAAGACAAACAGATGAAAAGGGAATTTCAGAAAAAAGGGCTTAAAAATTAAAGGATTAATCCAGGATTTATAACATCCAACTAATAAGGCTTCCAGATAGTAAGAACAGAGAAAAAAAAAAAGATAAGGAAATTATCAAAGAAATAATACCCTCTTCCCCCACAAAAATAACAGAACTGAGTTTAACACTGAATGAGTCTAGCAAAATGGATGGAAAAATACCAACTCCAAGGTTCATCAATATTTTAGAAATCAAGGAAATAAAAAGTTTCTAAAATTGGTGACATATACAAGATAAGCCTTGGACTTCTCAACAGAAATGCTAGAAGCTTGGAGGACAATGGGAACAACAGCTTTTGAGAGAAAATTATATTCAATACAGAATTCTACACACAGCCAAACCACCAATCAAGCATGAGGGCAGAAAGGCTGTCTTTCCACACTCTGCTGCAATGTCCACTGCTGCTGAAAGCTGCAAAAAATTGTAAAGAAGCAACATGCAAGGTGCTTACTTCCAAATCAAAATCCACTATGCCTGATCTACCTAAATGAATTTAAGTCACCTCAATGCACCTAACTACAAGAGAGGCTGTGAATTCTAAATTATGGAGGCTGAGCTCTTACATGTGGGCATTTCTCCAAACACAGAAAGGCTATTCAAAAGATGACAGCCATCCATGAACATGAAAAATGCTCACTATGGTATGATTAACGAATGGGTTCCACCATATTGAGAGGAATTGTACAATTCTATCAGAGCTTGAGGATAAAATGGTGATGTATACACATCTTACGAAGTAACACAATGAGGCAATTATCAACTCCAGGATAACAAAAAGTGGTACACTAAGGAAATACATTCACAGTTCATGACACAACTGTGGACAGTTATCTTACAGTTACATTAATGTATGATTTAACCAAAAGTTATTATATAAAAAGATGATACAGGGAAAGGGAAATATAAGGTAGGAAACTAAGTTTTTATTCAAAATTTAGCTTCTTTATATATGTCCATATCATCATTCACCTAATTAAACACACGAAAATAGAAGTTCAGAATATTTATTACATTGTCTGAATATTACTTTAATTTTTAGCAGGTTCCTATTTCTAAAACCAAAATTCATCAATATAGACTGCAAAGCCAAATAAGAATTCTTTAAACTTAAGTGCCATAGAGGTATTGTAATCGTATGACATAGGCACAGTTTTGCACAATCTCTGAGGTAGAAGAAAATAAGGTTAATAGAAACCACTTGCCATTTTTTTAAAGTTCTACTTTTTTTTTTTTTTTTTTTTGGAGACACAGTTTCACTCTGTCACAGGGCTACAGTGCAGTGGCGTCACCATAGCTCATAACAACCTCAAACTCCTGGGCTCAAGCAATCCTCCTGCCTCAGCCTTCCAAGTAGCTGGGACTACAGGCACATGCCACCATGCCTGGCTAATTTTTTCTGTTTTGTAGAGACTGGGTCTCTCTGTTGCTCAGGCTGGTCTAGAACTCCTGACCTCCTTCTGCCTCGGCCTCCCAGAATGCCAGACTACAGGCATGAGCCACTGCACCCAGCCAAAAGTTCTACTTATTAAAACAATGTTTACAGACACACTACATTTCTGTCCCCTCTTGATACAAGCACAGATTAGGAATTCTCTCCACTCTGGAAGCCAAAGTGCAGGCTCCAAGTATGGAGAGACAGTTTCTCTTTTTAAAAACCAAACAAGATCCAGCCAACCTTTGAGCAGCAGCCCTGCGGCTTTCTGAACTGATCCATCAAAGCATCAAAATAGAGTGAAGATGAAAGGAAAATTTGGAAGCAAGGTGGGGAAAAAAGCTAGAGTCTGTGCTTATAACCTTGTATAAACTTAAAATGTGAAAAATTCTATAAAATTCGTGAAATTCTATAAAATTCTTTAGAGCCTAACTGAACTTAAAAAGCACCCTCCTTCCCCCAAGAATGCTCTCCTCTCCCTAGACCCAGCAAATTCCTACTGCAAGGTCCAGGTCCTGAGGGTACCTATTCCCCACCCCATGCAGCTTTGGTTCTTCCCAGGGCATGGTCTATATATTTTGACCCAGCACATACCACACTAAGTACCTAAATGTACTTAGTTTCCACAAGTGTACTTTGAGTTTGCTCACCTAGGGTTATCAATAAATGTCTGATGACAACTACGCGAACAAACCATCGAAGACCTTACTATTAGGTCATTAAATATGAAACGTTCGATTTCGAATCAAAAATGTAGTTTATTATACCTCAAACAAGAAACAGTACAATTAATCAAAGTATGCACCTAAAATATCAACACAGTTTTGCCATCTTAACAGTAGGTAGCTTGTTTATGCCAACAGCAAAGAAGCCTGGAGAGCAAACAGTGATGAAATTGTGAAGGAGTTCTCCACAGCTTACTGAGAATTGAATATCTTTCTTTGCAAGAAGTGGTCCAAAGCCTCAAAGAAGTGGTAGGCAGTTGGTACAAGGTCAAGGTTTGGTGAATACAGTGGATAACACAGAGTTTCCAAGTCCAGCTTCTGTAGTTTGAGCAGCGTTGTTTGTGCGACAACGAACACGGTCTTGCGAAACGATTGGCCTGTCTCTATGGACCAACCTCAGCTGCTAAAAACAAGCGTCCTCATCATTTCATCCGACTGGTTGTAGTAGACATCCGCTCTAATCAACTACAGTAGACAATACCAGTGCTGGACCACCAAACAGACACCATTATCTTTTTTTGATAAATATTTGGTTTCGGACTGTATTTTGGCACTTCATCTTTATCGAACCATTGTGCTGAATGCTTGCAATTGTCAAAAAGGATACAGTTTTCATCGCATGTGACAATACGGCATACAAATGGTTCACTTTTATGTCGTGACAGCAAAGAAAGGCAAGCTTCGAGATGATTTCTCTTCTGACACTCCTTTAATTTATGTGGACCCCATCTATCCAGCTTCTTTATCTTGCTGATTTGTTTCAAACGGTCCACTACAGCTTTCAGCTCATCGTTATCCACCTTGGTCTCAGGTCGCCCACATGACTCATTTTCAAGATGAAAATCACCAGAACGGAACTTCTCACACCATTGGTGTACTGTGCGTTCATTAGCCACATCCTTTCCAAACACTTCGCTGATATTTTGACCTGTCTGTGCTGCATTTGTTCCACAATGGAACTCATATTTGAAAATAACTCGAATTTTTGACTTATCTATGTTTCACAAAAATTGCTCTTAAAAAAACGTGAAAGATAATCACAAGCCAAAATGTGCGTTTGAAAAGACTGAGCATGTACCTTCACAATAAAAATAAAACAAGAAGTGTCAAAGTGAAATGTCAGAGATATCAACTGCCAAACTTAGTACTTAAGGGAATTGGAGATTTCACACTTAATAACCTAAATATAAGAATATTCTATCAATTCAATAGACCAAAACAACAGCCAATCAAATGAATGTATGAGATAATGGTATTTATCCAAACGCAAAAGAATTCAGTAGGGACCTGTCATAATTAGAATCAGTCTGGATGCACATATACAGCCTAATACCTCCCCTACATCCCTGTTCTCAACCCCATCCAGGCAGGTTCCCTTCCATGTTGCCACAGCACCAGGGTAAACGCTACACCTGCACTCACTACTCAGCGTCTCTCTGCAGAGCCTCCCCTCCAAGGTCCTGGGGAACAAAGCCCTGGTTATGGTCATCTGACATTGCCCAGTGACCAGTACAGGACAGGAGCCACAGGAGACATTCAATGCACATGTGCTCAGTTAAACTGAAAGTGAGTGAACTTAGCTTCCAGTATGAACAGTGTTTCTTTAAAGTGTATCACTTAATTCAAATAATCATATTTTTAAAGGAAAACTTTGTGTACTAACATAAATATAAAGCCAGTATTACTTGCCATAAATAGAAGATAATTGCAAAGAATGAATACCATGGAAACGATACAATATGATTACATTCTTAGATGAGGCCTGTTCTTTAGAGCTGTGGTCCCCAACCCCCTGGCCGCAGCTGCCAGGAACAGGGCCGCACACAACAGGAGGTGAGTGGTGAGCGAGCAAAGTCCTACCTGCACCCACAGCCACTCCCCATCACTGGCATCATCACCTGAGCTCTGCCTCCTGTCACATCAGCAGCAGCATTAGCCCCTAATAGGAGCGAGAACCCCACTGCAAACCACGCATGCCAGGGATCCAGGTTGTACTCCCTACGACAATCCAACGCCTGACGATCTGAGGTGGAGCCAGGCAGTGACGCCCCCCACACCCATCCTTGGAAAAACTGTCTTCCACAAAACTGGTCCCTGGTGTCAAAAAGGTTGGGGACTGCTGCTTTAGAAAGAGAAAAGGGGTGAAGTGTTCGAATGGTGCTATAGCATACTATCGCCAACGAGGCTTTCCTGTGAAATGCAGAAGACAACTTTCTTATTGTATGATTCCATGATGTGTAATTCTGTGTCTACGTGCCACCCAAAATGACCTTGCCTAACACGAGTGGAATGTATCGCACACACTGAGAAACACTAGGCTGGAGGATCTTTAAGGCTGCACTATCCAACAGAAAAGCGGAATTCTCCACTGACAGGTTGTATGGCCTTGAGCAGGATACCTCAGTTTCCCCAGTGGTAAAGTAAGTTTTACTTGCCTCATGGATTCGGTAAGAATTATACAAAATGATATATGGAAAGGATTTAGCAAGATGCCCTGGTATTTAGAGTCCCAGTAAACAAGAGACCAATATTAAAATCCTATGTTCCTAGGGTAAAATGGTACAGCCACTGTGGAAAACACTTTGGCAGTTTCTTAAAAAAATTAAACATGGAATTACCATATGATCCAGCAACTCTACTCCTAGGTACGTACCCAAAAGAATTGAAAATAAGTATTCAAACAAATATCTGTACAAAAATTTTCATAACAGCACTATTCATAATAGCTAAAAGGTGGAAACAACTCAAATGTCCAGCAATGAATAAACAGATAAAGAAAATGTGATACATCCATTACAATGGAATATGATTTGGCCATAAAAAGGAATGAAGTACTGATACATATCACACAGGACGAAATCTTAAGTGAAAAAGCCAGACACAAAAGATCACATATTGAATAACTCTATTTATATGAAACATCCAGAATAAGTCAATCAGAGGTAGAAAGCAGGTTAGGAGTTGCCAGGGGCTGGGGGGAGAGGGGCGAGAGAGAGTGCTTAGTGGGTACAGGGGTCTCATCTGGCAGTGATGAAAAGGTTTTGGAGCTAGATAGAGGTGATGTTTGCACAACACTGTGAATGTACTAAATATCAGTGAACTGTACACTTTTAAATGGTTAATCTGATGTTATGTGAATTTCACCTCAAAAAAATTCCCCCAAGTATGATAAACACAGTAGGTAACATTTAATTTTTAACTTGTTACAGGTCACAAAGGACTTTCCATGAAACTAATATTCAATGTCAAAATGAGGCTATTTTAATTATTATTATTATTTAAAAACTCAAATGAATTCTACTCTCAATGATGAGAAGCAGTCCAGTTTCACCAGAATCCTAAAACAGTGCTAGCGTGGGCCCCGAGTGAAAGTGCTAAGGAGTGGAAACCTGTGCCCCCAGCAGGCATGTAAATTCGAACGGTCTGATTAACCTCTTCCCTTCGTCTCCTCATCTGCAAACTAAGGACGGTACCAACGCCCACCCGAGCCATGAGGACTGAGCCTCCAGGTAAAGCAAGCACACCGTGCCTGACGGGCACGCCCTCAGGAAACACCAGCTACGGTTATTATTCATAAAAGGGTGATAAAAGGATGGCAGGGGTTAAACGAGCACATCCATGTAAAGAAAGCACTTAGGTACTTAGTGTACGTCCTGGCACAGAGGTTGCTGTTACTGCATCATCCAGTGACAATCGCTCATATTTCACAAACAAGGAGTTGGGCCCAGAGAGGAGAGACCACGGTGACGAAGATGACGGAAGGAGAAAGACGAGGACAGCGATGACGATCCACACTGAGGCACTAAAGTCCTGTGCTTCCTTAAAAGTGAAGATCACTCATCTACCACAGATCCTCAACTAGAATAAAGCGCACAGCGATAAGAACTCAACCTAAACTTCATTCCTCTCCTCATTGCAGGCATAGCCATTAGCTCAGCTTTCCGTGCAGTGCAGGCAGCATGGCGACAGTCACATAAAGCATGAGAAAATAAGGTGTGGTAAGAATAGAGGGTTCAACTTATCAGCAAGACAGAACTAAGATGTCACACTGGAGGTTTTCCTTCAGCAAGAGCCCTTCCTGCAATCCCAGCATATGCACAGATGTGACCCGTGCCCTCCCCACAGAGGGCCTGAAGCCCACCCCTCCCGGGCCCTGCTCTTCCACCACCCACGGCAGGAGCTCTCTTCCTTCAGGCAGCAAATCCCTGGCAAAAAAGCATCTGTTCTGCATAAATGGCCTCCTAACTATCTGGGGCTTTCCTCAATAAGCACAAATGACGATCTGAGCTCCCATCATGCACCCCAAATCCTAGCCGACCTTCTCCATCCAGACTCTCTGCCCGCCTCCCCCACTTGACGTGTTACCCTCCGCACAAGGATGATTCTGAGAATGACCAGCATGAAGTAAAGCAGCAGCCTTGTCCAACTTACTCAATGGGGTGAATATCAGAGACCACTGACATTACACATAATGAAAGAAGCAAGACAGAAAACCACTATGCTAGAACAATTTCTCAGGCACCAAACTTCCTTAGGAATCCAAAAGCAGAATTCCGAACACAGCCCCTAGCCATCAGCAGGCTTTGTATTAATATTAGAGGGCTATAGTACTGAGATTCCCTGGAAACTATGAGAGTCTTGGCGAACTAGCCCAGCTTGCAGCTAAGCACAGGTGGCAGATACACCATTGAAACACACAGGTGTTTCTGCATCGGGCTGGGCAGATTTCATTGGCCAGAGTCTATAATTCTATGAATTCTTTCACTTGTTTGCTTGAAAATGTTTGTGAAGTGCCATGTGCAGCTCTAGATGAAGGGTCCACAGCAGGGCCAAGCACAGCCCCCGCTGTCCTAGGGCTATGTTCTAGCGGGAGCAACAGACAGTGAGCACACACATGCAGCTCGGGCGGGGATGAGTGAACTGGAGGAAACAAAATGGGGCAAGAGGTAGGAGGAGTGCACAAGCTTACTTAAGTCAAAGAGGCAAGCCCTACAGAGAGACCTGGCCAAGAGCCTTCCCAGCAGGAGGAAGAGGAAACACAGAGGTCCCAGGCAAGCGCTAATAGTGTGCAGGGTATGGGCATGCAGGCTCAGTGAAACGAGGAGTCCAGGAAGACAGCCACAGCCAGATTTGCACCCTCTAAAAGGATCACTGTGGTTGCTATGCTGAAAACAGATGCTGGTAGAGCCAGAAGTCCCCTGTGGTCACCCGAATTGAGTGATGGCAGGGCAAGGCCAGAGCAGTGGCCATCGCTCAGCTTCTGGACACATTCTGAAGGAAGAGTCAGTGGAACTGTCTAACATATTGAAAAGTTGAGAGAAAGAGGATGACTGGGGTTTTAGCCTGGGCAACCAGAAGGACAGAGCTGCCATTTATCGAGGAAGACTGCAGGAGGAGACATTGGGGAGGGAAATGTTTACACATGATAAACTTTGGAGCTGCTGAGAACAATTCTGTGTTCTCTACAGACTTGGTAACTGAAAAGCTCTGCCTCCACAATTTGAAACGCAGAACTCAAGCCTCTTTGCGGCCCGCATACATTCACGTGACTTAAATTCTTTCAGGTCAACAGATCATGGCAGATTTTTGATTCAGAAGTAAGCACACTGCATGTTGCTTATTTCCAAATTTTGGTGGCTTTCTGCAGCTGTGGTGATTTCCTGATCAGAGCTGGAATCCCTCCTGGAGCCCCTGCCTCATTTTCCATTCTGAACTTCATTGCTCTCATGGCCTTAACCATCATTCTTGGAGTTACTTTAAGTGTGCTGTGATACGTCTGGTGTCATGAAGACAAAGAGCCAATGACGTTACCAAGTTACCACTCTCCCCACCCTTTATTTTTGAAGCCAAGGAGGAAGAAGAATGGGTGAGAACTCAGCCGGAGACACCAATGGAGAAACAAGAGACAGCTCTCCCTGCCAGCTCAGCTGATCTGGAAAGGAGTCCCAGGCTTTCCTCTTCTCCCCAACTGCTATGGTTTGAATGCGTCCCCCAAATTTTGCATGTTAGAAACTTAATCCTCAAATTCATATGTTGACTGGAGGTGGAGCCTTTGGGAGTTAAGTAAATAGGTCATCAGGGTAAGGTCCCCATGACAGTGGGGCTTTCTAAGAAGAAGAGGAGAGACCTGAGCTGGTGTGCTCTTGCCCTCTTGCCATGTGAATGCTTCCACCACGTTATGGCACAGTAAGAAGGCCTTCCCCAGAGGCTGGGCACATGCCCTTGGACTTCCCAGCCTTCAGAACTCTAGGAAATAAATTTCTTTTCTTTATAAATTACCCAGCCTGTGATATTCTGTTATAGCAACAAAAAATGGACTCTAAGACGCCAACCATCAAAATTTGTCCAATTACTGGGGAATAACATCCTATCATCTCCATGGCCCTAACAAATGGCACAGGACTTACAAGTAGGAAGCTTTATTTCTTCATGAATCCCAGAACACTGAGGAGAACATCCAAAAATGTAAAAGCTTAAGAATCTGGAAAATGACTATTGAGCTTAAGAATCTGGAAAATGACTATTGGGATATCTGAAAATCTTATTGGAAATTTCAAGATGATATACTAATTAAAGGAAAGCAAAGTCTCCTCTTTGGCTGACCCTTTTAAGGAAGCATCTGAGGTCAAAGAGCCTACAAAGCCAACAAGTCACTCTGACCCTTTTCTCCAGTTCTCTTACCAATGGTAATGACGACCCTGGTTATAAAGAAACATCTAATCCTTACTCTCAGTCTTTTTAGAGCTATTGCTTTCAGGTTTGCTCTTTCTATCTTCAGTGGCTCTGCCTAGAACCGCCCCCCGCCCCCTGCATGTCTCTTCTGTGGGGCACCTTCCAACAGACATTTATCTCTAGCCCTCCTGGGGACCAGCTGCAACAACCATCCAAGTGGAGCTCGTTCTGCTAAGTCTCAAGACCATTAATTAAGACTTAATTACCTCAGCCACGATAGATTTTTGCATTTTAATTCTAATCCTTGCACATTTTTCCCATTAACATTAGTCTGACTTTGTTTCTGAATGTCTAATGTTTTATAGAACTTGACCTGGATCCTTGCCTCTGACTAACCCTGAAGAGCCAATTCCACTGGCTGGCTGGTTTGGTAGTTACTTTTAAAAACACAAAAGCAAAAAAACAGGCTCTTACTGAGCCAATACCAATAAAGACAGATGAATTTGGCTCACTCTTTGGAATACAATCTGTTTTCTAGATTAAATACACTTCTCCCTAAGAACTGAGAAGCTGGGTAACTCCTGCTGTTTACCTGGTGACCAAAATCTTGGTTTGGGGCTATTTAAGTAGGCGAGGGATGTTTGTGTTATACCTGTACACTACCCACACTCAGATCTCAGCTCCAGAACATCCAGGAAATTTCTAACACCTGGATTCAAGTGCGGAGTTGCTTTTGAAGCCTGAGGAGGCCTGGATTAAGCAAATGTCCCTGGCTCTGAGGAGGTGCCCCCATGCCACCAAGAGAAGCAAGGCAGCTTCTTCCTTACCAGGGCTGTCTGCATAATCCCCTTCTTCCCTCATGCACCTACCCATCTCCTTTCTCTGCTTCCTCTCTGCTGAAGTGTTTTCTTAATTTCATTCACAACTACAGATTTAACTTTTAAAATTATTTTTCAAAACTACGAGGGCAAACAACCTTAATAAATTTGTTAAGTATGAAAATAAACAAATTGCCACAAAGAATTTAACAATCAACCGGCTATCAACATAAAAGAAAAAACTTTAAACTTCAGAAAAAAACCTGTTTTAAAATACAAAAACAAAGTCATATAGCCCCCTCATAAGGGTTAAAAAGTGAGAGTAACAGCATAAAACATAATCTTGAAACTTCTTATTTCTATTCAGACTTCATTTTATACAATTTATTCCAATGTTGTACAATATATACTTATTTCCAGAACTTAGAAGGTAGTAATGTCTTAAATGAGTAATTGCTGGATCTCTTTTTGCTTCCTTTTGTGATTCCAGGTAAAGCATGTCAACCTTAAGATTTTCTACATGTCAAAAAGGACAGATTACATTCTATATATCTAACACACAGCAGGGGTTCAGAAGGAAGATGTTATCTGCGAACACATTCACTTTAAGAATAATAAAATTAAAAATTAGCAAATAATGTATTGCTCTGATTCCAACGATTTGCTAATCTTTGAAGAAAAGAAAAACAGTTCTTTTCCTTTTAGAAAGAAATTTTACAAATTTCGGTTAGTAGCTACATAAATACAATTTGTCAAGCATCAACCTGTAAGTTTCAGAAGACTGTTGAAGACCCTAAAATCTAATCCTGAAATCAAAAGACATTGACTTACTATTACTTTAAAGGCAAAATCCAAGCTGGAAGATCCTATAGTCCAACCCCCTCATTTGGCAGATGAGCACAGTGAGGTCCAGATTTTTCCAATATCAATCGTGGCAATACTAAACTATCCCACTTCTGGTTCTGGGCCCATTTCATTCCTTTGGGTCAGTGCTGAGTTTCTGATTCACTGGGTAGAACAAGAACCAGCATCTCTACCAAGCTTCTAGAGGGGGTGATCTGCTCTCCCTGCATGACCTGCATGACCCAATTCTAACAGCCTGGCTGTATAGGCCAGTTACCCCGGTGGACCTCTGAGAACCACAGAGGCCTTCCCAGTCATTGATAGGGGGCTCCCTGAGTACCCCCCTGGGGGGTCTTCAATGTGCCCTAGAGATTCTAATATTCAGCAAAGTTTGAGAATCACTTGTCTAATAGATGCCACTTAGTTACTTTAACTTTCAATTTATCTTGTGGCATTTTTGTTATTTAATGTTTATTTTTCAGAGAACACTAAAGGAATATGGTTGCTAGATTGTACTGGTATCAACTGTTAGCTTTATTTGAATTGCTAAAATTTTAACATAAATATCACACTTAATGTTTCTTTAGTGATAGCAAAGAAGCCAAAGTAATTTAAAACATACTCAAGTACTTCTAATGCTACCTAAAATGTACACTTAAGATTTACATCTCAAAAATAAAAATATAATAAAAAAGCTTACAGATATTTTAGGTTGAAAGTCTATATATGTAGAATACATAGCAGAATTCATATGCACATAACAAAACAGTATAAACTACCAGCAGAGAACAGGCACTATACACTGTATATAATCTTAGACTATCTAGAATAATATGAATGTATAAATTTAAAAAAATGTATCAATATAAACTACCTAATACAAAAGTAGCTTTCCAAAGTAAAAGTGAAATCATCTCACATTTTCTCATTAAACTTTCAAGTATAATCTAGTCTTGTCTCACTTGCACAAAAAAGGCTAAAGATTTAAAAATCTGTATTTAATTCCAAATACGATCTCTAATAATACAGGTTTACTAAGAATGTCACTCCGAATGCTTTAAATCTATTTAAACACAAATACAATATAAACAGTAAATAAAACCAGTTAGGTATTCTAGAAATTTAAATTTTAAGGAGCAAATAAAAATTATCATATCTACAAATCTTTTTAAAAATATTTTCTTGGTACAAAACTCCATCTACAGGGAACTTTGGCATCAAAGCCAGTAGCATCTGCTATCTACTTGGAAGCAGAAATGTGAGGTGCAAATGTATTTTGCTGGTAAATCTTAAATACCTTCATGTTCACTGCTGAAGAACAACTGAGGAAACCAAGACAAAATGTGGTCTACAAAAGGCCATTATTTATACAAATCTGCAATCAGCTGAAAGGACTCCAAACATTTCAGGTGTATAAGCAAAGCAACTTGGCTCCAAATTTCTTAGTACAGAACATGAATGTATGAAAATGCTGTAAATAACTTAGTGAAATCTCATAGCATTTCACTACGTGAAATCTCACAACATTTCACTATGTTACTGTTCAAAATGTTCGCCTTCATTTAGTTGTGTGTTTACAAATGTACATCTACATATACATAAAATATATGTTTAATACATTATTATATACATATATATTTCATTACACAAGAATATCACTGTCACACGAATGTTGTTTTATAACACACGTGTGTGAGCACACACACACACACAGATGCAGGTGGGCATCTTCACGTGAATACAGAGACCATCAGAAATTGAGTCTGAATGTAAAACAGATACTAGGCACCAACCTATTCCTCTCCATTTTGCTAAGTCAAGTCTTCCTTTATCATCCATACCATACTCCTCAAAAATTGGTGGTATAGGTTCTTTTTTAGATAAAACCAAAATCAAGCCCTATTTGATTCACATTTAGGATTCAGAAACTGACTCTAAATAAACATTTCATGTAAAAAAAACAACTCTGGAATTTTTAAGTCTTTATCCAGTCTACCTCTCCCAATTCATCCTTACTTTTCAGAGATATTGTTCAACCTATATCAAAACATGGTTTTAATTACATTTAAAACAAACTTTTTTCCAGAAGAAACCAACAATATTAAAGTAACACAGGTGGAAATCCCAGAAATTGCATGGCTGCCTTAATAACTCCAAAGAAAACATTTATTTTAGCCAAACAATTGTAATGTTTGTCTCCTTTTTAGAAATATCTGCTGCCAAAATAAACATTTACATTGGAAGAAGTGTTTTGGCTGTTAAGATGGTACCAAATAAAATGCTTATGTTCTGAAATAAGTATTTTAATCAAAAAACATGTAGCAAAACAGACATACACCAAAGGGTGCAAAAGATACACTGAAGATACAAATTAGAATACCTATTACTTTTTAAAGTAATTACCTCCTCAAGAGAACCTGTTCTTAATTCAGTTTTTGCTTAGATTTAAAATAAGTTTAGATGGATCACCTTAACAAAAATAATTAATTTCTATTAATTTTGCCACTTTATCTTTCAAAACAAAGATCATTTTCCATGCTATTGTTGTAAAGGTCTTCAGGATATAGATGTCTTTAAAAACTAAAAATGTAGTGTTTTTCTATTATAAAAGCACTCATGAACTTAAATCTCATTTTGTTGTCTTTCTTTTTCACCAGTTTTATAATTCCAACAGGCATCATATTATCGAACATCTGCAACAAGGTAAGAATAGTTAAAATATCAACCCAATTACCCAAAAAACTCAGGAAAAATCTCAGATTACATAATTGAAATCTGCTTGATATAAATAAATACTTAGCTTCATAGCCTATTTCTCCTGGGTACTATTTATTTTATATGAAAATCTTTTTAAAGTTGGCAAAGGTCTGTGTGTACATTTATGATCACAGTAGACAAGAATAATAAAACAAAATCTTTGTTCCCCCATGTTTCTGAGCAAAGAATACTTTGGTGTCTTTAAGTTTAAAAAAAATCTGAGAAACTCAAAAAAAGTCAGATTCTAGCAACCTTGAAAATTACATGTCTTCTGTGTAGCTCTCTATTAGATGAAATCAACCAGTGTACTTCTGTTAACCATCCACAGGTTTAAATTCCAGGAGCCTGGAGGCAGAACATTCTCCACAGAGGCATAGAAAATTAATTTCCCCTCTCAACTCAATGAAAAACCCAAGTAGACTAGTTTTTAGGGCACCATATAAAACTAATCTCTTTAGCCATGTATTGCCTGATGATGTGGTAGAATCAGCAAATGAAAGACCACAATCTAGTCCCAGTTAATAAAGACTAAAATGATGTACTATTATCACATCATGCTTCAAAGACCCAGTCATGAATATATTTTAAAAATAAAATTACCACCATATACATAAAGAATCACGAGGTTAACACTAAAATCAAACACTCAGTGGTCAATTCCTCCTGACACTCAGAGACAAAAAATAAACAGTGATACTATCCATGTTAAATTTCATATAAGCACTGCAGTTCTTTCTAACAAAATACTCATTTAAAATTCATATCACAGGAGTGGAATGCCAGCCAGGAATCAAACTGTGACCCCTGAGCCAAAGACAACTTACCACTAAGCTGGTAAGTGGGCAACTCAATTTACAAACTTGAATTCCTGCATTTTAATCCTTTGCAGAAATATATGAGCAATATTAAATGAACTGGATTCAGCTCATTAGAGGTTCACAAACCAAACACAGAAAGCTTTGGAAGCCATCCAAAGCAAAGTAATGCCTAGGTGGTGATGTCCACTCAATAAATATTCAATGTCATAATTACCTTTCAACTTTTTCCCTGAAGAACATAATTAGCCACAACTACAACAATGCTCAGCCAATTACATTAATCCTAGGAGAAGATGGATAGGACTAACAGCCAATCACCGCAGTGCCAGAACCTTGTTTGTGAACAAATTTATAAGTATCCAAAATTTGCAAACAAAGAAACTCACTGAAAATTCCTCACCAAACAACACAGACTAAAGCTAACAAAATAAATGTATGTGCTCTAATAACCTTTGCTTAAAACCTTCATTTTTTTCATTTCAAAATTATTAAGAACTGTTCACATGACCTTGCCATCATAAAGCATGTCTCCTTTAAAATGTTATATACATTCAAAACTGCATTCACAGCTATTTGTAGCCTTTTAAATTTCAAAACAAGATACTGTATTTCAAGGTTATATTGCAACTAAATGAAAGGGTGAAAAAACAATACAGATTATTTAGACCCTTGACTTTTGAGTAACTCAAAATGAAAGGCTGACAATCCTGTAGCCAGGATATTCAGTTTCATACCAGATACACTATTTTCCTTTCATTATCAGAAAGATCTGTGCTTAATTAGAATTGGGCATTTCTTTTAGTTAGCAGTAAAATACCTAATCTAAAATCTTAATTAAAAGTTTGCTGAAATACTTGATGGGCAATCTACATCAATTTGTCCCTTCAAATAAAGCTAAGAGTTATTGGATTTCAAAAGTATACGAGAGCCAAAGGGATTAAATAAAACCAAAAAGCTAACAAAATTGAGATCACTCTATGTATCTGTACATGTCCTCTACTTTTAGCCTTACACATTTGCGGAAGAAAATAATGAAAAAAAAATTCCTAGGTAAGGATTCTTCACACACTCTTTCCTTTTGTTTGGCTCCCATTTTGGGACTGCAGATGAAGCCAACATCTAAAACTTCTAGTAAGAATTTAACTCATTCAGATAAAGCGATAAAGGAGTTTGCTATGAACAGCACCTTTTGAGAATGACTTTCCATCCTCATATCAGGCAAACATGGTGAAAGGCAAGGTGCGGGAACAGAGAGTGGCGAGCACCTCCCAACCTCATCCCACTTCTTACTACGCGCTCTCTACCTGGCTCTCTTCCGGCGGCCAGGGCACCATACAGAACTAATTAGCCCCCCAGTAAAGTCAGCCATAGAGTGCAACTCGGACTTCACCAGCTGGCTGCCTGGGCCTTTTTCCCCTCAACTAAGGGCAAAGTAGCTCTAAAACCAAAACAAGTGGCAGAAAGAGAGGAAAAAAGTCACCACTCTCACCTTACTTTTCATCATTTACAAGTTAGCTTGCCGCTCACAATTAGCAGCCTCAACTAAAGATTTTTACTCTAGGCAGCAAAATATTGCTGGAAGAAAGGAATAATGTGGGAAAAAAATTAAGAGTACCATTAAGTATGAAACTGATTGCTACAATTCTGAGGGGTTAATCCTCAATAATTGAGGGGTGAGATCTTCAGACATCATCAAAGTCCATTTAAGGAATCAACAGTTTGGATTCAAAGCCTAAGCTACTTCTACCTTCCCCGACAACTGCCTTAATATAAAAATAACACCCAAGCAGGAGCAAAGAGAAAGAGGAAAGACAACATAGACTTATACAATATTAGAGTTGCAATAAATTTCAATAAAAAATTAACGATAGTAATAATAAATTACAATATAGCCAATATAGTCTGAATAGTCTGTAAAGGAAAAGGCTCAGAGGTGACTTATCAATGAAAACTTTTAGTACATGGCAATGTACCATTTAAAGTACAGTAAGTCATTCTCCACATCCACTTTAGAGAGAACAAAAGTTATGCCAAATTTTTTTCCCCACAAAAGATTTTCGGTCAACTATAGGGAAGAACTTCTGAGAGAAAGCACTGTTAACCCCTGGAATGGGCAACTGGCAGCAACATTATGAAACGCCATAGTCTGGGGGCACCAAAATGTGTGCCAGCATCAGCCCAACACCTCGCTGGGGGCTTAAGGCACGGTATGGCAATTTATAAGTAAGCCTTTCTGACGTTCCCAGTAACTAAATACCCGAGCAAGTCTGAATCTAATTCAGTTTTTCCAAATTTCATGTTCCTCTGGCCAAGAAAACAAGGATATACTCTCAAGTATCCAAAAGACAGTAGACTTACTACTGCTAGAAGGTAAATGGTCATTTAAGGTAACGCCATTTGATTCCAGAGAAAAAGGAGAAAAATATTGGGTCTTTTGTTTAAGAGCAGGAAAAGTCTTTTTAATTTAAGTAAAAACACAAAACTTGCCAAGATCTAGGAAAACAGATATATATCAAATCCTCTTATATGAAATACCTTTTCAAAAGGTACAGAAGAAATAATTTGGTAAAAAATAAAAGCAAAATAACTGAGACTAAACTTTTTTTTATTTTAAAAAGCTGATGCTATCCTCATGCAAAAGACCTTTAAATGACTTGAAAATTCACCATAAGCTAGTCTATTCACAGCTCAAAACCTGACACGGTCTGACATCAGAAATGTTAGAATGCCAAGTTCCTTTCAGAGCTTAGATCTATGTAATTTTTGCAAATTTATGGCATAGTCCTATCTTTAAATACAACTAGTGCCACTGGCCTTCTACCAAACAGGTATTTTGTCTACTTTGTTCTAAGCTCACCTTTCCATCTTTAACAGAACGGAAAAGAAGTATACCTGTGATTATTCAAACGATAAAAATTTTGAAAAAACAGAAAATCAGTGAAAATGCCCTCTAATTCTCTTTAACTCCAATCTTAAGTAGATAGTAAAGGCCAAGACAAAACTAGCACACACCTGCTGCTGTGGGTACTGCATTCCTCCCATGGCCCCTGGAGTCCGACCCTGGATGCCGAGAGGGTACCGCTGTGGGCCTGGGGGGCCATAGGAACCTCCTGGGTAGGGACTGCTCTGCTGAGGCTGAGAATGAGGGTTACTGCCCATCCCATACAACTGAGGTCTCTTCATCACCATTGGATCCATTGGGCTGCCCTGTGAAGAAATGAAAGAAAAAGTAGGTTTAGTAATTCATTATTTATTACGAAGACAGAAGTTTTTGTTACGTTAACATATGCATTAATAACACAATTATCCTTAATTTTGAAAATATCAAAAACAATGCCCTGACAAATGAAACCCCAGAACATTAAGAAAAACAGCTAGATAGATATGAGACATTGTATTTTTTACTTTTAGGAAGGTTTTAACAAATAAGAAGGATCCAGAATAAACAATATTTAAAAAGATTCTGCATCCTAAGCAGAGAGAAACATTTGCATCTAAAATTGTATTATGCATATAGGAAATGAGCACGACAGTTAATCTCACCCACCTCCTTTTAGCTTACTAGTAATAGGGGCAGAGGATACTGAGTGATTAGCAACACTTTCTGACTTCAAAGTATGCTTAAAACAATTTTATTTTAGACCTGAGTCTGCAAGTCCAAATCAAACATTAAAGCATCTGAGTGTCCATTAAAAGGTGAACGGACAGATTTTAGATATTACAAATGTCTAGAGTAAAATGTTCAAAGACCACTAGCATGTAGGAATAAGCACCCAGACTATGAGTCACAACCCACCTTCCCTATTAAGTAAGCATCTTACCAAACACAACCAGTTCAAAACCAGACTTTGAATTTTATTTTTGGTTTGGTGAGTCAGTCCATGAGCCTCAGGGGCCAAGGCCATATAGGATAGCCTCAGCAGGCCTCCATGTCTGGACACACCAAAGGAGCAGGGCAACAGTGAGGCAGGCCCTCACCCAGTGCTATGGAGGCCGGCAGCATTCACTCCTTCCCTCCTCCCTCCTTCCTTCCAGAACTACACACTGATCCCCACTGCATGCCAGAGGTAGGCACACAGGAACTCTGAGGAAGGCTTATGGATTATCAGGATGAATGGGAATAAGAGGTTCGAGGTGGGGAAGGACAGGACACAGAGAACCCTGAGGCAGAAGAAACGGCACAAAGCACAACGGCTCAAGAGAGACAACTGCCTGGTGTGTGGGAAGAAATAAAAGTAGTCTGGATCTAAGTGAAACAGGAATTTGCGGAGAATAGGCTGAAGCTGGCAGAAGCCAGGACACAGGTGAGCCTTACAGATCATTTTAAAGGCTTCAGATTGTCTCTTAAGGATGAACCACTTGGTGCTTTTACAGAGAGCTGTTGGAAGGATTGCTCTCTTGAGCAACCGGCTGGAAGCAGGTCAGGTTGCTGCAGTAGGCAGACGAGGCTGAGATCCCGAAATGGCAGGAGTGGTGGGAGAAAGCAAGCCTAGACTCGTGTCACATTTAGGAGGGAAATGCAGCAGAACTCAGAGACCAAGTGAGTGACAGAAGACAGGAGCCAGGCGTGGCTTGACAGACAACAGGAGAGCCACTGATACAGAGTGTGCAGGGGGAAGCCAGTAGACCCTATGCTAGGAGGGAGAGCCTTCAGTGTTCTATATGTGTAATTTGGGGTTCCGGAAGGAAATCCAGGTGAAAATACCCAGAAGGAAGAGACACATTGCGTCTGCAGCTTGGGGAATAAAGTCCGACTTAGAAAAATAGGAAGAGAAGTCAGCAGATAGAAGACACGTCTCCTGGAAGGCAGGGATTTTTCTGTCTTCTTCACTATTAAATCTCCAGGGAATAAGTCAAATAGTACACCTGGCACATAGTAAAAACGCTCAATAAATAGTAGATGAATTCATCAATAGGAAGCAATAAAACCCCAGAACTTAATCTAGGAAGAATATACGAAAAGAAAACAAACAGGTAGTGGACAGAGAAAGGAAAAAACAAGCCCACAAAGAAGTCAAAAGAATAGTCAGAAAATGTAGTTAGAGATTCTGAGAGTATGGTGTTACAGAAGAGAAGGGATTCAAGTGTAGCACCAGAACAGACATGGCTAACGCAGCCGAGGGGTCCAATAAGGTGAAGGTTAAAGGCTTTTGCTATTCTTGCCCAGGAGGTCACTGATGAGCTTGGCAAGAAGAGTCTCATTGCAGAGCTGAGGCAGCGGCTAGAAGAGGAGCGCAGAGGTGTGCAGGGGGCATGAAGAGGGAGCCAGCAGTGCAGACCACGAGGACCGCCAGCCTCCCTTACACTTGCACTCCCACCCTACGGCTGCACTGTGGTCTTTCGCCTTCTCCCTGCTTGGTTACCCTGGTGTTCGTTCTAAGGATCTGATGAATCCCCTCACCACACATTTATTAAGCACCTAGTATGTGCACAGCGCCTGGCACTGGAGGAGGAAAAGAACAAGCCTCACTGTTGTCCCAGAGATCCGCTGAAGGGGACAGACTTAACAGAGGTCACAGTGCAATGCAGCAGACATACTAAACTGACACAAGGAACAGTGAGAAGGGAGCATCTCACCAGGTGTGTCTATAGGAAATACCTGAGCTCAGTCTTGAGGGTTACAGGAATTGGCCGGGAACTGATCTAACCAGAATGAAATAAGCAGCGGACACAGGAGGAAACTGGAGGAAACCAGATGCTCTGCCCTGGGCCTCCACATCCTACGAGGAACTCAAAACTCACAATTTTATGGAATTTTATCTCTAATACTTTCACTAGCCAAAAAACAGTTTGGACTTAAAAATGAGAGAAATTGAATGACAGTATATTGTTTTGCTCAAACAATATACAGATGTTACACAACCTGTGCTGGCTTCACAATTAAATGTACAAACATATATGTCGACATATTTGTAATAAAACTAAAATCTAGGACTAAGAATTAGCTTTCTCAAAATCATTTAAATTAAAATTTATGCCTAAATTAAGCAAAATGTGATTATTCTCCAGATTTCCTTTCAAAAGATAAAACTTTCTACGGAAGTGTGAAAATGAAGGCTGCGCTGGTGATTTCAAAATCAGCTGCGTGCATGAATGGCCTCAGGAGAGGCTGAGTAAATGAAATTCAGGCTAAGTCTCCAATACGGGGCCCTGAGGCAGCCCTATCTTCACATCCAATCTGGATAGCCCAGGGCATAGGAAAGGTCTACTTATTTCACTTTAAATAATGCACAACCAAAACTGGCTTAATTAAAGCAGAAATTTTAAATGGGAAAATGATTGGAATGTCTGTGTTGTAATGCTATAGATAACAGCACAGCAAATTCATCTGATCAGTGACTATGATTGTTTTATATTATCTGTCTCATCATTACCATCAACTCTCACAGTCCTAGTTAAAATTCAGTTAATTTGCACCCATGTCAAAAATGTTAGCTTAACCCTGAGATTTCTGAACATGGAAAGCACGAAATACACAGGTTATCCGCATCTCTCGAAATACATCAAATATCCTTCAACGAGACTTGAGATAAGAAAACAGATACCTGTACGGTACAAATTATTTAATTTTAGCCTTCTCTCTTTATGGCCTATTCTTAAATATTCATCCACAATCCAAATTCCTCCAGCGGTGTGCTCTTGCTATTTTTGACATTAAATATGTACAACTGCAGTCTCTCAAGCCCTGCTTCTCACCACTATCTCCTTAAACCAAAATCAAATCGAATCTAAGACTTCCAGAAACCATAAAGGCCATGTTGCTCCTCATATTCACATCTAACCTGAAACAATTTTGTATTTTTTTATCATCTATCCTTCTATTAATACATTACCTGAGTATGACCAATTTCATTTCTCACATAAAATTTATGCTGTATCAGGGACATCCATCCACATTAAGAAGAGTCCTCAAATCCTTCTCTAAATGGGTGATTCCAGGCATGTCTGCCTTTCTAAATAGCAGCCCACAGCTGCTGCGGCGTGAGCTTCAATTCCACAAAGTCAGACAAGTGCTTTGAAGGCCACAACGTACACCACCATTTTCAAAGAGCCCTTAACCTAACTGGTCTGGTTTTAGTTACTCAGCTTCTAAGGCAATTTTATTACTTGATAAAACTTTCTTCCTCCTTATTCAAATAAGCTTTTGGATACAAAAGCGCTCTCTCTCTCTCTCTCTCTCTCCACACACACACACACACACACACACACACTCCCTTGCCAGGATCTCCTTTTGGGAAACTGCCACTGCCACCAACATCCTCCAATAGCCTCAGAAGGTTACCTACCCATCCTGGGACTATTAGGGAAGGAATACAATGTATATTTTTAAAATATGCATTTGTACAAAATTATAAGCATATTAGGTAGCACAGTTCAACTACAGTATATGTTAAACAGGCTTTCAGAAGCTGCTGGGAATCCGATTGCCCTTTTTAAGATTACCCAAATTAAATGACAACTTGCTTATATACTTTTAGCATACTTTACATGTATTATACAATGTATTCAAATCCTCCTTCACTGCCACTCTCTGAGTATGCCCACATGTGTTTTTACAGTAAAGTATCTAGGTATCTGCTCCTAAATATTACATCGAGTTAATGTTTATTAGAGGTTTCTTTATGAATACAATATTTCACTATTTTTTAGCCCAATTCTTTAAACCGCAAATTGGAGAAAAGCTTTGCAAAAAACCCACAGAAAGAACTATCACATCTTTATCTATATCATATCTACATGTGTGGATTAAGTGAGAGCTCACAGAAAGAAAAACTCTTTCCCATTTGAATCATTGTTTGGGAAAGTGGTCTCCTAGTAGTAACTAAAGAAAACTTTTGAAACCTGCTCCAACTCTAATACTCTCACCCAAATGGGGCAGGGGGCTATTTATTCGAATCTGTCTGTGGCCACAGGACATACCACACTGAAAGGAGACCACCTGGCCCAGCAGAGAAAGCAGGGGCCTCAGATTAACAGTGGTTCACAGCCTGTCCCACCACTCCCCACCACTATGTCGCCTTGGGTACACTGCTTGTCTTTTTGTTTTCTCATTCACTAAATGAGAGAAACGAAACCCACCTCACAATTATTGTGAACATCAAATTAGTTAGAGGTATTAATATAAAAGATCTCACAGTTCAGAAAAGCTCCTGCAGCACCTGGAGCCCAAGAACCACCTACTAATTGTTCAAAGAAGAAAAATTAAAACAACCCAACTATTCAATAGGCATAGAATCGAGGAACAAGCCGTAACATATCAACACAGTGGAATCGATAGCGACATGGAAAAGTATGTATAAAATAATGTTAAGTTTCTTAAACTGTGATGCACATGCATTATGGCCATGTGGGCCGGGGCTGATAACCATCAGGGCAGCCAGAGTGACCTGTCAATAGTTGCTGTCATATCGCGAAGCAATCTGTGTTTATTTTTCTGTGATGATGTCTAAATATAGCTCGAAAATGCCTCTGTTTTTCCCTAAGCACACTACAAACACTCCTCTGGCTCTGTGCAGAGGGAGGGCAAGAGGCAGCTACGACACAGCTGTCCAGCATTTGTCTTCCTCACTCTCGCACCCACCCTACCCTGTTCATGGCACAGACAGAAGCGGCTGCTGGAAGAGGCTGGGCCGTGCCTGCAGCAGCTTCACTCCTGTCCAGGTCCAGGTCACGGTGAGTCCTGCCTTGAGGACACAGAAGTCCCCCTGCATCGCCCAGCAGCATTTCCTATCTATGGGACCTGCCAGGACTGTCCAGAGTTGCCTTATACTGTTATTTAACTCCTGTACTATTTTTTCATTTTTCATGTTATTTCTCATCTCTCAAGTAGACTCAAATGGCAGTGTCTGTGGCTTTACACCTTTTTCCATCTCACACAGCAAACAGCACAAACAACTGAGATGACTGTGCTTACTTGGTTACTGCTTGGGAATGCTGATTGGTCACATAAAGTAAAAAGTTCTCAAAAATAAAAAGTAAAACTTAGTAATCAATTTCTATGTTGGGCCTGGTGTGAAGGCTCATGCCTATAATCCTAGTACTTTGGGAGGTCTAGGTGGGAGGACTGCTTGAGGCCAAAAGTTTGAGATCAGCCTGGGCAACACAGCAAGACACTATAAAACACAGAAAACTTAGCCAGGTGTGGTGGCGCGCATGTAGCCCCAGCTACTTGGGAGGGTTGAGGCAGAAGGATTGTTTTAGCCCAGAAGTGTAAAGTTGCAGTGAGCTACAATGATGCTACTGCACTCCAGCCTGAAACCCTGTCTCAAAAAAAAAAAAGTCTATGTTGATTCTGTACATACATGCAGGAAACACTGTGAAGTCAATGATAATGTTGGATGCAACACTCTTGGTAAGGTTCTTCTCCTAATCAGATTAAAATCACTTTAAGTCAAAAGAAAGAGTGAGCACTAAGGACTCTATTCCCTTATTTCAAAAGAAGTGCCTATCCCTCTCCAAGCTAGAAAGTACCAAGGTTCTCAGCTCCACTGCCATGACGACTACAGAATGCAATCACCAAAGAGACTCTCTCTCATCCCAGATGCCACAGGGAGGTTTGGAGGGGCAGAGCTGAGAGAGACCAGAGCCAAGTTTCCTGACTCAAGTCCACAGTTCCTCCTCTGGTATCATGTGTCTTGGTACAATCATCAGACTGAGTAAGGATAACTTGCAACCCTACACCTAAAACTAAAACCATTTTGTTTTTTATTTGCACTTATGACTAAACAGTGCCTATTTATTAAGATTTGAACTATAATAAAACACTGGAACTTTGAACCTGGATATCACCATACTGAAGGAAATTCTTTTGTCAATAAAGGAATATTTGCCACATTCTCCAACGGTATAGAAATGATCAAGAAATGGAATTCTAAGACATCAGACAAGGCAGAAAAGGCTGTTCTGTTGTTGGCTCTAAGAACCATCAAATTATTTGTGCCCTCTAATCATGATGTCATTAGCAATGTTGGGGACAGGTAGAGAGAAACCCCAAAATACTCATACAGTGACTTGGAAAGATGATCACTGCTAATATTTTTGGTCTTGGTTTTGGTTTCCTTAAGGCAAGGTGCAGAGAACATAGGCATTTGTGGAGCCCTGGAATTAAGTTGAAAGAAAAAAGGTAAACAAATGAGAATTTTTTGTAAAAATGGGACTATAGGTAATTTTTATTTATGTAGATTTTATCCAAAATAAACATATTTGGGTATGTAATTTTAAATAAAATTAGTCTGTTTTTCATATATACATTATCATTAAACAAGCCAGAAGTAGAAGATACACAATAGTTTTTCCTAGCTACATTTAAAATTTTGTCCCATCTAAAATGAATTCTTATTTTTCCGAATTATTAGCCATAAAATATTAATATGTTGTTACCAATGTATAAAGTAACTTCCATAAACTACTAATAAAAAATAACAGTCTACAGCTGTGATTAACACCAAGTGATGCTCTTGAAAAAAAAAAATATATCCATGACGTATATACACCCAAAATTTAGTATACAATGTCCAGGGTTCATGGAACCCCCTCTAGAAACCCATCCAAAGACCCTGACTTGTATTATCAGATAAAGACATCTGCCATGCATTTCCAAAGCACTTTAATACATTCTCATGTGATCACAATTCTTAAGACATCCTGATCAAAGATTCAGCAATGAAACACACAGAACCTTAGAACTGAAAAGAGTCTCACTGGTCCATGCCCAAAACACATATGAATCCCCTCAAAATATCTACAACCCTCAGTGTTAATGAATTTCTTCCTCCTATATAAGAAAAATCTGTTTCTTATAATTTATACCCATTGGTTTTACTTTGGTCCTTTGGCAGATATTTAAAGATAGCTGTAGCTACTTCCCTTTTCTGGGTGAAATATGCCCATTCTTAGTCCCCTTAGCACAAAAAGTATTATGGCAGGGTTCTTGCTTCCTTTTTTCAAGAATCTACACTGGTACACATACAGCCTAAGATCTCTGTGCTCTCTTGGCAGCCCCATCCCCACATCAGCTGTGACTCCCATTTCCCCCATCTCATGTTAAATAGTTGGTTAGTCGACCTTAGTGGCAAAAGTTTATCTTTATCTCTGCTTATTTTCATTTTGTTTATTTCTGGTCACCATTCTACCTTGAGAATTTTTTCAGATCCTAATTCTGACAACTAACATATTACACTAACTGTATTTTCTAGCTTGACCTCAACCACCAATGAGATCAGCAAACCATTTCACACTGATGAAACACTGAGGAGGTCCAGCAAGAGGACAGACCTTGGGCTAACCGCTAGCGCCATTCGTAAAGATGACACAGATCCAGGCATCAGCATTCTTAAAACCCTCATTAGAAACTTCTCCACTGGTCCCCAGTATGCCTCCCACTCACTCACTACAAGCACAAGACCATATCTGCCTTCGGGTGACAACTTCTTACCCATTTCAAATTCCTCCACAAAATAAACAGTCTAAAGTTTAGAGACACATAATACAAGGCAAAAGGTCATAAGGGAAAGGCAAGGGGATTAAAGCCAGCCAGACAAACCTGGGTGTGAATCCTGCCTATACTACTTCTTAGCTACGTAAATTTAGGCTCACTATTTAATAAAGTACGGTCATCCTCACCTCTTAGTGTTGCTGGTGGATTAAATGAGATACCAAAGGATGTATTACACAGTAAGAGCTTCCTAAATCTCCTTTCTTCTCCTCTTAACAAATTACTGAAGTCAGAGCAAAAAAATCACTCAATAATTTAATCTATTTATTCTCCTATTCTCCAGCAGACTGCTAATTAAAGGTGAAAATTTTGTCATATTCATCTTTGCATGCCTAGCGCTTAGTACAATGCCTGGCGTAATTAACACGAATGAACAGAGAAAGAAATGACTTCCTCCATACCACGAAGCCAGCTAAACAGCAGGGCTCTAACTAGAACGTAGGCCTCTTGATGACCAACATATAAGAGGCAAAGAATTGTGCCTCACTACAGGCAAATCTTCACTTCTCACAAGTTCACACAAGCCATGGCTTCCACTACCTCCCCATGCCTGTGTCTCCCCGGCGTGTCTCTCCTGAGCCCTAGGGCCCCACACCCAACATTCCTGCCCTATCACTGACTGCAGGCAAAGACACCCCATCCTTCCAGATGTACAAGTCAGAATCTAGGGACTCACCCCAACTCCCTCGCCTCCCACTCCCACACAGCCAACTCCTCACCAAGTCAATCAGCAGGAAATCTCCCCTCCAACCATACCGGTCTCTGTGGGGCTCTAGAAAACCCACATACATTCCCACCACGGGGCCTTACAAACATGCGATTCCTTTCACTTAGAATGAGCCCTGCTCTCCTTCTGCAGAACTCAGCTCCAACAATATGTTCTTAGACAAGCCCTCCCTGAACACCAGACTCAGGCAGGATCCCATCAGAAAACACTATGCTGTTCCTTCATAGCACTAATCGAAGCCTGCGATAATATTTGTGTGACTACTTGATAAATCTGTCTCCCCACCTAGACTGCTCCAGAGGAATGCCAAAGTTGAGCAGACAAACATCAAACCCATTTATGGCTATAGTCCAGGCCCTACAGAATAAGTCCAGAAAGTTAAGACTATTTAGGTTCCCCAGTATTTGGCTGATTTTTATAAATTGGCAAAACCTATTATTAGCTTAATCCCTCAAAGCTCAGCAGCTTGTAAATCAATTCAAGGAGTAACTTACTGTCTGACTAAACTACATTTTTAAATTTAATTTAGCAAATGTAATAATTTTACAAACAAACCAAAATATATATATATTGTTTATTTCAAGAGTAAATTAGATCTAAAAGGAATACCAAAATAGTAATGGAATAGGTTTCCATTTTCTCTCAAATCTGTTATTTGAGAGAAAAAAATTGTAAAGTATTTATCATGGCTTTAACATTTTCTAACACTTATATCTCTAAGTGTGCACATATTCTTCATATTCATGTGTCACTACTGACAGCCTAGTAGCAAGCTCTTACTTAAGAAAGAGAAATAATACAGTATACATTCCATATAAATACAGATTTAAATCAAGAAAGGAAGTTTTTTTGTAAGGATATGTCAAATTTCAACCCCACCACTGTAGCTGTGAGATGCTAAAGAAAGCCGCCATGTAACTTCTCTGCATCTCAGTTAACACATCTATACTCTAGAATATTACCAAGATCATCACAGAGTTATTAGAGAATTAAAGGTAAAACATTCAAAGTTCTTGGCACATAACAGGCTTTTTATTATCTTCATTATATAGAGGCATAAATCCAGAATAATCCATATAGGCATGGAAACCCTCCACCCCTCTATCGATGTGCCCAAGACAGACATTGCTACCTATCCTAGCACTGGTTTCCCTGAGTCCAGAAAGCCTCAGAATCTTTTACCCTGTGGAGTTGCTGACAGCCACTACCAACTATCAGATTTTGCAGACAAGCAAAAACCAATCTGCTTCCTCCAGTACAACGGAAGGAACATAAAGTTTGTCATCAGGTAGGTGGGAGTTCGTCTCTCTCTCCTGTTTCTGACTAGCCACAAAATGCAGAGTAAATTATTCAAATGCTCTAAGTCTCAGTTTCCCTGCCTTTCATGTGAAAATAATAATACCATCCTCAGAGACAACCATTCAAGAACAATGTTTAGAATGATTTGCATGGATAAACTTTAATTCCAAAGACAGATCAAAGTAGTACCTAAAGACAAACAGAGAATATGCTAATTTCCCCAGCAATCCCCATGGCTGCCACCATACCTCTTTCAAACGACTCTATTAATTTTTTAAATTAACAACTTTAAATAAAATGTCATGAAAATTACCATTTGACTTGCCTACCTCTGGATAAAGACTGCTTGCTGTTCTGATACACAAGCTCTCTGCCCCCGGTTTTAAAATGCTTTTCAGAGATATGGCCCTATTCGATATCTACTTTACCAAAGCCACAATTAAGTGAAAGCGTATACTGACTTACTGTAATGTGGTTGCGCAAAGAAAAATAAACTAGCATGACTAATAGTCAAATCTTATATTCTAAAAAAGACAGGGAAATTAAATTCAACATACAAGGTTACATAGGATCTTATAGTGAAGGAAAGATTACTACATAGGTGCTATTAGGACAATGGACAAAATTAGAATATGGACTGTAGGTTAAAGCAGTCGATCAAAGTTAAACTTCCTGACAGTGATAATTGCAGAGGTGTATAAAAGCATACCTTTGTTCACAGGAAACACACTCTGAAGTATTAAGGAGTAAAGGGGCAGGATGTATGCAACCTACTCTCAAATGATTTTGAGAGAATACACTATAGATGAATGGTAGACGGGTGGATGGATGGATAAACAGAATAATGAAGTAAATGTAGCAAAATATTAAAATATAACGTATCAGAGTAAAAGATACATGAAATGTCTCATACTATTTTTTTCTAGAGACAGAGTCTCACTCTGTCGCCCAGGGTACAGTGCAGTGCTGTCATCATAGCTAAATGCAGCCTCAAATTCCTGGGCTCAAGGGATCCTCCTGGCCTCAGCCTCCAGAATAGCTGGGACTACAGGCATATGCCACCACACCTGGCTAATTTTTCTATTTTTAGTAGAGACAGGGTCTCGCTCTCACTCAGGCTGATCTCAAACTCCTGAGCTCAAGCGATCCTCCTGCCTCGGCTTCCCAGAGTGCTAGGATTAGAGGCGTGAGCCACCACACTCGGCCTCTCGTACTATTCTTACACCTTTCCTGTAAATTTGAAATTATTTCAAAATAAAATTTTTTTTAAAAAAAGTACAAAAAGGAATGAAGTTCCTTGCTATTCTAACGTTTTATAATTCTAGAATCATCCTCCTTCTTCCCTGCCAGACCTTCCAATTGTTTTGTGGTATCAAAAAGAATGTGGACGGTTAGAGATATTTCTCCTTTCTCCCTCATTCTTTAACCAGAAATCTTATCAAGAAACTGCCTTGAAGGTCAAAGGTAAGAAGGAGGGCATAAAGGAGTCTAAAGAATTCAAAATCCAGAAGGACAAATTCAAATAAACAAGGCTCACCTCCTGGTGACTCACTCTGCCACCTTTTGGGCGTAGCCCATACTGAACCTGGACAGCCTCCTGTATACCTCTCAGGCCCTATTGCACTGGACCCCCAACCTGCTTCTAAGATGTCCCCACATCCAACCTACCTTTGGCTACCCTGTAAACTGAAGAAGCTCTTGCAAACCCCAGGAAGTACCACTGGATAAAATAGTCTGCCTTCTCAGGGCCCCTACCATTCACCACAACTCGCTTATTTAATAGATATTAAATATTTATCACAAGCAACTGCAACTTTTTGTTTATCTCGGTCTCCTTCATCAGATTATGAGCTCCACAAGGCCAGAAATGTTGTTTCCCTCATCCTGATTCTCCTTATAGCCCCAACTTCTGACACACAGTAGACAATTATTGTTGCTATTATTTCTTTAATAAAAAAACAAAAATAAAGCAAACCCAGACCGGGTGCAGTGGTTCACGCCTGTAATCCCAGCACTCTAGGAGGCCGAGGCTGAGGATTGCTTGAGGCCAGGAGTTCAAGACCAGCATGGGTGGCACAGTGAGACCCTGTCTCTACAAAAAAAAAAAATGCAAATCTTAGCCGGGTGTGGTGGCGCACGCCTGCAGTCCCAGATACTCCGGAAGCTGAGGCAGGAGGATCACTTGAAACCCAGATTTCGAGGCTGCAGTGAGCTACAATGACGCCATCTCTGCACTCTAGCTTGGGAAAGAGAGCCAGACCCTTTCTCGAAGAAACAAAAAACAAAAACAAACTCAAAAGTGCAGCTTAACCCTTACTTCTCTCTCAAGCCATCTAATATTGTACTGCATTCCTAGATGTGTCAGTTATAAATAATAAAAATTATGAAAATTGATACAAAGTCTGGCTTGTAACAGGCACTTAATGTTTGGCATATAAATGTTAGAAAGACATTCTGCTACATGTCCTACTCCCAAGTGTGACTTCTCCTGGGTTCAAATTATAATACTCAAACCTCGGCAATTTTTATTTCCATGCTATAATGTCACTATTTCTAGTATCCTTAAAACAGCAGTTCCTAACTATGTTTATAGCTGTTACTGTAATTAAGGATGGAAAATGTCTACGAAGCACATGCCACTGTTCAAGATCAATAACGTAGATGTTAGCATAAGTCTAAAATGCCCTACATAGAAAAAAGACTTGTTTAACTCGGTTGAACTCAAACCTGTCTGAGCAACTTTTTTTTTTTTTTTCAAGGTAAAACACAGGAAACCACGAACTAGGATGATATGAAAATATAATAATGCATTCCATTTTCATTGTTACCTATGCCTATTTAGGTAGATGACCAAAGTGCAAATAATATAAAGTTATAGATAGACTGAGCTTACCTGTAGATTTTTATATATAGTTGGACAGTAACAGCAACAACAAAGTATGCTGGTCATATATCCTTAGCATTTATGGAAAATTATTAATCAAGTCCCACCTGAAACAATTTGTTAAATTGATTTTAATCACTGGGCCTCTCATGTGAAGCTTTGTATAATCAGCATTTCATTTACAAAATTAATTGCCTGATTGATTCTCGGGAGGCAGTTGCTGTCATTACCCTGCTGTCATAACTTCTGAGTAGGGTGTCACAACATGAAATTCTGACAGTATGAAAAGCACTGCTATTTTAAAAATGGGTGAGGGGAGAAAGGAGGAAAGGAGGAAAACCAAAGAAGTTCCATTACCTCTTTTAGCCTGAAAGGAAGTTGAAAGTGTTTCATGTTAATCACACTCGATATCAATACCCTTCTGCTAAATGAACTAATATACAAATCTAGGATTTGAGGCATGAAGGATTTTTAACCATATTAAAATAATAACTAGAATGTAAAAGCACAGATTCACCACTAGAAATTTTAACCTGTTAGAAAATACCTGTCTTGATCTATCAAGGTAAAAGTAGCACTATCTTAGACTAACATACTATTTGCCTACTGCCAGCTATTTCAATTTACCATACTTTTCCTTTCTTAGGCTTCCTAATAAAAAAAGGAATGACCAGAAATTTTAAGAATTTATGACTGAGATGCAATATATCCATTTTAAGCATACTGAAAACACATAACCATGCATTCAGTCTTTCAAAAATATTTGAGTATCTATTGTTAAATACACTTTTGTATTTAATTTTTTACTCACTATTTAATAGTCTATTGATAATTGATAGGTCTTCACCTAACAAGTCATCACAACAAATTAACAGAGATTAGGGTAAAAAGTATTTTTCATGTAAAAGAAAATGATAAAGGCACAGAACAAAGGAGGAAAAGTGATTTTCGAAGTTGTTGAGTATCATTCTCCCAAAAGTGAGATAGTATTACCTATATCATCATATTGCAAATGCACCCACATAAGCATCAAACCAGCCAAAGATTCTATTTTTCTTTAGCATTGACTTACATTTTCAGAAAAGACAGTCAATTCTGCAAAAGTCCCTTCTGCCCACAAGGCTCACAGTTGCACCTCCCACATCCTCAACATTCTACAAAAGCAGGGTTGACCACACCAAGCGAAGTTGTTTTCAAAGGCGTAAAATAACTTCCAGAATACAGAGGGGGACTGACTGATTTAAAACAATCCCCATCCAGTGCAATCCAATTCCAAATATGGCCTATTTTAAATGGATCATTCTGAATTTAAAAGAGGCCCCCTCTGGAGACCAGATGTACTTTATCTTCCTTTTGCTGCACTGAATTTTGATGCTTATATATATCCACAAATTTCTTTTAAAAATAAAGATCATCTTACAAATTTATTATCTTGTGACCAAAGGTGTTTTGTTTGCTGACTTGGTAAGGAGACTATAGTAACTGGCACGCTGTACCCACTCCCATACTGCAGGCTACCCTGACAAATCCATGACTAGTGAGCATAAAGGCAGAATCTGACGAGCACACACAGCGGAGGGAAAGGGGGGCAGGGTAGGCAGGTGGAAGGCAGACCCCTCCTTAACCTCGCCAGCACATGTTAGTCCCCTGCAGAATAACAATGGTTCCCAATTTTTACTTGGCTTACAGGGATGCCCCAAGTATTGATAAGGTAGTATCTACAAAGCGCATTAAGTTCTAGAGAGAAAAGCATTACGAAAGCATAACACACGTCTGGGGCCACTTCCTAAGCTACACAAACTGGAATCATTTTGGAGAACAGGGTTCACATATTCAAATGCATATCAATTTAACCCCGTTCACTACAAAAGAACCATATGCAGCAGTCCCCAACCTTTTTGGCACCAGGGACCAGTTTCAAGGAAGACAATTTTTTCATGGATCAGGGAGGGGCATGGTTTCGGGATGATTCAAGCACATTACATTTATTGTGCAGTCAAACCTCTCTGCTAATGATAATCTGTATTTGCAGCTGTTCCCCAGCGCTAGCATCACCACCTCAGCTCCACCTCAGATCATCAGGCATTAGGTTCTCATAAGGAGTGCACAACCTAGATACCTGCATGCACAGTTTACAGTAGGGTTTGTGCTCCTATGAGAATCTAATGCCATGATGATCTGTCAAGAAGCAGAGCTTATGAGGTGATGTAAGCAATGGAGAGGAGCTGTAAACACAGATGAAGCTTCACATTGCCTGCTGCTCACCTCTTGCTGTGCAGCTCAGTTCCTAACAGGCCATGGAACACTACTGGTCCACGGCCCAGGGATTGGGGACCACAGATACAAAGGGAAAACAGAGTTTTCTTACATATATGCATAGTTGGTAGAAACACAATATTGCACCTAAACATGTAATGCCAGCTTCACTACTGTCTATAACATAATTGTTTAGAGCAGTAATTCTCAGAGGGGAAAATGAATGGATAGTACAAGAATAGGCATGAGGGTGCTAGGGTGAGGTGTAGTCAAATATGCATGTCCAGAATTACAATTTTCCGTTTGGAAAATGGAGGAAAACCATTGTTTCTGTAACATACCACATGAAAGTAGAGTTTGACAAGATAATCTCAATTGTTGAGGATTCGTAGGAAAAGTCTAGCTTCTGTCTTTTCAAGGGAGGTGGGGGGGCTGGGGGCCTTGTCTTTTGGAAGGAGATATCTGAATGCTGGAAGGGGTGTGAGGAAATGTGTTTATCAAAAGGAGGTATGAGTTAGAGACAGTTGAGAAACAAAAGATTCACACAAAAGAGGAAACATGTTACTTTAGAGGCCATACCCATTCATTTATTCAATCATTCAATATTATTTAAACTAAATAAATATTAATATGCAAGGCACCATGAAAGATAAGTAGAGGTGTAAGATGGTCCTTGACTTTCAGAAACAGATGCTCTAACAGAGAAATAAGAGATGTATACAAATAATACACAGTACAAATAAGCTCATGAATACCACAGGACAGAGGCATGTAAGTGCCAATCCTATGAGTGCAGCTGAGGTTAATGGCTTCTAGTTGGAAGAAATGGAAAGATTCATGGAGAATTTATCATTTAAGGTGGATAATAAAAAAATAAAAAGATATGCAAAAATGTCAAGGCACAGATATAGCAACAACAGCCCCATTTAATGAGCACCTACCACGCGCTCAGCACTGAACAGGAGCAACGCTAACAGAAATCCTGCCAAGTCCTTAGTGCTGCCAAGCACTATTTCAGTGAAGGAAGCCATGTCCTAGAGTAAGTAACTTGCCCAAGGTCAAACCACAATATGATGGAGTCATGATACTTTGGGGGGAAGGCATCTACACTGCCACTCTAATTAATATCCCTTGATATGAGCAAAATGTGACCAGAAGACTCTTAACCTGCCAGGGACTGAACTGTATCCTCCCAAAAATCTTATGTGGAAGCCCTAACCTTCAGTTTGATTGTATTTGGAGCTAACACCTATGAAGAGGTAATAAGGTTAAAAGGGGTCATGAGAGTGGGCCCTAACCTGATAGGATTGATGTCCTATAAGAAGAGAGACTAGGCTTTGGGTACAGGCACACCTGGGCTCTTGTCCTCCCTTTCTCTCCCCTTGTACATGCGCAAAAAGGCCAGGTGAGCACACAGAGAGAGGACGGCCGCCTATAAGCCAAGAAAAGAGGCCTCAGAATGAAAACGATCCTCCCAGCACCTTGATCTTGGGCTTCCCAGCCTCCAGAACTGTGAGAAATAAATTTTGTTTAAGTCACCCAGTCTGTGGTATTTTGTTATGGCAGCCTGAGCAGACTAACACAAACCACTGCTATTTGTATTGATTTGTAACACACAACCTATAGCTGGCAAAATTCTAATACAGCTCCCTAGGATTCATGACCCACAGTATCTACACTTTTGTGTAATCCCTCTTCTGAGTATGGGTAAGACCTGTGACTTGCATCTAACCAAAAATAAATAAATAAATAAATAACAAAGGAAGGGATTTTACAGATATAATTAAAGACGCTAATCGCTTTGAGTTAATCAAAACGAAGTGTCTTAGATGGGCCTGACTTAATCCAGTGAACACTTTTTAAAAGAGGGTCCAGGCCTTCCCAGAAGTTAGAGACTCTCTCCATTGGTGCCAATGAAGAAGCAAGCTGGCACAAATTCTACAGCCACCAGGAAATGAATTCTGCCAACAGTCTGAGGGAACTTTCCCTAATCAAGCTTCCAGATGAGAACACAGCCCAGGTGACACCTCCAGTGCAGCTTTCCGAGACCCTGAGCAGAGGATGCAGCTAAGCTGTACCTGGACTCCTGACCTCCAGAAACTCTGAGATGATAAACATGTGTTCTTTCAAGCCACTACATTTGTTATGCAGCAAAAAAAAACTACTCCACAAGTTAGTAAAAATAATGTGCGTTCCACAAGGCTCCTGCTTACCTCTACCTCCAAGCAGATTGCTGCTCCTAACCTCCTCCCATTATTAGGACCTGCTACTGCTTAAAATACTGGTGTTGGTACTCTGCTATTTTCACTAACCAGAACCTTAAAACACACAGTTCCAGAAGTTATTAGTGGCTCTTTGCTTTTCCTATTTTCAGGCAAACTATTCATCTTTCATATCTTGATTCAAGGATCACCTTCCCTATCAACTTTGGAAACCACCAGGCAAAATAAAAACTATCTCTTCTGCGGTCTCAGAGATCTTTGAGGAAGCTTCTATTATAATATTTAGAAGGTTTGGTTGCAGTTGTCTGTTTCCTTGTCTCCTTGACAGCAAAGGCTGTTAAACAGCAGGACAGTTTACAGAGATAACGGAAAACACCCCTCACTTTGTACTGGAGATAGGCAACAACAGGAATCCAGTCCAGTGCCAAAAGCTAGAGGACCTCCAGTAAAGCGAGCTACTCAACTTCTTTAGACCTTATTTCCTTATCTGTAAGGCAGGATGGTTTGCAGGTGGGTCTTCAAAAATGGCAGTTATACCAACCTTTTTTATACCCAGAACCTAGCACAATATACATTTGTAGATGGAGTAAATATGACAAAATACACTTGAGAGGTCAATCTAAATTCTAACTCAAAAAAAAAAAAAAAAAATCAGAAATACTAGCAATGGTACCAATACAGGAAAATGTGCACAAAATTGTGACTGAAAATAATTGCTTAAAACAAATTGCAACTATTTTATAGGACATGCATATATATTAATAAGGGGTATAAATAATTTCAGATAGCTGTTTATTTTTCCCTGCCTACACTTCACCTGGAAAGCAGCAAAGGTCAGGAGTCAGGCCTGTTGCCACCTGCCAGTCTCCACCTCACTCTTGAATCCTATTCCATGGCCATGTGCCAGACAGGCTTCCCAAATGACTGCTTAAACCCTCAAGTTTAGAGCTTCATCTCTTTGCCCTGTTCATGCCACCTGACCAAACAGCAGAAACTGCCCACCTCCACACAGCTGGCCTTGCCCAGAGCACTAAACTTCACCTGTGAAGTCAGCAGAGTATGGTCAGCTCCATATCTGGCTGGTCGCAGCCCAAATGACAAGAGACAGCTATTTCTGACTCAATTTGAACCAATAAACTCAAGGGAAAAGTGAGTCCCCCACCTTTTTTGTTTAAGTGAGAAAGGCAATTCTTTAAATGGTCCTGACAAAGGTGTTAGAGAAGCCTCAGATTTGCCCATACTTATCTAAAAGCTACATCTAACCTAGTAATTCTATATAATGCAATTGATTCGCTAGTATCATTTTACAATTGATTAGGTTTCTCTAAAATCTGATTTATTAAATTCTTCCTTTAAGCATGCACAGTTACTAATTTGTTGCCAACTAAATCAGGTATCATATGGAAAGATTATACCGCAACAGTGAAAGAGCACTCTGGGGATTATGTTTCATCTAGATTTCAAAATTAAAACAGGGCTAAAATTTCACAAGTGTAAAATTCCTTTTTTAAAAAAAAAAAAGTCAGCTTAATTTCTATATAGATTTCTGGATCAGTAAAACGTCTATCCCACTATAACATCCTGTGTACAAAATGACCGCATCTTTCACAAAGCATATGAAGCAAAGGCCAACAGACTCAACGTGGCTACCATGTGATTCCTTTCTAGTCAGGAGGTCAGTCATGGTGAGACACTGTTCCACAGTCCGCAGGGCTGAAACAGACTGAGCCTTTATGTGCCAGCTTAAAAGTACAGAATAAGCAATGTAAAGGAGGACAAAAGTAAGACATTTAATACTTTATTAAATTAGGTTATTGGTGTTTTATGTTTAAAACATTAACACCAAATCAACTGAGTAAAACATATATAAGGAATAAAAATCTCCAAAAAGTAACTTCAGCGATTTGCTGAGCCATCTGACTCGGATTAACTTAATTAGAGTCACACAGATAAAACAAACTCATATGTACAAATTTTAAGATATTTCTCCCCAAAGCACAATGAAATAAAAATCCATAACATTGTTTTTAATCGAGGGTTTTAGTGCCTCTAAAAATGTTTGTTAAAAAAAAAAGTTTCTTTCCTTTCATCAAGCAAAAATAAGAGCAGAAAAGAATAGGATATTCATTTACATTTTAAAACCAGATAAACAAAAAGAATCTGCACAACTAATGAATAAGTCCTTATTAACAAACAATACAGGTAATGTTTTTGTTTTCAGTTTTTGTAAGTGGCGTACAGAGTATAAAAAGAGTCCTTTAACTACAGAGAGTTAGTATACTTAAAAATATTTATTTTGTTAATGTCAGCTGAAACAGAAAAAAAATACAAAGATAAAAGAAAGAAAGAAAAAAGGGTATGATTTTAAGGAAATCTGTGGTATGAGTACTCTAAGAGAACTGTGAGTGTTGACTTTAGCAACAGGGCTGTTCTGGTTCACGGTCAATTTAGGCTAGAGCCCACACTCACAAGAGCACCACATGATGGACTGCCAAGAATGTAATGAAGGCTCCCTTTTTTCAAGAGAGATTATTTACAAAGTTATAGCCTACTTTTGACTAGGATATCTATTGAGTACCACACCTAAAAAAGAAGGAGAACTTTGAAGTATTTCAAGGTAGACATTACACCACTACATGCTGTCCTCTCTGTTCTCGCCATTATTATTTCTAAAGCTAACAAGATACAATGAAAATAACTTCAGGGGAAAAAAAATCCAGCTGATGTCTTCCAAATAGGGAACGCTCTCATCTCTCAATTACTTTCGAAATTTCAATTACTAAATTCAATTACTTTGAAATGTCTGCCTCTGCTTCTGCTTTGGGATACAACAGGGCTAAAGCATCAACAGCTGCACAGCTTAACAACGAGGAGGTTACATTTTTATAGCACACTCCTGGTAAGAAATTTTGCTATGGACAGCACCCACTGACACTGGAGGCCCAGGACTGTACCTGAGGCTGCCAGAAAAGGAAGTCATGCAGGGCTTAAATACATTTAACTTAAAGGTAAATACTTTGGAAAGTGGAAGCAGTACCAGATATTTAAATATTCAACATACATGTTTTTGCCGGTATTTGAATGTTTTACAATGAAAATGTACTCATATATTACACTTCTATAGTTTTTTCTGAACTTTAAAAATAAAACACAAAAATTTGGGGGGAAAATTAAGGAACTGACAGAGTGTCTACAACAAGAAGAAAGTCAATTAAATGGTGGGCAGTAAAAAAAAAAAAAAACAGACCACTGCATGGAGAATCAAGAAGCCTGATTTTAAGACATGCAAGCTTCTTGCTTACGGCATTTCAACACTGGGCCATCTGCCTGCTCCCTCCGGACCCCAGGTTCTTCACTCAATAGATCTAAAATCCTCCCCGCCACCCCCGTTCCATGTTAGCTGAGATCTCAGAGAATACAGAGTTGTGTAAACAAAGGTGCCTAATGGGTGTGTGGGGAGTGCAAGATTTGGATGGAACTGGAAATGGAAAAATGCATCCTGTCCAGGGGTTGGCAAACTACAGTCTCTGGGCCAAATCTGCTCCCTCACCTGTTTTTGTAGGACCAGTAACCTAAGAATATTTTTTACATTTTTAAATGATTGGGGGAGGGAGGGGTGTCAAAAGAATATTTCAAGACATGTAAAATTACACGGAATTCAATTCCAGCACCCACAGTTTTACTGCATGCAGCTTCCATCCCCGTTCATTTACGGATTGGCTACGGATTGACTACGGATGTTTCGGTGCTGCCCTAGCAGAGTAGTTGAAACAAACATCATCTGGCCCCTTATAGGAAAAGTTTACCGACCCCTGATCCAAACGCCTGACATGTCTCTAAGCCGAAGAATCACCATAACACACCATAACAACAGAGTGCAGTGCAAAAGCTCAGATTTTGGTCACAAAATCTGGTTTGAATCGAAGTTGTGTCCTTAATTAAGTCAATGTGCTTCAGCTTCTGCATATATAAAACAGAGGTATTAACCACCACCCCCCAAGATTATTGTAAGGACTAGATAAGTACTTTGGAAATTACTAACACTTTACAGATCCTTTAACTAAAAGCAAACAATATACATTTAAACTTTAGTTGAAAATGTGATGCAAAAGTGATACAAAAAACATATTTCACCAAAATGTAGTTTTTAGTGAAATGTGTTTTTAGAAGAACGGACAAGTAGACAACAAAAACACCTCCAAACCAGCTCTCAGGCCATGATGAAAGCCACAGGTAGAACCTGTTCTTCAACCGAGTGGTGCAGTAAGGCATGGCGCCCCAACTTCAGAAACTAAAAGTACTTTTCAAAGACCATAAGCCTTTGCTTTTTAAAAACACTTTGAAGGTTTGTTTAATGTGCTGTATGTGAGTTTATCATTTACTGAGGACCTAGGCAGTGTACCCTCACAGCAGTTCACTTAATCCCCACTTTATGGGCATGGAAACAGAAGCTCAACAACGTTTATGGTTACGATTTGGGGCTCAGCACAGAATCTAACATAGTGAATGTGGTGAAGGCAAAGTGGCCATTAAGGAAATTAGGAATGAGCTTTCTAACTGGAAAAAAAAATTACATTACAAGGTTTCAAAGTTGCAAAATGTACGTAACTCTTTCCCCTATTTTTTTCTTCCATATATGGAAATAAAATAAAAGCAAAGGTGACATTTGGATAAAAATAATTTTTTCTTGTAGGCCATTTAGGAGCAGATAGAGAGTATTCCTGTAGGCAAACTAACATCTGTCCTTGGTAAAGTGTAAACCTGCTAAGTTTCCTCAATAATGGTAATGGTAATAAAAATAGCCAACACTTAGATAACACTTTCTACATGCTTTATACATACCACCTCATATAATCATCAAAACAACCCCAGAACTTAGGTACCATAATTATCCCCATTTTACAAAAAATAAGTGGCAGAGCTTAGGGGTTCACACAGAATGCCTTACTTGCTGGATTATTCTGCCTCCCCACTCCCTCCGTAAGCACACTGCCCAGCAAGCAGCCAGGTACAAGTGAGGTGTCTCGGCCAGATCTGCCCTAAGATTCAAATGCAAAGAGCCAAGGCCATATCCCAGAAAACCTAGAGATCAACCCAGAAAATCTAACTAGGCCTAGAGAGACTCAGAGTAAATTCAGGTTTGTTCCAGCCTGAGTGGTAGTATATAAGCAAACAAATACATAGTTACAATCAGCAATTAGTAAACAGCCAAGGTTGGTGAGCAGGATACTGAACTTTAGCAAGATGTTTGCATTTGTTAAACCCTTGTTCTAATTACATGTAACTTTATAAATAGTGGCAATTACTAATATTGCCTAATCTTTAAATTTTATAGTTTTAGGGGAAAAAAAAACAAGGACATTAAGACACAAAAAGGGCCAATTTTTTTCTTTTTTGCCAACCAGATCACATCTCTCCAAGTAATAAAATTCTTCAGTGGTTTCTACTGCCTATAGAAAAAGATGTAATCTTTTCATGATCCATAAAGCTTTTTATAATCTGGCTCCTAATTATCAATTTAGTTCAAAATTGAGGGGTGTTCTTTACATTTTCCATCATACTATGGAATTCAACATAACAACTACTATTACCACACTGCTAACATTTAATGGAGACTTATTTTACACTGTGCTACATGCTTTACATACAACATCTAATTTGGTCTTCACAATAATCATGTACGTTAGGTTGGGTCATCCCTATTTTGCAGATGAAGAAAAGAAAGCTAAGTGTTTCATAAGCACGGTGAAAAAGGGTCAAATTTTTAAAATGTATTGGCAAAAGAGTTAACAACAGACACACAGAAAAACTTTTACATGAAAGCCCCCTAGGGCAGGATATGGAATTTGAAGCTTACAACGACCCACTCAATGTGAGTAGCTGAGGAGGCACAGGAAAAATGGGATCAAGAAAAGAAAAAGGGAAAAAAAAGGAAAAAGATAAAACAAAAAGCAAGAAAGAACATAGAACATATCGTGAAAGTAAAAATTGAGCATTCACTTGAAGAGAAAGGGGGAAAATCATAAATAAATACACAAACAAAAGCAAAGGTAAGTCTAGTGACTACGTAAGCACACGGGGGGGGGTGGGAGTGTGTGTGTGTGTGTGTGTGTGTGTGTGTGTGTGTGTGTGTGTGGGGGGGGGGGGGGGGGGGGGGGTAGATAATGGGTGGACAGACGTAGATGGACAGCCAGCCAGACAGCTTAAAGATGAGAGTACAGCAAAAGGAAGAGAAAGGAAAATATTTTGGTTCCCTCTCAAAAATGCAAGTAGCATCCACTACAATTTTTGCAAGACCTAATTCTCCTCTATATTGAAAATTCACAGGAAATATTTATACATTTCCATTATTAATTTATGGACTGCATTCCATAAACAAAATGTTGGCTTTTAAATTTTCATTGAAACAGCTTAATAAATGTACCAGATCACACATACAAATAATCATCTCTGCATACTATTTATTATAGAATCAGTCCAATAAAAAGGAAACACAGTTGCTTGCAAGTTGTATAGTCAATTTACTATAGTCTTTACACATACCTATCACTACAGCAGTAAGTAAAAAAGGGGGGGTGGAAAAATGTGTTCATACACACACATTCATAAGGAATAAAAACTGTATGTAAAGATGCAAAAGTACTATCATCCATATTAGTGTGACAAAATCATGCTTTATCTCAATTTTCCACACTTGTATCACTGTATTAAATAAAACATTAAATATTACTAATATTGTGCACAAATATGCACAACACATACTCATAAACACATATGTACACATATATTCATACGTAACTTTGCTTATGAAATGCTAAAAATACTGAGAAATATAAAAAATAACCCTTAACTTAACCACAGAAAAACAAGGCCAATACATAATCTTTCTGCTTATTTAAAACTTCTCCCTTCACACTCTGTATGGAACATCTATTTTGGCCATTTTATGAGCTATGTTTGAAATTAAAAGCCCCAGTAGGCTAGAAGAGGTGTAACCTTCTATTAGGTTAGGATCTTCAGAAATCCTAACCTAAGAACCTTAAATAGAAGCTTCAAAAAGAAAAATGAAGGAGAGCCCCAAAACATAAAGCTATTAATCCTCAGCCATTCCTTAATTTTAAGGTTTGATTTTTTTTTTCTTTTTGGTCATCATAGCTCACTGCAACTTCCAACTCCTGGGCTCAAGCGATCCTCCAGCCTCAGCTTCTTCCCAAAGTGCTAGGATTATAGGCGTGAGCCACCGTGTCTCATCAACATTTCATATTTTAAAAGTAAAAAGTCCATGATTTAAATACTTCATTATCTTTCAGTTCAAGCATTATTACTCAAACAAGTAAACCCTAAAAAGCAGGGTACTACTCCACGTAGAAGGATGCACATCGGATGAATATGGGCATAAAGAACTGACATGCTTTATACATAATCAAGCTTTCAGAGACACGAAAAATGTATTTCTGTTTTATCTAATGATGATGCGAAGTAAAATGTTTGCAAACAGGAAGTTTATTTCTTCTAATCCACAGCCTACAGTACTTCCTAATTATTCCTCATAGCAACGCTATAATCTAACACTTTCAGAAGGGCTGTGATTTCTCTGACATAGATGGAGGTCCTCTAGCGAAGGCAAGCTGTGAAAAGTCGGGTAGAAGAGAAGGAGAAAGGTGCCGTTTACACATTTATCTGCTCGGCTCACACCTTCACTAGAACAGCACCAGCCAGTTAAACATTCAGTACTGCAATAATTTTGTCTCCATCCTTTTGACAATTTGTTTCACGCCTCATTTGCTATGAAGAGTTAAAACATTTTAGTCAATCTCGAGAAAGCAATTCGATTTTTTTCCACCGCAAAATGCACAACCTATTCCAACAACCAGGCCACCGGTTAAAGTTCAAACTGCCACACAGACAGAGATCAGGTACTTTCCTTCAAACATTGTAGAAGGAAAAAAACACTAACCCGTCTTATATTTATTTTCAGTGCATATAAAACAAAATCAAGTTAAACAGCCCTCCACACACTTGTTCCAAACAGCATTTTCTCTCCTATTAAAAAAAAAAAAAGTGGGCCAGTCGCGGTGGCTCACGCCTGTAATCCTAGCACTCTGGGAGGCTGAGGCAGGAGGATCCCTTGAGGTCAGGAGATCTAGACCTGCCTGAGAAAGAGGTCTGGCTCTACTAAAAATAGGAAAATCAGTTGGGTGTCATGATATGCGCCTGTGGTCCCAGCTATTCGGGAGGCTGAGGCAAGAGGATCCCTTGAGCCCAGGAGTTGGAGGATGCAGTGAGCTACAATGATGCCACGGCACTCTACCCAGGGCAACAAGAATGAGACTCTGTCTCAAAAATACATAAATAAGTAAGCAAGTAAGTAAGTAAGTAAGTAAATAAAATTTTTTTGGGAAAGCAGACAACACAGACACCCTCCCAGTTCTTGCCATCCTTAGACAACATGACACGACCCTGGACAGAATGCTTCAAATCTGGGACAGAAATCTTTTCTTATAATCATGAGGTTTCTTTTAAATTATTTTTAAATTTTAGATCGCTGTAATACATGTGTACTGTTGATAACATCAAAGATAGTTTCAAACATGATTACTCAAGATCCTATCTTATTTATAGCCACCCAAAATTCAAGTACCTCACATTCTACACTTGCTAAGAGCAGTGCACAGTACCAGTGTGTTTAAACTATTTCAAATATTATAAGATTCAACTAAAGAGTCTCTAGAGCACTGTCCCACAGAACTTTCTACAATGATGGGACTGTTCTAGATCTATCGTGCTACCGTTAGATAGCTACTGATAATACATTGTGCTACTGTGCACTTTCAATGTGGCTACTACAACTGCAGAACTGAACTTCTCATTTTATTTCATTTTAATTTAAATAGCTACATGTGGCTAATGGCTACCACACTGGACAGAGCAGTTCTAGAGTGCACTTTTAATGCTGAAAAAGCTTTTTGTTGGAAAAAGATTCTTCAGACTTCTCTTTAGGAAGGGGAAATGGTAATGAAAACTAAACCAAATATAAAGACACCCCCCACACCCCCCTGCCCCCCACCCCACACACACACACATACAGTCATCACGAAAGAAACAGTTTCTTCAAATCTGCTTCCTAACTGGCAGGGCAGAAGGGACACGGTTTTTTTTTTGTTTTTTTTTTTGTCTCCCAGGCTGGAGTGCAGTGGTGTCACCATGGCTCACTGCAGCCTCAAACTCCTGGGCTCAAGCGATCCTCCTGCCTCAGCCTCCCGAGTAGCTGGGACTACAGGCATGCACCACTGCCAGGGCTAATTTTTCTATTTTTAGTAGAGATGGGGTCTCGCTCTTGCTCAGGCTGGTCCCAAACTCCTGAGCTCAACTGATCCTCCTGCCTTGGCCTCCCAGAGTGCTAGGATTACAGGTGTGAGCCACCAAGCCCAACATGTATAATTAAAATGTCTGTCATGAGGTAGGGGACCCAGTGGGCACCTTAAAGCCATGTCACCTAGGACCCCCAGAAGAAGAAGACTCTCTTATTTCACCTGCTGTTTGGAGTCTTACTACCATGCAGCCTCTTCAATGATTCTGTTTTATATGTCTCTCTAACCAAATGATATCCCTTGGTGGGAAGAGGAACTCTTTCCTCATCTACTTTTCCAATATCCTCATAGATTAATAAACGTGAATGCAAGCAAGCAAAAAAAACAAAAAACAAAAAATCCTGTTATGATGACAACTTCCACAATATAAATTCAGAACCACTTGCCTGACTCGGCTCATGCCATTCACTCTTGAGAAGTAATACAGCATATTAGAAAAGGCAACGGAGCCAGAACACCTGGGTTCTTACTGCACCTATGTAACTTCTTAGACATGTGCCTTGGCCGTCCCTGGACTGTGCCTTCACTTACTTACCTGGTGAAATGAGTACAGTAACAGGACCCACCTCACAGAAAATATATAGGGGTTCTTAGCACAGTACTTCGTGAATAACTGCTCAGTAAGTTACTTGATATTATTAATTATTCAATACTTAATATTTCAGTATGATGGCAAAACAACTGATTTCCCACTGAGGTTCCAGGTAGCACAAGGGAATCTGACCTATAATGTGTAATACTTGAGAGGGGACATGTATGTGAGCTACAATTTAAAGAGTGGTTTCATTATAAATACGTGGCAGAAAACACATAACCTGTGTTACATTGACAATTTTAACATCGAAGAATAACCTACGTGCACAGAAAGAAAACTGTTTCAGAATTGCCGAGTTTTTCGTGTCCAATCCTGAATGACAGCTTTCGAACACCGTGATCTGCTTAAGCAGTTTCTCCAAACACTCAGAGATGTCTCCACCAGCCCACTGACTCACTACTTCAAGGTGACAATCCAGTTTAACGAAGAGATTGAGAGCACCCAAAATATACTGGCAATATAATATACTACAAAACTTTTACTTTCTAGAAATACTTGTAAATAATCTTTATATAAATGTGGCTTGTTCCCCTCGGCCTACAAAGCTAGTGCAATATCCCCCACCCTTAACAAAGCAAAAGGGCAGCACAGGCTTTGGAGCTCATCTGACTCGGGCTGGACTCCTGGTGCCATCACTTGATGGCCTTGGTCAAACCACAGGAGTCCCTCAGTCCCACGTTCCTCCGAATCTATGAAACGGGGAAGGCAAAGCCTGTCACCTAAGACCGTTGCAAGGATTAAGAGAACTCACATCACAAGCATACACCGAGTCCCACCACATGGCAGACACGACACCAGCCAGTGAGGACACAAAGAGAGACAGAAACAATTAGAGACAGGCGTCCTGCTACGCCCGTAAGAGCAGCACCTGGTCCCCTGGGGAGGAAAAAATGGCCAGTGGCCATCTAGGGAGTCACACCATGAAGCACCCAGCACAGTGCCTGGGAACAAAGAAGGCAGCACAGTCAGCACGAGTTCTCTGCCCCTCTCTTCCAATTAAATAAAAAGTTTTTAAAAAACAAACCAAAAAGCCCCACTCCTCTTCCAACCATGTGGAAGGCTCCTTCTCATTCCTGTCCCCTCCTCAGCCTACTGCAATGTGCCTCCTTCCGCGCGACTCTCCAGGGGCTTCTCAGGACCATGAGGACCTGATGCCGGCTCCACCCTCCAGGCGCCTTCCCCAGCGCTCCCGTGGCTGTGTGCGCCTTCCTTCCAGAAACCTGTCTTCCCGAGGCTTCCGTGGAACTCTCCCCAGCTTTTCCATCTCCTTTCCTGGCTCTTTGGGTGGCTCCTTTTGCCCCTTAAATGTTCATGCTCCCTAAAACTCCTCAGCACCTCTCTCCTGTCCAGGGCAGTCCCATCGACCCCACTCTCAACGACACCTCATAGGGAGAACACAAACTGCCTTCCTCTGTGCCACATCCCACTTCCCTCTGCCTGCTCCAGCGTCTCCACTGAGCTGTGGGAACACATCTCAGACCCAGCACGTCCAACCACAGCCTGGCACTAAATATACAGGATGATTCAAACACAAGAACACCTTAAAGAAGTTACAGTCCTGTACACTTTCTTCCCATGGAGCCAGATCAAGAACCTGTGTTTGTGTCACCTCTTCCATCCAGCCTTGAGGAAATGAAGGAGGCATCAGGGCTGCCATTGGTCACTTCAACCAGTGACAATGGAAATGCTACATTTGAAAACTATCCTGTGGCATAAGAGGGGCATGCTGAGCATCTGTGATACTACAGAAATAACTGTGACAGCTCCTCTACAAATCAATTTTTATTATATCTTCATATATAGCCCCATTACTAAATAACCAATTTTTGCAAGTGTTCAGTTCTTTTCAATTCTCTTGTACTGCTGTTCATCCCTACAATAAAGGGTACCACCCCCATGTGGACCGTTGGCCTGCTATCTCCGGGATTAAATTTCACTGGGAGGTAAGCTGTATGGAAGCAGGGACTGCGTTTTGCCATTGCTGTATTCCCAGAGCCTAGAAGACTCTCTGTCACACAGCAGGCACTGAACAGATATCAAGCTCTAGTAGATGGCAGCAGCTATTTGGTGAATGAATGAAGTATGCTCACAAGTAGCAAGTATCTGGCAATTGCTGGCAATCAACCTGGGTCTCCCACCCACCCCCCTCCCTGCTCCCCACTCTTCCTTCCCAGGGTCTTTTGAGGTATTGAAGGTATCCCTCCAAATGTCTCTTCCACCAGGCCAGGATCTCAGGCTTTCAAAAACACCAAGGCACATGACATTTGGCTTGCTTCTCACTGACTTCCCTCAGAGGTCACGAGGCTCGGGTTAGTACTGCTTCTGATCCTTCCCCGTGGCTTGGCAGAACTCACTGCATCCCACTACCTGTCTGCTTCTGCGAGCTCTTCACTTCTAACCTGCTGCCCACAGCTGCGCGACTAACTTCCTCCACTTTGTACTTGTAATGTGGCAAAAAGGAACGTTTCCGGGGGAACCAAATAACTATCATCTGTGCCTGAAAAAGGAGGGAATGGCTTGATTCTTCTCCGACAGAGTGAAGTTCATGACCATTGTGACAGTTATTTTCTTAGGGCTTTCTCAGCTGTTTCAGAATGTTGGCATTGCTGAAAATCTTACTACTAGATGAATGATACATTACTCCTAAAATTCTCTGAAAGGGATAACACAAGTAGACAGCTGTTAGCTTTCTAGGCAAAAGACACCTTTTATCGTGATGAACCAGATTTAAATGTGGCTGCTAAGACACTGAAGATGCCCATTTCCTTCATAAGCTTTAAGAATCAAACTAAATTAATGGCCCTGTGTTAGCATAATAAAAACCTAAAAAGCAGGTTAAGATTTTGGGGTTTTTTTCCTGTCAGTTCTTAAAAATAAACTGTCAACTCATTTGCTTGAGACAAGTTAGATGTAGCCAGCATTAACTTCAAAAGACTATAAATCCATGCTCACGCTAGTAGTGACATACTATTATAAACAATAAAGCAAAGTGAAATATTATAAAACAGGAAACAAGAGATGGGAAAGTCTTCATCTAATTCTAAGCTACAAACAGCATTATGGGAGGTATGTCATTTAGAAATAATCTCAGCCTCAAATTAAGGAGCAAGCAGGAAAACACAGAAGAGGAAAACAGAAGTTGAAAACCCAGAAAACACGCATGAGCCAAGCCAGCATTCTGACCTTTCACACTGCTCAGACGCTTCTGCAGTTCTGGTTAAGTGAATTTAATATATATCACCTTCTAAGACAAGGTTATGAGCCAAACTGATTTTTTTTAAGGCTGTGAGATTTAGATTTACTGATAAATTTTAGAAGAGGGGAATAATGAGAACATAAAAGGAGACTTTTCCCAGTACTGTACCTCCCCTATAAGATGTAACAAAGAAGACTAAAAGGGTCTCAGGACCCATCCTGACACCCTGAGGCCTTAGCAGCCTAGAACCTCCTCAGCTAAGGCAGCAGCCAAGCGGGAGGCACGCCAGTGAGTGCTTTCAACATCTTCCCAACACCACTGACTCTGGCTCCAGAATGACCATGTGGCAACAGCAAAGACAGAAATAACCATTGACTGTGTGTCATGAAATAACCTTGCCAAAGAAATGGAGGAGTTTTCTGCCTTAATTTGTTCTTTTAACTATGCCTTAACATCTTGATTATTTTAAGATATGCTATTTTTGATGTTTGGTCGACAACTTTCACCCCCATAGTAGTTCACTCTGGACACATAACGAACTCTACATTTTGTTTTGTTGGTTTCTCTCTCTTCTGGCTGCCTGTTTTCTCCTCCCCTCCATCTTCTAGCCTCCCTCCCCTTATCCCCCTTCATACTTCCTTGGATGCACAGAATTCTGGACTTGTAACACCAAGTGACCTTGAGACATCGTCCAGTCCGTTCATCCATTTTCTCATCCAAAACAACTGACTAAGCACCTACTATGTGCTAGACACTCTTCTAGATGCTGTCCCCGCCTCCCATCCGACACTTCGGCCACACCCACACTGAAATAGGCCCAGACGGAAGAGAATCTGTTTCTCTTTAAATATCAACAAACTGTTTCACAGTCTCCCTTGATAACTCTAAGCAACTACCCAGATCATGGTATGCGACAGGTGAAGGTAAACTGAAGTCCAGTGACATTATCAGAAAAACCCAACAGCCACCTTTCTGCCCTTGTAGCACAGATTCTTTCCTCTTCTTTGCATAATGACTATAAAGCCTAAATACACTAAATGCTCCTTAATTATTAATGTAATTTTACATATCTTAACAATAACAAATAAAGTTTATTAAAATTTCACTTCCAGCACTTCAAGGACCTCTGTGAGAGACAGAAAGGTGAGCTTCCAGGCCACTCCACAGCCTGATGGTACCCCAGTGCCTGGAGGCCGGGGGTCGGGGACCTCATCTACTAGCCCCCTGGGTGGTTCTGAGGCACAACTGGGTTTCAGAACCAGCAGTTTAGTGGAAAGAACATAGCATCAAACAAATTTCCTAGTTCTACCAGTTTACTAGTCTACAAAATACGGATAATGATGACACCTTGGCAAGACTACTGAAAGGATTACAGATAATATGTACAATGTGCCTGGCACACATAGTAGGTGTCCAATAATGGCAGCTATTATTACTATTATTGCTTTTTATCACAGCCCTATTATTTATGGTTCTCCTATGTGTTTCTATAAACCTACATTCTTTATTTGAGAGACCAAGAACAAGAAGCAGTGTCTCTGTAAGAGTTTTACCAATCTCTCCTAACTAGAATGAGAGGCCAATTTCATGTTTCCCCACATAACAGTCCTATACAGGCCGCCTTTTTAAAAATCATGAAAGGTTCGGCTGCTGACTCACTCCCACCTTGACATCTCTCCTGCCCTGTCTCACCCAGCTGGCCGCTTCCTTCACTCCATGCACCTTGTTTTCCCAGGAGGACCACTCTGCACGTGGCCACCCTGACATTATTCACATGCCTGCCTTGCTCCTTCTCCAATCACAGAATTACGTTGTCTTCTCAGGTGCTGGCCAGTCCTCCTCACCCTCACCCCTACATTAATCTAATCTTGTGGATGTGCTTGCTGCTCCATCTTCCCAGCTACACATAAAGATGCCGGCAACACGTCAGTCCTGTGGTCCACGGGCTACCTCTCCTAGTCTGCCATAAGAACTGAGGTCCATGGAAGCTCTGCATGACTGTAATAAGACACTTTTCCCAATCTTTTTCTTAGTCCTCATATGAAAAAGAAACAAGCCTTCCTCAGGTCAAAGGACAATTTTGCTTCTCCCTTATTGGACTGTACCCATTAAGCACATTCCCCACACAGACATCCTAAAGAATAACCTCTTTTACACCCACGGAAAGAGTCAGGTATCTACAACACCTCCCACAGTGCCTGTAACGGATGCTCTGACACATAATATTTCATAAACCCTAATGTACACAGGAAAAGCTCAGCTCTGAAAGCCACACAAAGGCACTCATAAATTTCAGACTGCCCTAATCACCCCTCCTTTTGCTAAGAAACTGGATGGAGTACCACTTCAGGCCTATTACTCTTACAACAAGAACGTCCTTTCTGCATACTCTGTCACGTCAACCTAATCAAGCACCAGGACTATTATTTATACTGAATTTCACTTTAATTTCAAGTATATTTATTAATAAGGCAAAGATATACATCCTTTAAAAATATTTGTCTAATAAAAATCCAATAATTCACTACTAATAACTTTTATTAATCATTACAAAACTGAGTAAGAATTCTCACATGAATAAAGCTCTAAGTGTCAATTCATTTCAAAATTCCAGATACAGGTCATACATTCATCTCTCCAATTTTCTAATGACTTCTGCTTTGCCTAAATTAAACGTATTTGAGTCCACAATTGTCCACAATGTTAAAAGTATTTAATTCTCAAGCAGCATTAGGAAATAAGCAAAAATTCAAAAAAGATTTCAAAAATTTAGGTTGGAAAGGAAGAGAAAGAGTAGAGTCAAATTAATCAGCAATGCCCATAATGACAATTTCCTTTTATAAAAGGACTTTGTTCCAAAACTTCATTTACCTACCTCTACCTATCTGTTGCTCTTCAGATCCCGCACAGCTGCACATTATCCACACCGCGAATATTTCCATCCCCGGCAGGTGGAAAGCTTGCCTGCCTGCGCACACTGCCTCCCTGTGTTAGCTGTCCGCGTTCCATTTGAATCCAATTTCCTTGCATTACCTCTGCCCAGGTCAAGGATGAATGGCTGTCAAATTCCCAGTGGAATAAAAAGAAAAACTCCTTTCTTCCTGAGGCAGCAAGTTTCAATTCACAGAGCACATGGCTAATCTACATATGTGAAGGTCACAGCACTCCAGTCAAAGAGGTTAAGAATGGAACAGCTCACGTAAGGGGTTGTCTTAAACATCTTGGCATGATGCCCAACAAGTAAGACTGTTGAAAAGCAATAGATAGCTTCTGGCAGCAGCAAGGGGAAAAATATTTTGATCATGTGATATCGTACACACTACCTAGTTTATTTCACGTGTGAAACTTTGAGAGTCCCTAAAAAATACCGCATATGCAAATCAAATCCAGATTTCAGCTTCACCAGTTTAGCCATGCTAGTACACCTTCCTCTTTATAAAATACATTTATATGGAATTTGTAGATGCACTGAGAATAAAACTTCAACATATCAACAACCAGCTGCCACAAATATTTAACAGCCGATTACACCTTCTTTGCATTAGTTTCTCCATGAACATGAAACTACTTAGACCAGGAAAGGGTATTTAGACTAAAAAAGCATATTCCTTTAAGTTATTCAAATATAACTGTCTTAAATAAAATTCATCTCCATTTCCCCTCATTTTTCCCTCCCTCCTAATATAGCAAAATGGAAAATTACAGGAACTTGATGCAAATAAAGACAAAATACAAAACTGCTTTTCGCAACCCATCTTCACCGATTGTATAGTGAAACACTAGTGCTTTAAAGTGCTCCTAGTTCTGACCAGTTATCACAACGGAGGAGGAAGGACAGTCTTGCCGCACATGATGGACACCAGGTGAAAGGGTTAGAAACCAACACTTTTCACAGAGCGTGTCTCTCTCTGCCTGCCGTAAGCACGGCACCTTCCCGAAATGCTTTCTGCATCAGCCAAATGAAATTAAAGGAAGTTGGCACTAAGAGGGGGGAAAAGGGAAGATATTCAAACCCAGCGAAGTCATAACAAGTGTGACTGTAATTTTAAAAATTTTTCAACAGTTAACAATAATAAACTATTTGTTTTAAGCATGGAGAAATAAAGTAGCAGCAAAGGATCCATTTTATCAATTTGGAAGTTGTCTGCCTACCACCAATTTCCCTCAACTCAAAATTTAGATTGCTTATGAGACCAGAGTTATTCAATCCATATTTCTAATTAAATGGAATAGTAAGTAAAATAAAAATCTCTCACAAACTATCTTAATTAATTTAATTACCTATATGCACTTACTCAGTAGTCTAAGGACATCCCTCTGTGCTAAACAATGAAGGCAATGTTTAACAATCTACACATATCTCTGGGTATCTACTTATCAGGTACAGTGCCCCTACACCAAGGTCACCAAATGTCTGTTGACAGTAGTGAAACTAAATTATTCAATTATATATCTTCTGAATTTATTTTTCCTTACCAGTTAGAAAATACGACGATAAAAGAAAGTAGGAAAACTACAGCAAACAATTTAGAATTGCTAATAACTTAGTTTTCCTAAACACTTGGCAAGGTAAAAACATATCGGGCAATTAAAAACTGAAATGGTCTGGATTAGAAATAAGCTTCAATATTAACCTATTTGTTCTGAGAGGAAAGACTGACAGGCTGTTTAATTAACTTGTTAAATTAACTAGTAGAGAACGGCCTCTAACTCATTTTAATTCCTTACCCATGAGAAAGTGCAGTCCTTTGTTACTCTATCAAAACGTGCTTTCCACTGCCGAGCAGCACACCAGCATCTTACAAGGTCTAGTCCTCACAAAAATTCTACGAGTATTCTTTCCATTTTTTAAGAAATGAGGAAACTTACAAACCTCAGAGAGATGAAGTTAACTTGCCTAAGGTCACACAGCCAGTACTATGCAATCTTCCAGTGTTCTCTAACCTTAGAGCTTTTGCCCTTGCCCTTATCTCTAGTCCTTCAAGGCCTCTCATCAACCAAGTCTTCGCATATCAAACCTCCTTTGCTCTAGGAGGCTTCCTGCCCCTACCCCCTGCTACCCGCCACCCCATCTATGTGAAGTGCCCCTCTAACATCAAACGTCTCCCACGCTGTACTATGGGGCATGCTATGCTTACTGGTCTCCGAGGGATCCCACCATCCAGCACGCTGCCAGGCACAGCAGGCTCTCTACAAACATGCGTCTGATGCCCCATGCTCTTGCTATGATGACACAAAGTTATAATTCCAACTCCCTGACGTACAGGAGACTGTTCAAAACTGTGAACTTCATTGAACTGAATATCAAATCCTTCGTGCTAATGATAACGTGAAGCTACTTCTTTAGCAGAAAAATCACCGTAAGAATGACACCCCAGGGGCCGGGCGCGGTGGCTCACGCCTATAATCCTAGCTCTCTGTGAGGCCGAGGCGGGCGGATTGTTTGAGCTCAGGAGTTCGAAACCAGCCTGAGCAAGAGCGAGACCCCATCTCTACTAAAAATAGAAAAAAATATATAGAAAAAAAACTAGCCGGGCATGGTGGCGCATGCCTGTAGTTCCAGCTACTAGGGAGGCTGAGGCAGTAGGATCGCTTGAGCCCAGGAGTTTGAGGTTGCTGTGAGCTAAGATGATGCCACGGCACTCTAGCCCGGGCAACACAGTGAGACTCTGTCTCAAAAAAAAAAAAAAAAAAAAGAATGACACCCCAAACAAAATCCAAATTAGGATCACTTTCTCATCACATCATAGCATGGAAGAACAATCTCCAAGTACACTGACCTTCCACATGAAACAGTGAGCACTGACTGACTTTCCAACTCATATTGGAACTTATACGTTCATCAGGATATTTTCAGTTTAGATACATCATCAACTACTCTTCAAATATTTCTTAGATGATGCGCTTTGAGGATATAGTTTTCTGCGTAAGAACTGCAGAGGAATAATGCAGCCGTTCACTTTAATTTCCACTTTGTAAAACACCAGGAGTCTATGATAATTCACCAGGGAAAATTATGGATCATATGTTATATTTACTCTTTGTATCTTAAGCACCAAGTGGTGCTCAGTGAGTATTTGTTCATAATAGAATTTTATCCCTGATAGTTTCATAAATCTCTGCATTAAAAAAAAAATTTCTCTATATCTTTGAGGTGGGCCCCTGGCATTCTCAGATTTGACATTCCCTGTTTTGACTATTTGAGAGTAGCCCTAAACCTCCATGCATAGTAAATTATAATTTTGCTAAGGACCAAAACATATATTCAATGAAGTTGAAACAGATACAGAAACAAGTTACTTAGCTAATGAGACCAAATTCTAGCTCTCAGAAGCTTCAAGAAGCCTAGATCTAAATTCTTGAAACTTCATTCCTTTGTAAAAAGTATTAATAATTCTAAAAATCACTTTCATGATTTTTGCAGATCATTAAAGTGGAAAGGTTTAAAAGGTATAAGAAAGGAATGATTCTTGGTGAGAGAAAAGTATTTGCTAATTAAGGATGCGATATTAAATGGGGTAGCAGCTTAGGTGCAATGATATCAGCCTTACATAGGCTCTATGGGTACACCAATACCAATTTATATAACCGTTGAGCAAGAGTCCCAATCAGTACAAAACTACAATTTGTAAGAGAAACTACAGTAGAATGCACAAAGTCTGTGTATTTGTACAGGTATCAGTTTATATTCACTGAATATATCTGGGATCTAGTGTAGTTTAATAAGCTGTTCAGTGGTACATAGATGATTAGGCACTATTTGTTTAAAAAATTCAAAGCAGCACAGAATTTTGGAGCCGGGAGGGGCTGGGCATCACCTAATTGATGGAGGCAAGGGCTTGTCTTCAGCCACATCCTGAAGTGTCGCAAATCCAGGCAGTGAACGAGAAAACCAAGCCCCACAGAGGAAACACAGGTCTGCAAAGAAGAGAGTGCCACAGACAAATGCCACAGACTTACACTGATGCCCTGAGTGAAGGTTTTCAACAACTCCACCTGGCAGGCAACAATCCAGGTAAGAAAACATCCCCTGCTGGATGGCAGAGAAAATGGGTGCTGAAGCCTACAAATGAGCCAAGGTCTAACCAACTCCAAGGTCATGCATGTCCTTTCCATTATATCAGCATGCCTCGTGATAGAGTCATATTCTCTCATAAATCCTCACAATCACTGAAATAAACTACTATACAACAAACATGCCAGTTCTCTCAGAAATACGTCTGCTTCTTCAGAAAGATACTTGCTCAGAAGTAGCAATGTTTCACATTTCTATTTCCAAGGTCATTTATAATTCACTGACTAAAGTGAATTTACTATAAAAATAAGAACTAAAAACAGAAAATTTCAAGGACATTAAAATGGGTTTATAGCTTTGATATATGGTCACTGAACCTCAAAATTTGGTTCTTAAAATTTCAGAAATTAAATGCCAAATTCTAGATGAATTTTAGAATTACCAATCATTTCAAAAATAAAGCCATGAAGTATGGTGAGTGGTTTAACTTCTAAGACAGTCATCACAAAAAGAAACAGGAGATACTAAGAATTCTGGAACTGCCTCCACTAATCATCAATGCCTCGCTTTCTGAAAGGTTTATTTCAGGACCCAGAAGCAGTAGCTGAATTTACTCCTCAGCCAGCATACATTATCTAAACAGTTACCAAAAATACCCCAGCAATCCAAGTATCTTCCTAAATCTGAACAGACTGTTTTAACTTTTTTTCCAAGAATCTATGTAATGTAGAAAACTGAGAAAAAGAAAAAGGACCATTCTATATAAATTTCAAAGTGATTATATTCTCCTTCTTTTAGTTATCATTCTCTGTAGTGGATCTATATTTTGCTCTGGCACAAAGCCAGGAATTGATTGGTAGAAATGGAAAAGAGTCACTAGATCACATCAACTGTATCGCCACAACCTATAATTACTTGTTTTGCCAAAATTCACTCCCCCGCCCCCAAAAAAGCAGGCCAATAGACTGCTGATCCACATGGTTGTTATTGGCGCTTTGTTTAAATGAGCCAGTACTAAGTCAATGATGTCAAAACACCATGATCCAGGTGTAGTGGGTCAAGCTTCAGTAGTCTCTCTGCATTACCTACACACAGAAACAGGAGCAATCCCCAGACCCCAGCTACTGTCTTTGTCTGGCACACGGCTGATTATTAACAAAGTGGGTGCTCAATAAATATTTGCCAACTGATTGTCTGGAGTAGATATTTACCTAACATACACATCACAGCATACACAAATGCTAAATGTTTACACCTTAAAGAAATAATTGTTGTTTCCCAGTACAATCTCTTAAATAACAGTTCATTTCCTCTGTGCCCTCTGTAGAATCTGGAATTAAAAGTACATAACAAATCTGAAAAAGATGTAACCACATAGCAGCATCAATAGCAGTTAAAATACAATTCTAATATTTTACACACCAAAAAAGCCTATTCGTGAGACTAACCAGGATCTAAGAAGTAGCCCTTTGCAGCTGCCTCTAAAATTTAATTAAAAGGCCTATCATCTTAATTTAGTCATTTTATACAAAGAATTTCTAAAGTTTTGCCGAGGAATAAAAAAGAAAAATATCAGGAGGAAGCACAAACTTGGGGGCAGAGAACACTATGAAAAAGGACACGTCACCACCTGGATTGACTGTTTGCTCTGGGGGGGTGGGAGGTGGGCAGGATGCCTAAAAACTTCAATCACAGAAAGAATAGAAAAAAAGTATCTCTGTAAATGATTTTTACTAACAGTAGAAAGATAAAGCTAATAATTTTTCAGAAGAGGCTAAAAATGCAAAGGTGAGAGAAATAAGAAAAGGGAACAGTGATTATGGTAATAGTTCATTTCCATATCCTATTATCTGACGAAGTCCCAGGTTTCTCTCAAAATACCTTTAAACTTTAGAAAGGCTCCAAAAAGTTGCTTTTAGAACTTCTAATAACATAACTGGCAACAAAACAACTAACCTACACAACACACATCTGCAAACAGACCAAATCTATGAGGATTACCCCAAAGTTAAAAAAATTGAAAGGAAGTAGTAATAGACTAATTAAAAACAAAAACAAACAAAAAATACCATTAGCATTCCAATGGAATATCTGTGGAAGAATTTATTGATAAACTATCTAGTGACAAGATTAATGGTTATGAAAACAAGACTATTTTACTTACAATACATATTAATAGTTAACTATTTTAAAGGCTAACATAAAGAAAGGGAAGAGAAAAAGTTCTCAAGATGAATGGTGGTGATGGCTGCACAATGTTCAGAATGTACTTAATGCCACTGGATAAAAATGGTTAAAATGGTAAATTTTATGTTATGTATAGTTTACCACTATAAAAAATATACATATATTTAATTTTTTAGCATCTCATTATGAAAAGAAAAATGTGGTATACTATGGTCTAGGATTTTCTTCTAGATTACATCAAATATGGCTTCCCTTCCAGAGTCACCTAAGAAGGAATGACTTCTTGTCTGGTTGTCAAGATTTATCATTCATCAAGGGCCCAACAAAACACTGAGAAGTCATCTACAGAAGATGGTCAGCAGAAGCTGAATCTCCTTCAATTCAAAAAGACTGTCTTGCTATGAGAGATCTATTCCAGATTCTGCTGCCATCTACCTGATTTCAATGACGGAAATAAGCATATCTACTGGTAAACCACACATGCTAAGATTTTAGGGCTTTAGTCTCTTTCCTGGAAATATATATCATTCAAGAAACAAGTTTATTTCATCATTAGTTCATCTGTCAAACTCAGTAGCCTTCTGATATTCTTGGCATTGATCCATACAGAAGTGCGTTTGAAAACTGCCTACTGGATCCTATTCAAATAACTAAATCTAAGGAAATAGTTTTCTTAGAATTACTCCAAGTCAAAGACTTTGAAAAACAGAACATGTTTGGTGAAAACTTAATGTGGAAATACATATTCTACTCTGATAAATTCACTCAGTCATTCAATTAAAGTGAATTTGTTTATTAAAACTATAGTACATGTATAGTAATCATTCCATTCATACAGATGTTAGCATGAGGAAAAATAAGCCAATACTTAAGTACACTCAGGTAATAACAATTAATGATATCTAAATCATTTTCTTTTCATCAAATTTCTAAGAGAAAAAGTCACTAAAGTATACCAAGTTTTTAGATCAGAATTCACTCAATCACCCAATTAAACCTGAAAGGACCACTTAGTCTTATGAAAATAGCCACCAAACTGGAAAAAACAATACCTTATAATAGTCCTGCATCTATGATATATAAATACATTCTTTGTAGACCAACAGTTTTGCTGGGTCTTCTCCCCCACACAAGGAACTAGAACTTAGGATTCCTCAGGCTCAAGCATGCATACACAGCGAGTGTGCAGCACTACTTTACATATCCACAGAGAATCTGCAAAAACCTCCTGTTCAAGAAACAATACCTCTGAAAAGGCAAGCAACCAAAAATTACCCAATTTCAAAAAGGCCTAAGAGGTAGATACAGCCCCTTAAATATAAACAGCATTGTAAAATGTCATAAAAATTTCATAACATCCATTTTGAAAATCTAAATATTGCAAGAAAACTAATGGAATTGAATTTTATTAACATTCATGTTGCCTCCATAAATCTGTTGTTTTAAGTAACACCACAGTTCCATCAAACATAAATATCAATCTCAAATGTACAAATCTACATACACCCCAAAATGAAAGTGACATGAGTGAAATATCAGTCCCTGTGCACAAACATGGATCAAAGCACACAGGTCCATGAGCTGAGCAGTGTCAGTCCAGTGCAGAGCAGCAAGAAAAGCCTCTAGATTTAGGACACCAGCAAAAAGCTAATATAGTTTCCTCTATCGACATATCCAAAACTTACATCCCTGGCCAGTCTTCAAAATAAGTAGAAAAATTTCATGGAATCCTAACAAATTTTAAATCAAACCACTCTCATCCTAGGAAAGGGCAGGGTTAAATAAATGAAATGATCATCTTTTTGGTTTGCCTGTGATATTGGTATTTGTCTTAGGGTAATAAGTGTTCCTATTAAATCAGAAGTCATCTCTTCAGATACAACCTGTGCCAAATTATAAAGAAATAAAGTCCATTAGTAAGAAATAGAACTGAAAACTCAATCCCATTTTATTACACCTGTTTTCCTTAAAAGGTGTCTGTGTCTAATAAAACTATCAAATGAGTTTATATTGAGTCTTCCTCTACATTGTCATATATTTTTAAAATCAGATCTCAAACCAAAATTAACGCTTTTTTTATACTTGAGTGAAAATGTTATTCTCTTCAACTCTAATAAAGGAACACGATATTTAGAGGTTAAGTACATTATTAAAGATGTCCAAGTGTGATCTGCATTATTTCCACATTCAGAACACACTTCTGATACAGTATGACGTTGAGAAAAATGGAGCAAGTATAAAAAGCCTTGCCAAAAATTCATTGCTAAATATAGAGAAACAGAACCAAAGGAAAAAAAGAGAGGTTAAGGTTTCTCATTATGGACCCAAGATAAGAATACGTTAATTCTCTAGAATGTTCTTATTGCTATAGTATTAATATAAACATAAATTTAATTGATAGCTGTATTAATGGTTACAATTAAAAAAACAAAAAATTAGCAAAAGTAAGCACTACAAAAATCAGGATTCCCAATGAAAACAATTTTAAGCCATGCCTAATTTCATCCCAGATGACTTAGAAAACAGAAAACTGCAGACATTTTTGTCATGTTCTCTTTTTCTGTTTTTTAAATGATAGGCCTTTTCTATGAACCACAGTTACCAAGTCCACCTCTTCTAACTATATACAGCCATCCATAACCTTGGCAAATATATAAATTTTGGCTACAAAAATTTCTTTACAAGATTTAAAATATCAGATAGCCTAAGATTTCAGTGGGAGTGATGTTATGATACGATGTATCTCATACACATTTTAAGTAATCAAGAATCAGTTTTGTAGCTTCCTGCTTTGTAAGCTAGCTAATTGCTTTTCTTTTAAGGGTAAATAATGCTCTTTTCTATTACATTGCATTATGTTCTATAAAACTAAAGTTAAAATACCATTAATGGAATTCAGTACAAATGTGTACATCATAAAGTCTTACGTGAATAGACCTAAATATTCCTTTTGAGACTGCTATCTGAATACTTATCTCACAAAAATCTAGTAACAAACTGAATCGTAAAATGGCTTATTTCACTTTTTAAAAACTCTTCCCCCACAATATATACATGTTTTGTTCCCAGTTATGAAAATATTTGCCACCCAATAGAAACCATTTCCTAAAATCAAAAATGAAACTAAATGTATTAAGAGCCAAAAATATTTCATCATTTAACAATGTGATTTAATAGTATTTTTTGACCTATATAGTCAGGCAGTAATTCAATATTTTGGACAAATGACTGTTTCTTAGTATAATTGTAACTACTACTAAATAATAGCCTTCCAAAAAGAAAAGGAAATAACGAGTGTAAAAAAGACACATTCCACATGTTATACAGTAAACTACCTAAAAGAAATTCATGAATCTAGGTCATATGTCTGTCATTCCCCCCCCCTCAAAAAAAAAAAAAAGTATTCCCAGGGGTCATGCTGAGGACATAATGGATTCACTCTCATTCCAAGAAAACAAAATACTTAAAATGATTGGTACCATTAAAAACTAATACTCTAACATGGACCTACATCTGCCTCTAACTTCATTCGTTTCTAATTTATAAAGATGTGAATTTTAAACTGCCCCTTTAATAGCAAGCTGACAAAACAAATCTTTTTAAAATTAATTATGTGGGTTTATTTACACGGGCTTCTCTATAATGTTTTCAGTTGTGTGAAGCAAAAAGAAAAATTGAAAATTGCCCGTTTTCTATCAAGACTAGAAAAATATATTATCCTTAAAAGTAAAATTCCACTAAGTAAAGATTTAAAAGCCGTGGGCACCAACGTTCAGCCTAGGATTCACACTATTATTTGTTAAATTCAGCCCTTCATTCACTCTGACAAGATATTATTACTAAAATACATCTTCCTAAAAATAAATGAACTAAATAAGAATATACATACAACCACTGTTATTCCCTTCTAACAGATTAGATTTTTTAAACTTTCATAGCATTAAGATATCTATGAAAGAAAAATTTTGGAGAAGAAACACACCCAGCACAACTTGCTTATAACATAGTTTCCCTAATTCATTGTGTAAACAGTTCAAATAAGGCTCATATTACCTAATTCAACAAAATAATCAAAGAGAAAAAGATTCTTGGGGCATTTCTGTATTTTCCAAATCAAATGCAAATATAAAACGGTTTTTAGTATTTCACAGGAATATCCATTTTTTTTCCCATTTTACCTAGTTGTTCTCTGGAAAAAATATTATGTGGTTTTCTCATTTCGTGTTTTTAAAATATGCCAATTCTATCTAAAACTCCTTATCCACAAATATCTTAAATGATCAGAATTGTTAAACACAAATCACTAGAAATATAGCTTAAATTTTGTTGATAAGCCTAAATAAATATCACCAAAAGATATTTCTGCACATCAAAATCTTGAAATTTTTAACGTTAAACTGTGTGTGCTGAAACAATTCAAATTTTTTCACAGTTGAATTTGTGAAGGATAGACTTTTACAAAAGCTTTACAAATCCAAAAATTGGTAAAACTAGTGGTTTACTTTTTTCAATGGTCTTATTTCAACCCACAATTAAAGTCCCTGGTATATGTAATGTGCATATTGTAACAGCGTCATCAAAGATCTGAATTTTGTAAGTGCCCAATACTAGACACCAGCGTAATGTTTTTCTGTAATCCTCTTATTAATAACTATGATTCATAAAAATTTAAGCCTTAAATAATATTGAAGCTTACATCTGCTTGTAATAGAGCTCAGTTATTATTTGTGGCAAGAATTTTTGTGACTGTACTGCTCAGCACTTCTATTTACATCAGCAGTGCTAAATGCCCAATGGTGAGAGGGGAGCCAATCAGATGGCAGATTAGATGTCAACTCAGAGGCAGCTGTCTGGAGACTATTACAGCCAGTTTACCTCCACAATTCAAATTCCAAACCTTGCAAAGGAGATCAAGTCAGTCTTTAGGCTCAGCCTACTAGCAAGAAACAGCAAGAGTGAAGGACACTTCCTAATAGCAGTGTAGGATTTGGATGACAGCAAAATAAAGAAAATCCAAATAAATACGATCCCAAAGATCCATTTCCAATGGTCTGCTATTTTACTGGATTTGCTGAATAAAATGTATGCCTAATCCACGATCAAAATAAGTTCAATTGATCCGGAGTGTGTTCCTTTAACACAGCCTCTCTGCTGAAGGTGACTCCTTTCAAGCAGCCCGTAAGCCCAATAATGGATTTCCCCGGCTATTCTTAGGAACGAATCAATACATTTTAGAATATTTTACCTCCACGTCGTTGTAAGTTTTGGTATTATTCCTGCTAGTAAACATTCGAACTCGAAGCCCGCATAGAGTATCTCCGAATGGCTCTACATAACTACGAAAAACCCGCTCGGTTGTCACAAAGCTAACCTATTTTCCCTGCGTGTACCTTGGAAGCTAAGAGGGAACGTACTGTGGCTAAGGTGGGAGAAAGTTCCTCATTCTTTCCCAGGTTAAAGCACATTGTTGGCGCTACCAGAGCCGATCTGGTCAATATTCGCCCCCGGCCGTTCTGGCCGGGAGAGCCTATTTTGTTACAAAAGCACCCGAGTCGTCCCCACCGCCCCAACGGCTTCCTCGCGGGTGGCGCCCTGGAACCTCGCCTCGCGTTCTAGGGCCTGGGGGATGGGGTGGGGGCGAGGGTGCGGGCCGCCCGAGAGCGCAGGCCGCCGGCCCGGCCCCACGGAGCCCTCCTCGGCCTGGACAGCGCGGCCGGCGCGGGGTGCGCCCCGACCTCTGCGCGAAGCGGCCGCCAGTCAAAATGGCTTTGGGCGCCGCGCCCCCACCGCCCCCGCGAGAAGAAGGGGAAAAGTACACGGCAAAGAAAGAAACTCAGGCTCGTGGCGCGGGGAGGCCGCCGGGCGGAAGCAGGCCCGGCCGGCGCGGGGCTTACCTGGGATCTGCCCATGGTCGGTCCGGGGGTGCCGGGGCTCATCGCCGGGTGACTCCTTTGTTGCGCGGCCGCCCAGGCCGGGCTGGCAGCGGCGTACTGGGCGCCCATGTCCTTGCCCAAGCCCATGCCCGCGGCCGCCTGCTGGCCGCCCGCCGCCGCCCCCGCCGCCGCCGCCTGGGACTGGGGCTGCGACGGCGGCGGCGGCGGCGCGCTGGGGCTGCTGTAGTCGGGGTAGCTGCCGCCGTAGCTCCGCATCATGGGGCTGGGCGAGGTGAGCAGCTGGTTGAGGGTCGGGGTGGCCCCCGACGGGTGCTGGTTCTGCCCGGCGAAGCGCTGGAAGCCCCCCGCCGCCGCGCCGGCGGCCGCCTTGCTGAGGCTCGCGGCCCCGCCGCCCCCGGGGCCCATCATCATGCCGCCGCCCTGCTGCCGGGGGGAGCTCAGCACCCCGTACCCCGAGGACGAGCCCCCATAGCCGCCGCCGCCTCCTGCTGCTGCTGCTGCCGCCGCCGCGGCCGCCGCCGCCACAGCTCCCGCTCCTGCTCCTCCTGCTCCTGCTCCTGCTCCTCCTCCTCCTCCTCCTCCTCCTCCGCTGCCTCCTCCTCCTCCGCCGCCGCCGCCGCCGCCCGCGCCGGGCCGGCTGTAGCCCGGATAATGGTTGTACTGGCTGTTGGGGTACCCTTCGTGGGAGTTCTGCAGGGGGTCCATGCTGCTGGGGGCCCCGGCGGCGGCTGAGGCGGAGTGCATCATCCCCATCCCGGGGCTTTGTTGTCCGCCATGTTGATCAAAGCAAGGCCCAGCGCGGCCGCCGGGGCCGCCGCTAGCAGGGGCAGCGCTGCCATAGTAATTATTAAACTCCGAGACGGCCGCCGGGCCGCCGCCGCCCCCGGGCACGGCGACCGGCGGCTGCTGCGTGCCCAGGGCGCCCAGGCCCAGGTGCTCGTAGCGGCCGCCCGCCGGTTCCCCCATCTTGGGCGGCGCGTCGTCCTCGTCGCCCGGCTTGCTCAGCAGCGGCTGGCCCGGGGGGTCGGCCTGGCTGCCCGCGGCACTGTCCTTGGCGCCTCCATGTTGCGGCTGCTCCATGTCGGGGCCGGGCTGAGGCGCGCCGCCGCCCGCGCCGCCCAGGCTGTTGTTATTGGAAATGGGATGTTGCTGCTGCTGCTGCTGTTGCTGCTGCTGCTGCTGGAACTGGTTTAGCTGCTGCTGTAGTGCGTGGTGGTGGTGGAGGTGGTGGGCATGGTGGTGGTGGTGGTGGGCATGGTGGTGGTGGTGGTGCTGCTGGTGGGGCGGTGCGGCGGGGGCTTCGCCAACGGTTTTCAGTTTGTGGTTGGGGAGCAGCCCCGTCTCCATGGCCGAGCCCGGGCCCGACGAGGAGGAAGAAGAGGACGCCGCCGCGGAGGAGGAGGAGGAGGAGGAGGACAGCGCGGCGGCGCTTCCACCCTCCTTGAGAGCCGCCTCGGAGCCGCCGCTCTTGGCGCTGTTAGTGCTGGCGGCGGCGGCCGCGGCGCTCGCGTTATGGGCCATGTTCAGTTCGTGACGGGGGTGCAGGGGGTGGTGGTGCACACTATTCAGGCCGCCGTCGCCGCCGCCCCCCAGCATGGGTCCCGGTGCCGCCGCCGCTACGCGCGCCCCCGCCTCCAGGTCCCGGGCCCCGGGCGCCGGCCGCGGCCCGGGGGGCGCCCGCCGCTCGCCGCTGCCTGCCCGCGCCCGCGCCGCCGCCGCCGCCGCCGCCGCTGCTGCCCGTGCGGCCATGATCGCCGCGGCGTGGCGAGGCCGGGCGGGGGGCGGGGGGAGACAATAACCCCCACTTTTTAGTCCGCGGCCCCTCCTGTGCGCATCCACGCGGCCCGCCGGGAAGCCGCCGACCCCCTCCCCCTCCGCAGGCCCCGCCGGAGAGCCGGGCCGGGGGCACGCCTTACGGTCTGGGCCTGTTCCCGCTGTGTGCTTTCATGGTGAAAGTTTTTAGCTCAGGTTTAAATGAAACTTTTCTCTTTTCCTCTCTAACCCGGATATGGGTAAATACACGACTGGCTGAGCCTATCGGGCCCAGCATGGCATGAGAGGGAGCCGAGCAAGCTCGAGCAACTATTATCCACTTCTCTCTGATTACTCCTGTGCACTCGCAAAACGCGGACTGGACTCGTCCCCGGGCCGCCGCCGCCAGCCCCAGCGCAGCCTGGCGGGGCCCGGCCGGGCCCGGGCCCGGGGCCTGGGCCTGGGCCTGGGCCTGGGCCTGGGGCAGGCTCGGCGGCGCTCGGAGCGCGGCGGCTTGGGGCGGCCGGAGGCTGCACTTTCCCCTCGTGCCTCTGTCTCCTTGCCAACCGGGCGTTCGTGTGTTTGTTTTCACGTCTAAAAGGAACGATACAAAGGTGGAAAACGAGTCTGACGAGCAGACAAAAGAGAGAGAAAGACTGGGGAACAAAGTTGTCTGTTGGCCTCAGAGGTTACATGGAGCCGACGGAGAAGGAAAATATTTAGGCAGTCTGTGCAAAAGCACTGTCTCTCCCAGGAGTTATGTAATTTTTCAGAACGTTAGCCTCCCTGCCTTGATTTCGGGCCATCAGCGCAATTCCCACAACTTCTTCCAACTGCAAAATTAGGAAAGCTTCTTAAGTGAAGGTTAGCCTCATTCAAAGAGCTCTGTGACCTGTACACAACAGGTACTCAATAAATGCTTATGATTAATAACTGCACCTGCGCCAAAGATAATGTTTATATAACTTTTTTAAGGCACCTTAAATATGTATGTAGGCTTATCAACGAGAACTTGAAGTATTCCCAAAGGAGCATTTTCCTTGCAAAGCACTTGGATGTCCTCTCTCAAATATGTAGAGTAGTATGTTATGTTCCAAACAACTTTCACGTGAAAATTTAACTATTGGTGCTAAAATAGCGACAGTTAAGGTTTATCTCATATCTTCATAAATCCATGTGACACCTTGCATCATATTTCAGAGGTTAATATGCACAGTTAACCCTCTTGATATGAGTTCATTTCTAAGTAATGTGAAACAAAACTAAAATAGACATTATAGTTAATATAAGATCAATAATAATATAAAATAAACAACTCTAATCCTAAAGCAGAAATGTTCTCTAAAAAATTGTATCTGTTTTCTCATTTCGTAGAGTTTTAAATATTTTTATTATGAATTTATCACCAAGATAATTTTGAATATCTTTAATAGCAAGGCTTCTTTACCTTAAGCAATGGCTCATTTGTACTAGTGTGGACTCAGTTTTCAATGAGAGAAAACATTTGAAACCAGGGTTTTCCAGAGGTTACACCAGCAGAAATACATGATTTTAGTAGAATTTAGTTTTCGAAAATTATTTCATTCTTTACCTTTTCATAGGAACTATTTTAGTTAATTTCATCTGCAGTGGTTGTTTGCTTGACCAAGTATAAATACGTTATATGACTAAATAGAAAAGGGTAGACTGCAAAACTGGTGACTAATTGGAGGTGGGGGAGCCAGGTGCACACCCAAGGGTCATTATAGAGTGTAGAAACAACAAATTGCAATTCTGTGCAAACAACTGGAAAACCAGGGGTATATCATCATGTGTAAGAGAGAATAACAGAACCGTAAGATGAATTTGTGCCAAATCATTCATCAGTTTTTGCCAAGAGAATACTACATCTTTGTTAGTGTGCCTTTTTGACATTTTTTTCCTGGATTTTCTCCCTTTATATATTCAAATACATACTAATTATACACATTACACCACATAAGTTGAATTTTTAAAGTTTTTCATATGCAAATATAAATATACGTCTGTTTTGTGTATGTGTCTATATACATATATTCTAAAATCAATTACATATTTATGCTTTTAGACATTTATAGTCAAACTAAATATATACACATAATCATAAAAGTGCATTTTTTCAAATTGATAAAATATATCAAAGTCAATTCATACAAGTGTAGCCATATGTCGTAGCTTATTTTCACAACTAGTCCTAAAAGGGAAAATGAGTCACCAAGTTCAGCTATGGCCCTTTTCTTAAAAATATTTTTTTCACATCAGAAAATCAGGAAACTTAAAAACAAAAAACTAGGTATATAAGTCAAAATCTCTTTTAATTCCATTTGCTTCAGCAAGTCAACTAGAAGATTGGAACTAAGAGGCTATAAAATACAGGCCCCCGGCACAATGAAATCAGTCTGCTATAAAAGGCGACACATGCCAGTTTTTCCTCCCCAGTGGCAGATGCCACACCCTAAAGCAGACAGAAGGCACTGCAGCCTGTAAGAGAAGCACAACACAAAGCCGGCAGGACTTGGTTTTGTCTTTTAAACCACAGAGAGTGCTAAAATACCTTTTTTAAGCATCTTTGCTGAAGATAAGTAATACACTCTTATTTTTTCCACTTATACTTTTCCAACACACCTTCTCAGGAAAACAAAGTAAAAGCCTCCTATAGTTTCCTTTAAAAATCTAGGGCTTAATAAACAAAACGGCAATTGTCAGGGGTCTGATGTAAAGTGACAAAACAGGATCACGTTCCACAAAAGCACAATTTCAAGTATAGATTAGAATTTCTATTGTGTTCCTTGCCTCAATTATCCTCTATGGCAATTCTTCCTTATTATTTCTTTTTGATGAAGTAAGGTACTACGAATCACTGTTCACTTTTCCTAATGAATTCCTTAATTTTACATCTCTTGCCTAAATTTCAAACCACAGTGAAAACTTTAATAAGTCACTCTAACCACAAAGAAGCCATGGAGGTGAAGGCCTGAAGCCTACCAGCAGCCACCCAGCCCCTGAGCAGACCTCCCACCCACAGGGTGCTCCCCACGCCTTCATGTTTAGCCAGAGGATTACCCATTATTTAGTTAAACATTCCTTTTTGGTTACAAAAGAGTTTTTTTTAACTATATGGAAATATTAATATTCAAATACTGTGCCTTTTGAATAAGTTCTGGGGCACTGAATAAAAGGCTCTTCAACTTGCCCTCTTAAAGAGGATTGAGCCAGATGGTTTAAGAATTCCACAGTTCTGTTCTTTTTGCCTCATCGTAACCCATCATACTCTGTTTGCTTTCAGATTAGTCCCCTTTTACTGTTCTACTTATTTATTCGATGACTGAAACTATCACGATTCACTGCCCATCATATTTCTCAGTATTCTTTATGTAATTTGGAAGCAATTTAGAATAAAGCCCTGTCAAGGTTTTACAAATAAGAACTATTAAAGAATAAAGCTTTGGATACTTGCTTTCCTTTTAGATTTATGAGAAATGCGATGAATGGAGCTAATGGGATTTCCCTACTGATCTTGGTCAGGGACTTAAAAAAACACTAAACAATTGTCCTTTTCACTTCTCCGATTTAGACGTTAGCATTGAATAACTCTAAGTCAATGCAAGATATGGGATATAGCATTTGATTTGAAGCCACTGTGCAAATTAACAGTAGCCCCTAAGTTCAGAATACAAAACAATTAGATAGTATTTGAAAACAATGTAGGCAAAAAAGATTGAAATAAATTTGGGAACTATGACAAACAGTAGCTCCGTTGTGCTTACTCAGAAATTATTTTGAGGATAGCAAACCTGGATGGGGATAAACTACACTCAATCATCTGACAAATTTACCTAGAATCTACTTTGCGCCATACCCTGATAATAAGATGATAACTATTACCTTCGTCCTGTCCTTAATAGGGAAGATAAACAAGTAAATTAAACATACTAAGTTCTGCCCTTCAACCCACGTCATAGAGGATTTGGCCAGTAAAGAAGCAAGGTCAGACACCCCCCATGCCACAGCACTGAGCCTCGCTGGCAGCCATTAGCAGGCACCTGACCCTAATCCTCAATCTGACACAGCTCAGACTTGGCACTTGGAATCCACCACTGTTGAGGCTGAACTTCCAGAAACTTAAGTCAAATATAATATTAGGCTACTACCATTTCTCTCCAAAATCCCTACAAACATAGCAACAAGAGTAAAATAAGTGAAAAAAACACCTTATAATGTCTTAAAACATTGTACCTTTTTATCTTATCCTGGACTGTCCACATTTTGAATGATGTGTAATAAATATTTTTTATTACAGCCTAGTTTATAAATTTTCTGTAACTTTTAGACAAATGTGTGTTCAATGGCATTTCTTTCCTTTTATTTCCAGTATTGTCCTCAATCATTTTGCCATCACTGAAAATCACTGAGCACCTGCTAGCGCGTCTCAGTGTTCTCCTACATCATGTCACATAATCATCTACGTGGCTGCTATCATTGACAGCTTGCTGCTTGGGTAAAGGCACTTTATAGATGACTCCACTCTAATTCCTCAAAAATAAATACTTGGGTAGTAAACATTCGAGGTCATGTATAATAATCAGGTATACAAAGGGAAGTCCTGTAGAGGTCTAATCACCTCAATTTTCTAGAAAGGTTTCAGTGACTTACCTGAGGGCCTTCTGGGTCTCTCTCACCGATATGATTAATTGCTTCGTAGTACATGAAGACTTCGAAAATAAGACTACTTTTCAACCCCAATAAATCCCAAACAACAGTAAGTCATGTACATTATGTAGTGCATTCCTGATTTGTATTCCACCTTGCTTATATTCAATTGTTTTGTCCCTAATTCATTATAAGAATCAGTGGGCGCCTTGAAGTATTTATTAACAATCATCTGATTGTTATGGTAAGAGCCAAAAAAAACTTGATTATATGCTTTTCTTACAAAAAATGACATAATTTTGTTGAAGAATCTACTTATTAATGCATTCCCCTAAAAATACCCAAATTAAGTATAATTTTTTTTCTTTCTCCAGCTTAAAGGAACCTTCTACATTGCAACATGTTACTCTAAGACTTAAAATTCATTTGGCTCGGCCGGGCGCGGTGGCTCACACCTGTAATCCTAGCACTCTGGGAGGCCGAGGCGGGTGGATTGTTTGAGCTCAGGAGTTCGAGACCAGCCTGAGCAAGAGCAAGACCCCGTCTCTACTAAAATTAGAAAGAAATTAATTGGACAACTAAAAATATATAGAAAAAATTAGCCGGGCATGGTGGCACATGCCTGTGGTCCCAGCTACTCGGGAGGCTGAGGCAGAAGGATCGCTTGAGCCCAGGAGTTTGAGGTTGCTGTGAGTTAGGCTGACGCCACGGCACTCTAGCCGGGGCAACACAGTGAGACTCTGTCTCAAAAAAAAAAAAATTCATTTGGCTCTCCCTGTCATCTTCTCTAACCCTCAGGTAACTCCTCTCTCAAGCTATGCTTCTCTCCAAGGTACAGGTGACCTTCTTTCTCAAGGACCATGCGTGCTAAAAGGTTTCCCTCCCAAAGCATAATCCACAAGGAGCAGCTGGGAAGGGGACCTCTTGCCTCAACCCCATTCATTCATTCGGCAAGTAATTGCCGAGTGCCCACTCTGCCCCAGCCCTATGCTAGGCTCTGCGGCCACCAGAGTGGCCAATAAAAAAGCAATAATAATTTACCCCATTGAACATACCTGCTAAACATTAATCAAACGATCACACTGGTAAGTGTAGAATTGCAAAGCGATAGGCTCCGAAGAAAAGATAAGGGTCCTACATGGGAAATAGTGAACGTAGACTGGGGCTGAGGCAAGGCTTCCCTGAGGAAATGTGGCTTGGGCTGAACCCTGATGAGCCAGGAGGAAACAACCAGGCAAAGAAGGAAAGATCGTCCAGAACACCAGGAGGCCAAGGGACTGGAGAGCGGCTGCTGAGATGGGGACTGCTGTGCTGGTGGCCCCAGGCCTGATTTGCTCAGCTCGTGTCCCCGGAGCAGTGGAAGTAGCTTGAGTGTTTAAGCTGGGGTCCAATGTCAGATCTGGGTTATGGCAAGAACCCATCCGCTGCCGGGAAGACAGCACATAGCAGGTGGCGCCAGAGCAGAGGGGAGTCAGAAGGGGGGCCAGGTCGCAGGAGTCCAGGCGCAGGTCCCCGGGGCCAGGAAGGCCTGGCCACTCTCATTTGTCGAGGATCCCAGTATATGATGATATTAAGAAACAATAAAAAAGGATCATAAAAATTATTTTAATGTTTACATTTTAATGTTTATATATTCGGCCTCAAAAATAAAATGCCATATGCTTTTTGCAGAATAACTCTTAAGATTTATTTTTAAACTAATTCATAGGGCCCTACAAGCAGTGTTGTCTGGTAATAGATCTCAAGGCTTTTTTGTTGTGTGCATTTTTTTGTTTTTTTGGTTTTTTGAGACAGTCTCACTCTGTTGCCTGGGCTAGAGTGCCATGGCATCAGCCTGGCTCACAGCAACCTCAAACTCCTGGGCTCAAGCGATCCTCCTGCCTCGGCCTCCGAAGTAACTGGGACTGCAGGTGCATGACTCTATGCCAGCTGATTTTTTCCTATTTTTAGTAGAGAAAGGGTCTCACTGTTGCTCAGGCCAGTCTTAAACTCCTGACATCAAGCGATCCTCCCACCTCAGCCTCCTAGAGTGCTAGGATTATAGGGGTGAGCCACCTCGCCCAGCCCAGATCTCAAGTTTAAAAGCAAAAAAAAAAAAAAAAATGTGATGAACATCTTTTAATCTAGTCACTGTATCTCTAGAACTAAATGTATAACCTTACTTGGCAATAATGCCAAAGTCTAAATTTAGGCCTCTTTGGAAATGGCTCCCCTAATTATCTGTTATGATTGGGCATAGTCCAGATGAGAGATGAGAGATGGAGGAGTTGCATGGGGGCCCAAGGGACCACTGGAATGAAGATAAGTGAACTGATCCCAAAGAGTCCACCACTTAAGAATGTGCAGGTTGTTCACTGCTCAAGGCCAAGGAGATGGGTAAGAGTTGTGGTTCAGCCAGAGCCTTGCTGCTTGCCACTCATTGAGTCTTGGCACACAGCTGAATCCACTGGAGGATGGGGTGTCTTCTAACTTGCATAGAGCTGCATGTGTGCCAGCACTGGCCCTCCGTGAGAGAGACAGTGAGGAGGTAACATTGGAGGATGTGATCATAGATAAGGAGGTGAAGGAATGGCAGGATCGAGGTCTTACCTCTCACTTCTTTTTCCCCTCCACTCCTTCCTGGCCCAAACCAATATATGAAGCAGCTGGAAATTCCAGCTTTTATCCCCACCATCCATTGCACTCCATCCTATGCATCTGTCCTGCCCAGTTCGTTCCGCCCACCCCCCCTCTGCTCTGAGGAGCCAGCTCTGCTCACCATAGAATCTTAGACCTAAAGAAAGGTTAGAGGTTTAAGAGGCTCAAGGCAACTCCTCAACACTATGCAGTGCAAATATTCTGTGGCCTGAGAACCTTCTTTCTTGTCTAGGAATTTGTGAGATTGAGATGATCATAGAAAACCTTCTGAAACAAATGAACCAAATGTAGCCAGACACCTAACCCAGGGGCTACAACTAGCTCCTCTTCCCAGGGCCACCTGCTCGCACACCACCAAGGATGTCTTGCTTGTTGTCACTGATATAAAGGACACCTTTGTCCAGTGCGACAACTTGTACCCTGCTTCCCATTTGCCAGAGGCCGGAGCTATCATTTGTAGTCCCTGAAGAGGGGCACAGGAGGAAAGCAGAAGCCTAGGTTGGGAAATGCTGGGACCTGGGCAGTGCCCTTATTTTACATCAGGATTTGGCTTTCTGCCACCTTTCCGCAGGTGTGAAACTCTAGGGCACACCCCTGGTGTCTCTGGAGGAGGAAAGGCGAGACAAGCTCCAGGAGCTGATGCTCCAGCCTACTGCGCTTGGAGCGCTGAGCACCCCCTCCTTTCTTCTCCCTCACTTCCGCACGAGTCTGGGAAAGGGAAAACTTCAGGCAGAAACAGTTGTATTTAATCAAAGAATCAAACCTCTTCTAGGCCACTTTGAGCTCTATAACTATTATTACTTAACATTTATTACCTTTATCCTGTGTCCAGCCCTTTGTGTACATGTGACAGAGATGCAGGTTGCCGAATCCAATATCTGCTCTCCCTACTTTCAGTAATAGAAGCCCCAACTTTTAGCTGGGCACATGACCACCTGTTCAATGTTTATGAAAAATATTCTACATTTCCCATGTTCCCGTGGAGAGGAATGTGTCCACGTGCTTAAGTGGAGCTTCAGGATGGCTCGGCACTGTCTACCACCAGACTTCATTTATGAGGAAGAAAAATAAACCTTATACTGTATTTAAGCTACTGATTTTTTTTTTTTTTTTGCTTTGGTTTGTTTTGGGATTTGTTTTGTTTTTTCCATTTTGGTTGTTGATAGA
>NW_012148063.1:5361692-5408316 GCF_000956105.1 Propithecus coquereli | reverse complement strand
TTTGGTTTGTTTTGGGATTTGTTTTGTTTTTTCCTTTTCTTTTCTTTTCTTTTTTTTTTTAGTAGGAAACCACATCTAAACCTCACTGATACGGTGCATTATGGTTTCTCATATAATCCTGACAACAACACTCTGAAAGTTAGGTAGACCTCTCAAGCCTTGATTTCCTCATGTTTAAAACACAGATAATAATAGTGCCTACTTCACTGGGTTTCTGAGGATTAAATGAAATAATTCCTGCAAAGCTCTGAGCACAGCACCTGGCACACCAGAAGTGTTTGATAACTATTTTTTATTTTATTAAGGACCTTCTATCTCTGGCTGGATCAACAATTTCTCAAGGACAAAGTCCCTGTCTTCAATCCCTCTTATATCTTCCACCACGCAGAACAATCCTGGCCTCACGGTGGGCTGTGAGCACTTAACAGGTGGGAGAACTCTGTGTCTTTGAACACAAATGTGCAAGTAAAATTATTACATGCATTTTCAAATTAATTGTTTCTTTCAATGCAGACAACTGATATAGCTTAAGCAACAATGACTTTATTAAATGACTGTGGATGCTTATTTAAAATAAAGATAGATTCCTAACTTCTTTTGTTATTTACTTAAAAGGCAGAGGAAATTTGTCTTAAAAGATGGGGGTCTACCTATTAAGGTAATGTAAGTTCTAAGCTGTGTTCAGAGACTGCTACTCTCAGAAACTAACTCTGATTTCCATCTTCCTCTCTAGGTAGACGCTTGATTACTCTTGTTAGCTCAAGGACCATCATGTAGGCCTGAGATTCATATCTGTAGAGAGCATCGCCGAGTTGCTCTGAACATATTTAACACTAGGGCACATCACAGTAAGTCTCAGTTGGTGCTAGCCTAGCGTGGCTCTTGTTTATAAACAACATGATTATTAGTGCTGATTCTACAAGATTGGTTTTCCATTGACCCCAACAGAAACAATGCAAAATATTTACCCTTTTCTAAAGCATAGTAAAACTCCTGTGGTTTTTGAAACCAGACCAAGAACACATGTAGAAAAGCCCGTGGATTATTTTAAGTGAACTTATTTTTTTTAATCTCATTAACTTTTCACCATATGCTGTTTATTTTTATATCCTGCATAGGCTGAAAAGTGAAAATAGACCAGGCCACTGTGTTTCATTTCAGGACATCATTACGAGGATGACACACACAACTCTGGGGAGTTCAGGGAAAAACAAAGATGATTAAGGGGACTTTTAAAGATGAGAAAAGGTTTTTAAAGTTCTATATGTTTCTTAACCAAGCAACCCAGGAGGCAGGCAGGAAAACTGCTTCCCACCACATGGAGTGTTCCCACGGGGGGCTTCGCGATCTGTAGAAAGAAGATGGATTCACATCCCAGCTCCACATGTACAGGCTGTGCAAGTTTTGGCAATTTACTTGACCCTGCCGTGTACCAGGATGTATGTGAAACACTAAATATCTACTTTGTATGATTTTGGGGGGTTAAGAATTAAATTAGAGAGTTTACGTAAAGCACTCAACATATTGCCTAGAATTATATAGGTAAGGAGGTTTTGCATGTGTGTGTATTTTAATTTCTAAATAGAATAGATGTCTGTCAGGTGATTTCAGGAAAACCGGGTGTACTCCACTCAACCCCAAACATTTCTCTTGCTGTGTAATTAAAATTTCTCCATTAAAGATTTTTGGATTTATTCCTTTCTCCAAAGGCTTTGAGCCCTGTCAAAATACAAATTTGCTTCTAACGAATAATACCTTAAGCTTTTATCAGTTATATTACACCTTCTTATGAACATATTTTGGATCCGTTCCTGAAAGCCCACTGTGATGCAGAAGAGGAGAAGAGCAAGAGGACATGGGTGCCAGAGAGAAGGTGCAGAGTGACCAAAGTGAACGGGGGCTGTCATGCCAGGGACGAATCTTATTTACTCACTTTAGTGCCCCAGGACCAGCCCTGCATCTTGATGGCCTGAAGGTATAAAAAGAGAACATACCCAAATATTGAAAAAGGTTTTCTTTCCATCCAAACAGTTCACTCTGGTGGATCCTTATCCCATTTCCTAATGGCTGGAATCCAGGGTTTGTCACTGCGGACCCCTGGTAGATGAAAAGGGTACTGAGAAGGAGGGGCAGAGTGTGGGGGCTCTTTTCCAGGCAGGTCCAACTTGACACCGTGACTCTGTGGCTCGGTAGGACAGTGGATGCTGTGAGCATTTTGACTTTGGAGGTGATAATGAGGCACTGTATACCATCTACACTACAAAAGAACGCAGGTACCAGGCAGGAGGGAAGAGAGAAGTAAGGGAAGGCCTTTAGAACTCACGCCCTGCTGTGTGGGGCCATGTGGGGCCCTTTGGCTGCAATGACAAGGATTGGTGGGTGCATGGACATGAGAGTTTACCTCACTCAAGGTGGCCACGGAGATGAGGACAAGGAAGGAAGAAACTGGAAGGAAAGGGAAGGGAAGGGGATAAGAGGGAGGGATAGGAGGAGTAGAATGACAGAGAAAGACAGGCAGACATTGTTACTAAAAACATCACTGGGTCTAGAAAAAAAACAATGTTGCAAATTACAATTTATCCTTTGATACATTTATCATTAACTAGGCTAGATCCTCTTACTAATGTGAGATAATTCATGGAAGTCATAGAAATTTTAGGCTCAAGGTTAAAACTATAGAGGATGAATAAGAACTATCTCAGCCTTCCCAATTAATAGCCTTTCTTGCTGAACTTCCATGGATAAATTCCTCGGACAGTTGGTCCACTGCCTCCGTTTTATTTCATAATCCTGCCACATTCTAATTTCTAACCTCATCTGGCTGCTGGGAAATCTCCACCGATGATTTCTAATGATCTATCTTCTAGGAAAACCCACTTGACTTCTCTTGGCGTTCCTCTGCCTCAATCTTTTGGAAATATATATGGATACCTGAAGCACGGTGTTCTGCTCCTGCTTATTAACGCTGGGTCGGGAGATCTATTTACATGATCTAAGCCCTTCTAAGTGCCAAGTATTTTGGAAAAGACTCAGGGCTGTGGGTAGGATGGAAGTTTCAAGGACATATGACAGTCTTTTTCCTGAAAGAGGCACCTACTAGTAGAGACTTCAATTTCCTTATCTGTAAAAGGTGGTGAACGGACCAGTTGGCAGCTACCAATGACTCTTTGAGCCTCAAAATTACTTTTCTCCTCCCAGACGTCCCTGAGACCATTCTAGCTGGAAGCGCCTTCCACTCTTTCTCTTTTTCCTTCACCAGCTTCTTGTCTTTCTCACCACAGCCCCCAACCCTGAGGCAGCTCCTGCTCCTGTTCCTCAGGGCCACTTCCCTGCAGCCACCCAGCTCACCCTGGTGCTCCTTGGGACAGCCTGTCCCCTCTGCCCTGACCAGCCGTGGTTCCTGTCATTCTGCATGTCCAGCTGCTTCCCCCACAGTCTGGCTCAGCACTCACCCCTGCCGGGGGGCCCTGATGAACTCCACTGAATTCCTCGCCCCCACCCCCAGGCTCTCTCCTACCTCTCTGCTTTTACATTTGCTGCTTCCTAAGTGACTTCACACCGCTTGGTAAAAAGCTACCATCTTTCAAATTTCAGCCCAAATGTCACCCCTTCGTGAAGTCTTCCCTGATCATGGTTCCCACACAGAGGAATCGTCACATCGGAGCCATGGAACCAACTTGTAGGCATCACTGTTTTAGCCCTCACTATGTTGTGTTGTGAATGTCTGTGAGTATTGATGTCCCCACTCCTAGAGTGACTGCTCCAAGAGGGCACTCCACAGTTTTCTGTATCTGGGGCCTAACGTAGGACCGGATCCTCCAATGAACAGACAACCTCTGAAACCAGTCACAGTGATAATAGGGCAACACCTATTCCCCCAGGAGTGGTACCAATGTGACTGAAATATTTGGGTTTCTCTGACACTTCCCGAGCAGCACAAGTTCCCTGTGCATGAGATTGTGTCCTTAGTGAACAATCCATTATTCTAAGGAAATTGAGAAGAATCCCTCTCATGTCACGGCTGCAGCAATTTCAGAAAATCACTTGTTAGAGCTGTGTTTTTGCAAGACAAGTGCCAACCACTCCGCTCATCTGAACATACTGTGGGGCGGTCTGTGCGGGAGTGAGATAGGAGGTCACCATCCTCCTGCAGAGAGGTGGTACACCTGGCACTCGCTCTGGGAGTTAGGGAACAACTCAGGGGCCCTGCTTCTTGAAATGCAGAATTTTGCCTTGAGGTATTATGAAAGAAAAGTTTTCTGCTCCATGTAACAAGAGTCAAAGACCTAGAAACAGCTATCATGGATTGATTTAATAATGTCCAGCTATCAATAAGAAGGAAGATGTCTGGGACAACATGGGGGAAATAAGATTTTTGTGAAGAGGAACACATATATAATTTTTAACTGACATGTAAAGAGGCTTTGAGGCCACCCTACAGACTTAGGATTTTTTTAAGAGGTGCTATAACTAAAACATGCTGTTGCAAAAGCTTTCTCACTATACTTCTAAAGAGCTCAGGTTATTAAAATTATTACATATAGACATTAGATATTTCCTTGTACTACAGAGAAATAAAATTATTAGCATGATTGATCTAAAAATAGGCTAATCATAGCTGAATTGAGATGTATTTTCTAGATACTTTGGTTTAACATCTAATTTTTTCTAAAAAATTCAAGTAATAAGGTGCTATTATATGACACGCAATCTTGGCCTTGTATTATTTGATCAGGATCTGATTTAACATTTTTTTTCTTTGAAAAGTTCTAAATTTAAATGTTTGGGGGGAAATATATATGTGTCGTCCATATGAAAATTCCACAGTGAAGGTGGCTAAAAGTTCAACAGTGAGCCTGGAGGCGAACATGAAGCTTCTCTCCAGGGTAGCACGGCTAGAGTTTCAGCTCACCCAGGACTCTGTGTTGTCATCGTTCTTCTAATAGTGAGGACAGGGAAGGCCCTGTATATTCCTAAGAAACACTTCATGCCTTCTCCCATAGTCTTCTCAAAGTCATTTTTAATGATCTGCGTACAAATGGAATAGAAAAAGACATATCCTTCTATATTAACACTTATTGAAAATTGAAGTTTATTGAAAATATTGATAATTATTTGAGTAGGTCACTGCTTCCCAGAGTTAAGTCACTCTGGCCAAGGCCTCTGTATAACTCTCTCATTGTTGCTCTTGTTCTTAGTCTGCTAATTGTACTTCACAAAATTTTTAAAAAATTCTTTCCATCGCATCCCACACGCCAGGGTGACCAGGGGCCAGGATGACCCAAGGAGACAGAGAGGTCCATGTGCTTTTCAGGATCCAAAACATCATTCAGGATTTTAATTTCCTCATCTCTCTTACCTACAGCAGCCATCGTATCCAGAATGCTTCTGGTTTGGGGACATATAACTAAACACAAAATGGTCGGGGCTACAGTGTTTCCTTTTTTAAAGGATATGTATACAGCGAAGAACTATGCAGCCATAAAATAGAACAATTATTAGTTAGATAGAAATGGAGAAATCTACAAGATACAGTGTCAAGTTTAAAAAAAACCCAAGGCGTATAGGGTGTGCTATCTTTTCTATCACAGGAAGGGGGAGTAAGAATATGTATGTATATTTGTTTACATTTGTGAAAAAAACACACACTGAAACGGTAACTATCTGTTGGGGGTGATTTTCTACATAGGTACAGGAGAACGGAATGGAAGCAAGTGAGCTTTCTCATGTACGCCTTTTAATATCGTTTTGATTTTTGAATCATGTAAAAATATGTTTAAAATAAATCAATAAAACTAAAACTGAAAATACTCCATTCGTCTTCCCCAGTAGGTTCCCCCACTCTGGCTCCAGGACCAATCACCAGCTGATTTGCACTGGGTAGGGCAGCATTTGGTGGGTTTCAAAAGCTGTGGCCAGATGCTTTGAGACTGGACATCCATTCTCCTTTGCTGCTGGTCCTCCCGTTCTGTGCTGTAGCTTGTAGCTGAGACCCAGGCTTTACTTTGTCCAGCAGTTTTGCTAACCACATCCTTTCTTGGCATTGAGTCCCAGCCACTGAATCCTGCCTGTTGCCCTCTCCTTCTGAGCCTGGGGCTCTTTGTGCACACCACCGTATCGGTTTTAGCTTTCCATCCTCTGTTGGGACTGGGAGCTAGTCCCTCAACTCTTGGCTCATTGCTGGGGTCTTGTTACTTGCTGACAACTGTATTTGATGCTGCCTGTCTGCCTGGATTTTCAAATATCAGCTTCCCCTTTATCGAACGCCCTCAAGGCCTACTGCTTACCAAAAGTACTACAGTTCACATTAATTGAGTGCTTGCTGTGTGATGAGAACCCTACATGCATGATCTCATTTAGTCTTCATGAGGATCCTACGAGGTAGCTGATATTGCTGTTTTACAAATAAGGACACTGAACAATGTGAAGTAAAATAATTTGCATAAGGTTACATGACCAGCAAATGGAGGATCTGGGATTGGACATAGGTGTGTCTCACCCTAAACTAGAAGAGTCTCCAACTGGCTCACTCTCCAGGAAGTCCCGTGGCCAGCAGCCATACTCTCCAGACCAGGGTGAAGCTGCCATGCTGCACCTCTCTCCCTCACCGGGGCTGAATTTGGTACTGTAGTTTTGGCCCCAACACAATAGATGGGTCCACTTCCAGGGTCAGACACTGCTGGCTGGGCTATTGCACCATAGCTAGACCTTTCTTGCAAATGCAAACCACAATGTATGATCCATTTCCTTACTTCTTTCAGCTAGGGACTACCAATAATCTGGAATGGGAAATACTAGCTGTGAAGAACACACGTAAAAATATATTTATATTTGGTAACACTTTATTAGGTTTTATTCCTCCCTCCCTCCTTTCCTCTCTCCCTACCTCTCTCCCTTCCTTCCTGATTCTTTCCTTCTATATAAGAAAAACTTTAAAATTTTTTTCTAAGGCTTATAAAAGTTATATCACGTAGAAAGAGATGTTTATATTCCATTGAAAGTCTACCACGAGAAACTGTCTTACATATTTTGCTATGCAGGCAATCTTTTGTTCTGTATAGTATTTATTTTAATATAATTTATTGCAAAGGCTTTCTTAAGGAGGCAGAGACCATGAGGGAAATGTTCAGATGATATACTGAGTGGAGTTTGGTATGATATTTCTGGGGAATATTTTCTATTTTACTCCCACTTTAGAATTAATTTTGTTAAATCTTTGAGTTTAAAAATATTAGTACATATATATTGGCAAATCATTTAAACAAAAACATTATTTGAGCCTCAATAATTTAGAAGTAATGATCATTTGAATAGGGACAAGGCTAAACCAAATGTATCAACTGAAAAAGTAGAAGAATTAACAATCATTACGCACAGATGCCCTCTCATCCCCAATACCTCCTTCAAACACACAATGACATCCTCACACCCAAGACACAGCCTGCGTACCCAGATGGACTTGGAAGCAAACATTCACAAATATAATCAGGAAACTGAGACCATAGACATTTAAAAAGGTATCAGCCCAACTATTTCAAGGATACCCGAACTCATCAGTAACTAGTAAATACAAGGATTGAGAGGTACAGATGGGGATAGGGAATACTTTTTTTCTATTTAGAAGCATATAACAATATGTTCTATTTGTTTAGTAAAGGAAGGACCTTTCCTAATTGACACCATTTATCATTCCATTTATTGGATTTACCTGAAGAAATGAAAAGACATTAAAAATATTTAGGCTTTAGACTACCTTACATTCATTTTCCTCATTTAGTCTGAATTGGTAATGTTTCACTGCAATGCGTTCCAATTCTAAAATCAAATATAAAATAAGTTTAAAACTTTATGTGACCTCTTTCCTTGCTTAAACATAGATATTACAAGAGTAAGATAATTTCTGAACAATATGATAATATGATACCCTAATTCAATTTTCATTAAATTTTTTTTCAAAATTGAAATCATTTTATATTTTCAAATAATAAAAGTATTGCATAGTCATTGTATAAAGTCCAGACATTAAAGGTAAGGCTGTAATAGAGAATAAAATCACCTGTAATCTCACCCAATGGAGAATATTTATTTAAATATGAGTGTAATCAAGACTTTTTCTATAACTTCTGGATCCAGCAACAAGGGACCGATGCAGACACCCTCTTGCAATACACGCATAGATATTTTGGATAAAATATAATAAAGTAAGTTACTAATACACAAATAAATTGTGTTTTTAAAAGTAGATAACTGAGCCAAGACAGTTCCATAGCTAGAACTACAAGGTTGGGCTGGTAGAACCAGCACGTGGAGGGTGGGAGTCGGAGTAAAAACCTCACATGGAGGCTAAAGACATGGCCTTGGGTCCGTGCAAGAAGAATCTGGAATTAAGGGGCTGAATTAATGAGAGGCTCTTGCATGGTTGCTTAGTTCAGGCCAATGACACTGAAAAAAAACTTCAGCAAGGAAAAAGAATACTATTAGGGGTTTTGAGTATGAAGGAAAATGAAACATCTCTTCTGAGAAATTAAAACCCCAAGGCTGAGTGTGGAATCTAGTTTCATACCACCTTATGGCATGAGAATTCTCAGCTAATAAACTACCAAAAAAGTTGTGCAAGAAAAAACAAATTGGGCCAATGCCCCCACAATGATTCTGGGACCCTTGAGAACCAAATATACACCCATACAACGGGCTCAAATCCATAATCTAGGGCCCACAGGACTCCCATAGAAAAGACTATCACTGTTTAGGATGAGCTCACAATAGAACGCAGCAATCATATGAAGAAATGAGGAAGAATCAAAAGGCTTAATAATCAACAAAATTAGTACCCAGAAAGCTACAGGTAATTAAACACTCTGAAAGAGACTATAAACATTACTATGTTTAAAATTATTAACGAGGTAAAAGAAGGAGTTGAAATAATGACAAAAGAATGAAATAATGGGACAAAAGAACTATGTGAGCAGAGCATAGGCAGATTGAAATAGGATTGAATTGGACTACTATAAAGGCAAGATTAATTCATTCAAATTAATAGCTCAATGAATAGTTAAATCATTATGTAAAATAGTAAACCAAAAAATGGATTTGAGTTAAGTCACTTATAATGCAACACAGAGACAACAACATGGAAATATAAAAGAGAGGTGACAAGACATGGAAGACGGAGTGAGAAGTTCCAGTATAACTGCACTTTAACAGGCACTCCAGAAAGACAGTTGGGAGACATTCGAAGAGATAACAGGGGAAGAACAATACTGTTACAATTCATGTATCATATGGACGTTTTATGTAGAAAACCTAAAATTATCCACAGAGAAAGTATTAGAATTAACAAGAGAGTTTAGCCAGATAGATGCAAAATCAATATACATTTTTCTGGAAGTGTGTATTTTTCTCTTCTAAATTTTCAATTTTATTGGCATAAAGTTGATTAAAAGCATTCTCTTATCTTTTTATTCTCTGCTGCATCTCAATGTATGACACTCTCGTCACTTTAATAACAATATTTATTTGTGCCTTTTCTCTTTTTCTTGAGTAGTCTGACCAGATTATCTACTTTGCTAGACTTTTCAAAGAACAATATTTTGGATTCCTTGAGCCTATCTATTATTTATATGTTTTCTATTTAACTGACTTCTATTTAATTGATCTATTATTTATATGGTGGTTATTTATTTGGTTTCTACTCTTATCTCTATAGCATTCTTTATCCTACTTCCTTTGTGATTTTTTTTTTTTTCTGTTGCTCTTTCTTCAACTTTCCAGTTTGGAAACATAGCTACTTAATTTTCAGCCTTTAAGTATTAAGGCTATAAATTCTCTCAGAGTACCATTTTCCTGCATCCCACAATATATCTTTGTGTAGTGAGTGAGATGGGAGATAAGAACATGTACATATAAAAACAAACAAGGGTAAGATACGTAAAGATAATTAGAACTTACATTCATACATCACATTATACACAAAAACCAATTCTAAGTGAATTAATGAGCCATATGTGAAATATATGAAAAATTGTAGAAGTCAGTATGGGAGAATACTTGTATGACCTCAGGGATATAAACATTTTCTTAGGAAATAAAAATTGAAATCCACAAAGGAAAAATTGATGAATTGAGCAACATTAAAAATAGCATTCATTTATCAAAAGACACCATAATGAGAATGAAATGACCAGTCAAAGACTAGAGAAGATACTTGCTAAATATGTAATTGTCAAGGGATTAGCATCCTGAACATGTAAAGAATTCTTACAAATCAATAAAAAAGACAAATCAGCTTTTACAAAGGGTCAAATGAATTACACAAGTATTTTATGGAAGAGATAACATAAGTGGCCATAGATATATAAGGCGCCACTCGATCTCATTAGCAATCAGGAAAACACAAATTAATTCTGCTGTGAGTACTGTTACATACCCATGAAACTGACAAAAAGTGAAACCTCACTCTATCACTCATTGTCAGGGAAGTGAAGCACAACAATCTCCCACATACTGCTGATGGGAGTGTAAATCAGTGCAATCACTTTGGAGACCAATTTTGCAATACAAAGACATCCATACTCTATGACCTAGCAATTCCACTCTGAGGTACAAACTCTAGAGAAACTACCCTGTTCCAGGAGGCATTTATGAAAATGCTTAAAGCAGCACTACTCTTACTAATAGAAAACTAGAAGCAAATCAATGTCCATTGACAGTAGAATGAATAAAATACAGGTGATGGAACGCTATGTAGTAATGAGTATAAATAAATTATAGCTGTACCCAGCCACACAGGAGAATGTCAGGAACAAAATTTTGAGTGGAGAAAACAAACTGAAGGAGAACACGTACAGCATTAGTCCAGTGACATACAGTTTACGATATGCATAACAATATATTTTCTTTGTGAAAATACAAAGTAAACAGAGAAATGACAAATATCAAGTTTAGAATTTTGGCGGCTTCCGGAGTGGAAACAGGTGGGACTGGGGAGGGGCTCAGGGGAATTTGAAAGGAATGATGTTGCTCTGTTTGCTCTTTTCCTACACTCTGTGGTGAAGACAGAGGTGTTGTACTGTGACTCTTTTTGTTTTTTCCCATTACTCTTTATACCTTACGTATTTTTAAAATATGGTTTTGTATCTTCTCAGTATTTATTAAAAACAATTTAAAAAATAGAATGCTAAAGAATGATACTTTTCCAGGATTGAAAAAGGACATAAATCCTTGGATTGAAGGAGTACACTCAGGGTCTCACAGGTTAAATAAAAACAAATTCAAATCTAGTTCAGTGAGAGTGAAACTGTAGAGCACAAAAGACAGAGAAAAGACAGAGAAAAGATAGATTACCCTCAAAGGAAAAAGTCCAATTGTCAACAGCAATGACACATCCCAGAAGTGAAATAACAACTCTAAGTGCTGAAAGGGGGAAAAATACCTGGACAGAATTCTCTATCCAGCTGTTCCATTCGAGAGCACAGGCTAAATAATGGCCCTATCAGAGTTTACCACTAACAGATCTTCACTAGAAGAACTACGAGAAAACATACAGTCATACATCGCTTAACACTGGGGATACGTTCCGAGAAATGTGTCATTAGGCAGTTTTGTCTTTGGGCAAACACTAAAGAGTGTACTTACACAAACTACACTGTGTAGCCTACTACGTATCTGAGCTACATGGTACAGCCTACTGCTCCCAGGCTACAAACCTGTACTGCCTGCACTGTACTGAATACCGTAGGCAACTGTAACACAGTGGTATTTGTGTATCTAAACATATCTAAGCATAGAAAAGGTACAGAAAAAATATGACGTAAAAGATAAAAAATGGTACACCTGTGGAGGGCACTTACCAGGGATGGAGCTTGCAGGACTGGAAGTTGCTCTGGGTAAGTCAGTGAGAGGCGAGTGAATGTGAAGGCCGAGGGCATCGCTGTGCACCGCTGTAGACTTTACAAACACTGCACACTTAGCCTACACTGCATTTACACAAAGTTTCTTTCTTTCTTCAGTAATAAATTAACCTTAGCTTACCATAACAGTTTTACTTTATAAACTTTTTAGTTTTTTAAAACTTTTTGATTCTTTTGTAAAAACACTTAGTTTAAGAAACACATTGTACATCTGTACAAAAATATTCTTTCTTTATATCCTTACTCTATGAGCTTTTCTCTATTTAAACATTTTTTTTTTTACTTTTAAACCTTTTTGTTAAAAACTAAGACACAAACACACCAGGCCTGCACAGGGTCAGGATCATCAATATCACTGTCTTCCACCTCCACATCTTGTCCCACTGGAAGGTCTTCAGGGGAAATAACACATATGGAGCTGTCGTCTCCTATGACAACAATGCCTTCTTCTGAATACCTGCCTGAGGCTGTTTTATGGTTAGCTTTTTTTAATAAGGAGAAGGAGTGCTCTCTAAAATAATGATAAGTATAATATAATATAGTTAATACATAAACCAGAAATTTACCATTATCAAATATTATATATGGTATGTAATTGTAAGTGTTATATGTTTAGATGGCTAGCTGGGCAATAGGTTTGTTTACACCAACATCACCACAAATAGGTGAGTAAAGCTTTGTGCTATGACATTACAGCTGCTAAGATGTCACTAGACAATGGGCATTTTTCAGCTCCATTACAATCTTATGGGACCATTGTCACATATGAAGTCCATCATTGACCAAAACGTCACTATGTGGTGCATGGTTGTATTGGTCAAGAAGGAAAATGGACCCAGGAGAAAGATGGGAAAAATAAGAACAGGTAAGCAAAGGAATTCAGCAAACGTTTTTGAAAAACTGAAAAAACAGGGGTGGGACCAAGTTTTGTGGGATCGAAAGCTTTAAAAATTTGGGGAACATTTTCCAAGAAAAGAATACTAAATTATTAATAGAAAATTAGGTACAAATGTTTAGATTTACTTAGAATGAGAATAAAAATCACAACAAATAAAAATTTAAATTATAGCTAAATGCTTGAAAACCTGACAAATTCCAGGAATATAACACAATCTTTAATTATTTTATTATAATCAATATACCTCCTCCATAATACATTTTAATCCCTACATTTTCTGGCTACTATGCTTTGATTACCTCTTAATGTGACAATGACTTTTAAATATCATCTTATATAAAGAAAGTAGAGAGATAGATCTGTCTTCCAAGGACAAATTAGGTTTCTAACACAGTCAAAATTAATTGTTTTTCTGAGACAGGGTCTCCCTTCATCGCCCAGGCTGGAGTACAGTCACTGTTCACAGGCATGATCATAGCACACTACAGCCTCGAACTCCAGGTCTCAAGCAATCCTCCTGCCTCAGCCTCCTCAGAAGCAAAATTTGTTTGTTTGTTTTTTTAATCAATCATAGCTGAGAAAAGTCTATTTTAGCTTCACTATTTGTTACTGGTCAGGGGGAGTCTGCAGATAAATCCAGCCCTTTGATCTCACTATCATAGCAAGCTGGTCAAGGGCAACCAGGTTCCCACACTCAGTATCCCTTCTATCCCCTACCTTGCCAGGGCTGTTCTCAGCAGCGTGGAATGCCAAGGTGACCCTGAAGCCAAGTCAAGTGGCCCTGGGGCTAGGAATAGAGCAGTGTCTCAGATTCTTCTCCCTAGGGAAGGTGCTGATGTTCCATGGGGTCCACCAAGTGCAGGTTGTTACTGGAGACTGATACTCAAAGCCCTACACCCCCCTGCAGCTCTAGGACTAATGCTAGGGTGAAAGGGTCACCTCCAAGCTGGCAAAACTCCATTCCTCTAACTCTCCTGGGGCTACTTCTTCCTCCTAGACCTTGGGAGTGTCCTTGCAAGTTAGGGTCCCTCAAGCTGAAATACTAGCTCCACGGTAAATTGGACTTTTGTAGGGACTACAGAAAACAATATTAACAATAGCAACAATAATAGTAATAATTGTTAGAGGAACAATTATTTCCCACCCATATGTCCATAGAGAGGAGAGAAGCTCTACTCCATTTTCTGCAAGTAATAATACAAGAACATGTTTAATTTCTCTCTGCTCCCTTAATCATTCCTCCACAAGGCAGGAGGATTGAAAAGTTTAGGAGAAAGACCTCAACATGCTTGGCTTAGCCTCTGTTGTTTCTCTTCTTTAGATCTGCCTGCCCTGGAGATGGCACATTCTTATCTGCCTGTGTTCAGGTGGTAAACAAACAGCCTTATTGGGGACACCTGCTGTTGTCCCACTGTGCTATCAGGGGCTAAATCCACCTAATTCAGGAATAAAGTATCAGCAAGCCCATCTGGTCACAGATCTAAAATCTCTTTCTCCATCAGCATTATTTGAAATAAAGCTGATATTATATTTTGATTTTCAAGTCTCTTATTCTTGCCTCTTGCCACCCTTTCTCCATATTGATTCTGAATTCAAGAGAGGAATAGAAGTACTATGTATGGGATACCCTCTAACCCTAATAATAAAGGCTAATTTGGAGAGATTTTTAAAGACTACTGAAACTAATAAATTAGACAATGATAACCTGGGAGGAGAGAGAATAGAGCTATTGTTTAACTTCAGTATTTTTTTAAATCAAGTGTGGCATATTCAAAATCTAAGGCTAACCTCTAAAAGGAATAAAATACATATCTTCCAAAACACTGAAGGAGAAAAAAGGGGATAAACTCAGGCAATCTAGTAGAAAGCATGAAAAAAAACCTCCTCAAATTAAAAAGATATGGTAAATAGAAAACATAAAATAAGATGTTAGAAATAAATCCAATATCAGTAATCCTAATAAATGTAAACATTAAATTCACCTGTTATAAATCAGAGATTATCTGAATTGAAATACAAATTTTATCCATTCTTCAAAAGCATAAAACATAATGACCCTTAACATTTGAAGTAAACTTATGGAAGAAATATTCCAGGTAAATACTAAACAAATAAAGTTGGTAAAGCCACATTAATTATATGAAATAGAATTTAAAGCAATAATATTAGGTATAAAGAGGATTATTAGTTAATAATAAAAAGAATAATTACCAAGAAAATATAACAATCCTGAACTTGCATGCACCCAACAACGTAGCCTCAAAAATACATGAAGACAAACAATAATAGTAGAAATTATTAAATCTCATAATCATGGTAGATATTATTAACACACATCTCTTAGAAACTAATAAAGCAAGCCAACAAATAATTAAGAAGTATAAAATGTCTTGAACAACACAATTAATAAGCTCTTTCTAATGGACATATACAGAGTCCTGCCCCAAATAATTAGAGAAAACAGATAATCAACAGAGTGACCACAATCTAACCACAACAAATGCATCAATAAATACCAAAGTATCTACTTCATATAGAGCATATTTCATATCACAGTGCAATATAGTCAGAAATTTAAAAATCAAAAAAATATTTAGAAATTCTATCATTTTAGAAATTCTATCATTTTAGAAATTAAACAGCACTTCAAGATAGAGATATTATCAAGGGTCTGACATATTATCAGACCCTTGAAATTAACTAGGTCATGAAGGCTCTTGTGTATGATAATAATTTGGGTGAGAATGAGAAATTTGTAAAAGCAGCCTTTGCCTTCAATGTGCTTATATTCTACCAAAGATAATTAAGACTGTATTGAGTTGACATAAAGTCCTCAGAAGTAATCAGAAATGAAATTCTCCACTACTAGAAATACACTGCTCTGTACTTGAATTCTGCAAGGTTGGCTGGAAGGACAAGTGATGATAAGAGCAGAATGGGATTGCTTTGGAAGGGCAACGGAGAGGGTGGAAGGTGTTGCAGATGGCAGAAGTAGCATCTGGGCTAGAGAAAGCACATTATGAGGCAAATTTGCATGTGCTCTAGGCTAGCAAAGATAATATGAATGTATAATAATTTTTAAAAAGAAGAATTAGGGAGAAGAGCACCAATTGTTAGAAATCCTTTCAACATGAATCAGCAATATAGCTTTTATGTGAGCAAAAATTTGGACCTATTATAATTTTTGAAAATGGATCTGAAACGAAAATGGTGCTTAAGAAAGGTCATTCTTGCAGCAATGAGCAGAGACGTTTGGAGTAAGGAGGTAATTAATAGTCTGTTTAGGGAACAAGTGCATTAATTTATTTTGGAATTTATTTCCTTAATACTTTTTATAGACTATTACTCACTATGTGCCTAGCATTGTGTTAGCATTAAAATGTCTTGGCATCTAAAATCTATTTTTACAAGGCTTTCATGACAGATGTCTAACGACACCACTTATAAAGAGGGAGCCATTCCCCCGGTACTTCTGCACTTTGTTCAACAGAAATTTCACTGCCCAAGCGGATGTGTGATTGATGTTATTCAATGATTAATGCAGCAAACTCCCTACTTTACCCTCTGCAGCAGAAATCTCCATTTAAGCCCTTGGGATATGTAAGTGCCTCATTTCTTAAGAAACTACAGTGAGATTAGGGAGAAAGGAAGGCTTCACAAAGCAATTAGGAAGAGGGCAGTTTAATCCATCCTTCTCCTTATTGAAAAGCAGCATTAACCAAGGTATTGCCTACTAAAATAAACTTTAATCTACCAAGGACTTGGCAAGAAAATTTGATCAAGTAGAAAAATAAGAGGAATAAATAAAAATAGCTATTAGGTCAACTTATTTCTCTCCTCCTGTTTTGTTTTGTTTCTTCCAGTGCAATGAATCTGAGCAGAAAATCTCATCAAAATAAGCATTCCTATGTGTATCACAGTTGCTTTTCAGTCTGCAAAAACCACTTTCCTGTAGCATGAATATTTTATTTTTTTCCTGAAAATATAACTGACATCTACATGATGTGAAGCAAAATACTTTTGGTTCATGTTGTTGCTGCTATTTAGAATCGGAAAAGTTATTTGGAAACGGATCTTCCCTACAAAAGAGAGCTTCAAAATATTTACTTCATTTTGTGCGGTTCGTTCCTCTCTGCCTTCCCTCACTTGTAATTAATGGCTGCTAAGTGAGACAGTGTGAGAGGAGACGAAAAAGTGCTGCATGTGGGTATAGGGTTTTATAAAAGCACATTTAACTTTTTTTGTTTTCAAAGCCTACTACGGCCCTCAGACCCAGTGATGCCAATTTCCTTAAGCGTCATCTCTGACCTCGGAGGCACCTTTCTCTCTTCAGTCAAGTAGTAAAGACGAGCCTCTGCACCAGGGATGCACGGGGAGAAAGGAAAAAAGGGGCCTGAGAATATTCCCACTCTCGTTTCTGTTCTTGGAAAGAGCACATATCTCGTGGTTTCCAGAAGATTGAGAAACACTGAAACACCAAATATTGAATCTAGGTACAAATAACTTTCACTATTAGCCATAAATTATAGAAAAATAATACATGCTCATGGCAACAAACAAGCAAACAAAGAAACGAAATAGGACAACCAAGAAAGTAAAGAAAAGAAATGGTATAGGATAGAGTAATGCACAAAGCAAAAGAACTACTCACTCTTCTATTTCCTGGTGAAACCTACATAATCCATTTATTTTACATCATATATTATTCTCTAACTCGCATTTTTTGCACAAAACAATTTGTCTTGTACATCTTTCTCTACCAGTACATATAGCTCTATTTCCTTCTTTTAAGTGCCTGCATGCAAGCACCGATGCTCCGTGACATAGAAGAGACACAGGTCCTCACTGATGGACCTTCGGCTGGTTTTTGGCTATTTACATACAATGTGGTGATGCTTATTCTTGTTCATATGAGTAAAAAACTACAGGATAACCTTTGAAATGGAACTGGAAGATCAAATAATGTGTTATTTAAATTTAAAAGTAAAATTTTTATGTTAAAGTTTAATACATTCTGCCAAACTGCTCTGTAAAAAGGCTGTATCAATTTACACTCCTAGTGATGGTACCTGAGAGGGCCGATTTCCAACTCACAACACATGTTTTCATCGCTGGCAATATGAAAGAGGAAAATTCATTTCTCAATGTTAGAAATCGTCATGTCTTCCATTACAAATGAGCTTGAACTTTGTATATGTTTATCAGTCAGCTTTCTATCCCTGTAAGCAAAACTATTTATCTATTATTTTTAAATTGACTTGTTTACCTTTCTATTACTATGCAAAAACATTTGGATATTAAGGAAATTAACACCTTGTCATATGTACGAAAAATTTTTTTCTAAGAATGTGTAATAAATATTCTACTTGAGAGAATATTCCTAGTTTTACCAGTAGACCCTTTATCCAGGATAAATTTGATTTAAAATCCTTTCTATTTAAATCTCTCATTAGGGAAACTGGATTTAATCAATTTTCCAAAGAAAGTGCATTCTTCTATTTGATTTGATCTTAAGATAGTTGTTTGATGTAACTTTAACACATAGTCATTACCTCCAAGATAGATTTAAATTCAGAAAGAGGAAAAAATGGGGAAAGAACAATGAAAAGCCAAAGAATAATGATGACCATCTTCATGTCTCATGAAAACCTTTAGAATAAAATAAATTGAGAATATAGGGCATAGACCGTTCATGAGGATTTCAAGCTTTGCTCAGAACTTTGTCTTTAATTACTTTGCCAGATTTTTTCTTTATCATTTCTATTGCAATGTCCTCTTTGGAGGACATATTCCAGATTCCCTCTCTTGATCCAGATCCTCTTTTCCAAATTATCTCATATATCTTCTGAAATTTTATATTTCTTGAGGGGACTAAGGCTTGACTTAAAAGTTAATCACTGTTGGTTAGATTCCATACAAAATTTTATAGAAAGGTCATTGCCAAAGGTTCAGATCGCTGGGCACACGGTCTGTCAGTAGCTGTTTTTTGACTTCCTTTGACTTAACCGATGTTCACCAAAGTGTTATCTCTGAAATATTTTGAGTAAGAAAATCATTAAAAATAATGCTGGGTGAAGTAGTCTAAATACTAAATACTGTTTTATGTAAAATGAAATTATTTAATTTTTCTAAATCTCTGACAATCACATAATTCTATGATTTAATACTTAACATTCTAAGAACTGACGATTCTAGGGTTTTATGTGGAAGTGACTATTTAACTATGTTTGCAAACCATTGTTTCGGGTTCTAAATTGTTTTAGACGCTCAATGGTTTGATTTTTTTAAAACCAATAATTAGCTAATTAGTTGACTAACTTAAGAAATAAATAATTCATCAAACTAAAGGGGCTATACAATTGCAGTCACAGCAATAAAGTGACTAAATTAAAACCTAATATAATTAAAGACAGAGAAAGTAATACATTGTTAGGCTAGCATTTTTAGTTTTATTTTAAAATATAAGTGAAGTAAGCCGGGCGTGGTGGCTCACGCCTGTAATCCTAGTTCTCTGGGAGGCTGAGGGGGCGGATTGTTTGAGCTCAGGAGTTTGAAACCAGCCTGAGCAAGAACAAGACCCCGTCTCTACTAAAAATTAGAAAGAAATTAATTAGACAACTAAAAATATATAGAAAAAATTAGCCAGGCATGGTGGCGCATGCCTGTAGTCCCAGCTACTCGGGAGGCTGAGGCAGAAGGATCGCTTGAGCCCAGGAGTTTGAGGTTGCTGTGAGCTAGGCTGACACCACGGCACTCTAGCCCGGGCAACACAGTGAGACTCTGTCTCAAAAAAAAAAAAAAATAAATAAGTGAAGTAAAGCTATTTAAAACATTTAATATTTCAAAGTATATTTATTATAAAGTATTATGTTATTTTGTTAATATTTATTTTTCCTTTTTGTTTGTTTAGGGGAGGGAGAGCTATGCATTTTGGTTTTGGTTTTGACTAAGTAGAGGAAAAAAGAGTAGACATATCAGAAGATAGGCAAACTTTCAGTCCAAGGATTCTCTGGAGGTGATAACATATACAGATCTTTTCATTCATTAAACAAGTATGTGTTGACTATCTCTTAAAATTAATTTGGATAAGAACTGAATTAAAAAGCATGGTTTGCATATAGTCTCAGCTACTTGGGAGGCTGAGGTGGGTAAATTGCTTGAGCTCAGGAGTTGGAGACCAGCCTGGGCAACATAGCAAGACCCAGTCTACACACCCCAAAAAAAGAATGAAAAAGTAAAAAATTTTTAAAAAGCATGTGAAATCCGAGTAAAGGAATTTTGGGAGTTTCTAGCAGACTTAGATATCCACTGAACTTGGAAACTGCTCAGAGGCCCCAAATCCAAGGAGATTTAACCTTGAAGCTTCTGTTTAACCTAAGTAAAGTCAAATTTTAGTCGAGATATATGAATAGTTTAGGAATATAACCAATCTGTTATTAGATTATTATATTTTTTTAATAATTAATCTATTTTACATTTTAATTTATTAGGCAAAGATGGTTTTGGGGGGAATGTCACTGTTGCTACTGGTAGTTTAATAAAGAATTTATATTTATATATGTAGCAGAATTCTTTTTTTTTTTGAGACAGAGTCTCACTCTGTTGCCCTGGCTAGAGTGAGTGCTGTGGCGTCAGCCTAGCTCACAGCAACCTCAAACTCCTGGGCTCAAGCGATCCTCCTGCCCAGCCTCCCGAGCAGCTGGGACTACAGGCATGTGCCACCACGCTCGGCTAATTTTTTCTATATATTTTTAGTTGTCCAATTAATTTCTTTCTAACTTTAGTAGAGACGGAGTCTCGCTCTTGCTCAGGCTGGTTTCGAACTCCTGAGCTCAAACAATCCTCCCGCCTTGGCCTCCCAGAGTGCTAGGATTACAGACGTGAGCCACCGTGCCTGGCCTGTAGCAGAATTCTTGGTGGTTGTAGCCCTCATTGCTCCCTGAGGATAAATTCTTGCAGCTGGAGGTCCTCAATTTACTGGGTGCAGGGATAAGATAAGAAATCTGGGCTCAATGACTGAATTACTCTGCCTAATAGTACTGAAGTGGAGGGCAGATGGCAAGTAAGTTCACCTTGGCACAAATCCTGGAGGAAGGCGTGTGGAGCAAGTCTGCAGTTGAGGCTGTGCTGAAGTGCTGAGGACATGCGACTCCCGACCACTGGGGACTGGGTGGGGAGGGATGGGGAAGAGACGTTCAATGGGACTGTGGGGTGAAAGTTCGCATAACGTGGGATGTGGCCTCTCATGATGCCACCATAAATCGTCGGTAAATCTGCAGTGATAGTGGACTGATTGGATTTCTCGGGGAAGTTAGAGAGCAGAAAGGATTTACATCAAGGTTGGCTCCAGGCAGAACCTTCAACTCAACATAGATGAAAAGGATAGCAGACACTTCAGTGACCTACCACAAAGTAAAAAATAAAAACTTGGAGAATTATTTGTGAAATCCTTTGCCATTTGGTCGTGCCTGGGTCTTTGAATACTATTGGGTGGGTCTATGCAACCTTTCCTAAGACATAGCTGTCTTCCTGTCTGGAACAGCAACCAGAATTCACTACAAACATGTTGGGAAATGAAAATCTTCCCAAATCAGACCTGTATGGCTTATTTATTAAAGAAATTACATGAACATAATCCTCAAAAGTCAAAATCCTCTTAAAGTCAAAATTGTTATATATTTTAAAAATCAATCAAGAAATTTTCATTTTTTCAAAAATGTTATAAACTCTTTAAAGTCTTTTTAATTTTCACAAATTTCTAAAGGAAACAAAAGTTTTTCTATATACACTGTCTCTGCTATACTCCATTATCAAATATTTTAGGGCTACCCAGAATGTTCTTTTCTTAAATAAGTTAAACACCAAATCTACTATAACATGTACCTAGCACGTAATACTAGTGGGAGAATATTGTCTTCAAGCTCCTCGCTCTCTAATGTCAGTAATTTTCCACTGTAAGACCGTATGTACTGGGCATACTTGAATGAAGTCTGTAAATGCTGTAACAGGAAGCAAAAATCACTTGGCAAGAAATTTCCAACTCTAGCAGTATTTGTTCATTTGCATATTGTTAAGTGATTTGTATTCTAATTAAGTTAAGGGTGTCACAAATGCATCTCTCATTTCTATCGTGGAGATGGAGAAATTAGATGACAGGAATGTATGCAAAAACACTTTGTAAACTATCAACACAATATAGTCCTCTAGTACCAAGATCTGACAGAAGCTAACAAAATAGTCTCAGGAACAGCCATGAAGCAAAGGAAAATTATTTGCTTATGAAATCGGAATAGTAAATAATCAAGTACAACTATACACCAAATACTATTCCTTAAAAATTTGTTTTCTTGTATATATTCAGGTGAAGAAATAGTTAAAAAGATTCAATTCATGCTTTAATATAGTTTGTGTTTTTCAGACCCTTTTTATTGATACCATGGTCATTTTCATTTTCTGAGCAGCTATGATTTTATTATTAATTTCTAATTTAACTGCATTATGATCAGTAAAAGATCAGTGTTCTATACAAAACAAATTTTTTGTTATTTGAGATTTTCTTCGTGGGAAACACTGGAATTGTTGAATTTTTCTCATATTAGATACATACTTACTTATCTCTGTTTTTGTTTTTCCTGCTTGGGAATCAGTGTACTTCTTTTAAGTTTTAGATTGTTATATATCATTACAGAAAATTATCATTGATTTTCTTTTTGACTATTGCCTCTCTCCCATTTCCTACTCTCTCCCATGTCTCCCTGAGACATACTAGATCTATGTTGGACCTTCTCATTCTATTTTCTTCATCATTGACCACTCTTTCATCTCTTCTATTTCTCTCTGTACTTCATTATGGGTGATTTCCTCACATATACCTTCCGGTTTGCTAATTTTCTCTTTGGATGTATCTAATATGCTATTTAACCTACTTATTGAGAGTTTAGGGGCTATAATTTTCATTTCTAGACATTTCATTTGTTTCTTTTCAAATGAACCTATCCTTTTTCTTCATAATGTCCTATTGTTTCATTATGTTTTCAATTCTTCTTAAAATCTCTTTACTCATTTTAAGCATATTTGCTTTGGAGTGTCTTTGATTTTGTTCTTTTATCTGTAGTTATCTTTTGCTAATTCTCTTGATTTTTGCCCCTAATGACTCTTTTACATGGTAGTTTCATTCCTTGTGTACTTTATAACATGTTGTTTTTGTTGTGTATTCATCTTCAGTGGGTTCGGTTGTTTTTCAGAGAGAGGCTTCTGTTATGGACTGAATTGTGTTGCTCCCCCCTTACCCCAAACCCACTGATTCGTTGAAGCCTGTGAGGAATAGTTTTGTGTGTCAACTTGACTGGGCTATGGGATGCCCAGATAGCTAGTTAAACATCATTGCTTGGTGTGTTTGAGAGTATTACCAGAAGAGATTAGCATTTGCATTGATGAACTGAATAAAGGGGATGGCTCTCTCCACTGTGAGTGGGCATTATTCAATTCACGGAGGCCCTGAATAGAACAAAAAAAGTGGAGGAAGGTTGAATTCTCTCTCTGCATAATCCTTGAGCTGGGATATCAATCTCCTGCCCTTGGCACTCCTGGTTCTTCAGAGTTGAACTGGAATCTACGGCATTGGCTCCCCAGATTCCAGGTCCCTAAACTACACCACTGACCTTCCTGGGTCTCCAACTCAAAAAAGGCAGATTGTGGGACTTCTCAGCCTCTATAATTACATGAGCCAATGCCTTATAATAAATATCTTTCCATACATATGTATAAAAGGGAAATAAATCTCATTATATATCTATATCTATATATCTCCTATTGGTTCTGTTTCTTTGGAGAACACAAAATACAAAGCCCTAACGCCCAATGTGAATGTATTTGGAGATAGGGCCTTTAAAGAGATAATTAAGGTTAAATAAAGGCAGAAGGGTGGGGCCCTAACCCAACAGGTCTGATGTCCTTATAAAAGAGAAAGAGACCCCAGAGATGTGCATGCACAGAGAAAAGGCCATGTGAGGAGACAGTGAGGTGGCTGTCTGTAAGTCAAGAAGAGAGTCCTCAGGAGAAACTTAACCTGCTGATACTTTGATCTTGGCCTTCCGAGCTTCCAGAATTATGAGAAAATAAATTATTATTGTTTAAGCTACCCTGTCTCTGGTAATTTGTTACAGCAGCCCTAGCGCACTAATGTAGCTTCTGGCCCTAGGTTGTGAAAGTGACCACACAGAGTTCTTTTGCATTTACTTCTGTCAGATCCCTAGCAGTTTCAAGGCTCTGGACCTATTTTTATGTTAACTTATTTTCTTAGAGTTCTATTCCAAGAAAACAGACTTAGGGTTAGTTTTCCGGTTAGATGGTATAAAGTCAGATGTCTCAATATGTGGCCTAATCTAGTGTCAGATGCTGTCCTCTCCCCTACCTGTGTCTACTCAAGAACTCAAGAAACAGCTGTTAATAATTCCTCGCTGCTCCCACAAGCCAAAAAGTGGAGCTCCTCTAGCTCCCTTACTTGAGGCTCTGGGCTTTCCTCAGGGAGCTGGCTTTCAGCTTCCCTGTCCAGTGACTCTAAGGCCATCATCTTACCCGACTCTCTCTCCCCTCTGCCCATCCTCCTCCCCAGGGGCCTTTGTCCAGGACTAAAACCCCCATAGGTCCCTGTAGGATCAGCGCTTTCTGCTTCAGCTTTGGTTTCTTCCTTTGCTTCTGACATCTGGGGAGTTTGTTGTTTCCTCTTATCCACCACTTCCATCTGCCGTGTTTGCTTCCCAATTGTGTGCACTGGAAGGAGGAGATGTTTTTCCAACACGTTAGAAGTAAATTTGTCTTTGTTGAGTAGGCTCAAAGAAACTATATGAGTTAACATAATAGTTAATGCATTTGTCACAGCCTTTTTAAAAAGGTTATATTGTGGGTAGGAGAATAAATTAATTTTAAAATAAATAGCCTTTGATAATGTCATGAAATGATCATCAGGGGTCTTGTTTCCAGACTTAAGCACATCAGTGATATATGTACAGACTTCTGATTTTAGAGGCAACAGATGTAATATATATACACACACATGTATGTATAAAATTATAAGTTGAAAAGCTAGAAAAAGGCTTCATCTTTGTACTTGTATTATAATTGCAGAGTCACTGATACCATCATCGACCTTTAGTGCTCACGCTGTCCATTCAGCTGTGATTTGCTTTCCTCTCATCTGTTCCAGTAAGTCTGTTTCTGGTTTATGCTGTTCCTATGTACTTATCAGCTAAGTAATAAATGACAGTCTGTGATTGCCTAAAATTCAGAATATTTAACATTCAGTCAAGTTGCTGAAACCTATTTTCCCCATTTAAAGCTCTCCTGACTCAAATGCACTCTTAATTATTCAAAGTAATTCGATGTTCTACCTCTTATTCAGCTATCTGAGGTTTGATTAAGATTAATGCATTTGAGAGCCCACAACACCAGACTTCACGCTGGGGGGTGTCAGATGATCTTACCAGTCTGTGACCACCAATAAAGAGCTTGTCCCGAGCACGCCTGAGTGGATGAGAGGTGCGTGCTGTGCAATCCTTGCGGTATTCTCCCAACACTTAGTCTGTGTGAGGATGAAGGAAAATACTCTCTCCTACTGAGGCGCCATGAATTCAAGTAGTGAAGTCTATTGTACAGGCAGTACAGCTCCATGTTTCCTGTAGCCACCTAATAACTGTGCCCATAAGGAAGGAGACCTCTACTAAAGCTCCAGTGGGGACCAGGAGACTTTCTGCCTTTCCGACTGCTCCATTTTGGCTTCAGCCTGACTGGTGACTCCAGTTGGCCTTAAAGGGATCCTTGCAGCTTTTTGTTTGCTCACTCGCTCCACTTCCATTTAGAGAGCAAACGGTTTGGGTTTTGTTATACCAGTGCCATTCATTTCCCGCCTGGCATGGGTGAACTTGGCTTTGATAAGAGAAGCTCCTGGATGTCGTCACTGTCTTAGGAGGTGTGTCACACAGAGCCCAGAGGTGGCATGTGGCTGACTGTAAGATGGGAAGCTCTCCCCATCCAGGCATTGCTCAGTGTGGTCATGAGTCTTCACTAACCTCAGACTTTGACAGAACAAGTTGCACTGTGTTTGTGTAGAGTTCTTTTTAAAATAGTCATCTGGAGCCCAGCTTCTCCCAGAGAGGTCCTGAAGCAGCAGCGTGGGAATCTCCTGGGAGCTTCTACGGTGCAACATCTGGGCCCCCACCCCAGAGCTTCTGAGTCAAAGACTGCGATTTATTTAATATCAAGATCCCACAGATGCATCGGCACCTTTGGGTTCAAGAAGCACTGGCGTCGAGTATTGTGCTCTTGACTGATAGACAGTTACCTCGTTTGACTCGTTAATAATACCTAAGAATAAGCTGAAGGCTTCCCCATCGGCCCACCTTCCCCCATTTTGGTATTCTATTAACAGTTAAGACTCACAGTAGGATTTCTTTTCCACATGTAAGAAAACCTAATATGTAAGTCTATAAATGAGTCAGAAAGATTGTTTCCATTTCGATTTAGCATGAAGGCAGCCTTGCTCAGTGAGAAGAAAGAACTGTCTCCTTTCAGGTTAATGGGTTTCCCCTCATCAAGCTGTCCTTCTTTCATGTAATCTAGACTTGCCTCCATTTATTTATTTTTTTTATAACTGTTCTTCTTCTTTTTAATAGGATTATTCATCCTTCCAATATTAACAGCAATTAGACTCACCTCATGGTGCGTCATGCCAAGTCAATCTGCGACTGTCAGGGTAGGATGATCTTAGTCTTGTCTCGGTAACAAACTTTGACAACCAAAACAAAGCAGCAGGCAAAATACATGAAGAGAATTAACAATAAAGGATCACAGATGACAAGAACTTCTGGAACATCATGGTTGCCTCTGCCTGTTCTACCCACATGGAAATGATGGCATTCACTTTGCTAGGACTGTTAAGACTATGACATAGTCTTACATTATATTTTTCGGAAAAGTTTTGAAAGAAGACTCCTTAAAAGCCTTCAAAACATTAGCATTCTCTTTCCAAATCTAATCTATTTAATTTTATTGGAAACATTTAGCTCATCAGCAGACTCCCTATTTGAGTGATATTTAGCATGCTGTAATCATAGGAAGGAGAGATTTAGATTAAATGCTGCTTTTTATTACTATTCAATCATCATAAGTTGTTCCACTTTTTATCTTTTTAGTCAACAGATTTCAAAGGTGGGGAAATATCTTCATTTGCAGACGTACCTGTATTTATCTCCTATTATATTTTCCATTAGTGTCTGCATGAGATTTATTCCTGGTGATTTCCAACAAAGTAAATGTGAATCTCCTAGCACCAGATGCTAATAATAAAGACAAATGCATGCTATCTCTTAGATATGTTATGAGAATAAATTAGATATTATTTACAGGGGAATTTGACCTCACTAGGGATAGTACATAAATAAAATGTTTTAAAAAAGCATTTAAAGAACAAAAAATTCCATGCGATTATAGCCAGATTGACTTGACAATACCAAATTATGTTCTGAGTAAAGAAAAGGGCCCTGCTAATTTTGCTTCCACTGACTGTGGGCAAATGCCAAAGGCTGACAGTGAATTCCGGGTCTGGGCTGAAACTTCAGGCATCAGTCTGGATAAGTGCACAGTGAGCTCTTTACCCTTTTCAACACATCCACATTTACTAAACATGGGATACTGGTAAGGCCTTGGGGTTAATCAGCAAAATTGTTTCAAACCTCGTTCTACATTTGATAACATATAAGGACTATGAATAGGGAGAACTCATTACACTAAAGTATTTAGCTCATTTAATATGACATGTCCAATTTCAAATCAAAAGTTTAGTTTATTATATCTCAAATAAGAAGCAGTATAATTAATCAAAGTATGTACCTAAACCATCAACACAGTTTTGCCATGTTAAGGGTAGCTTGTTTAAGTCAGCAGCGAAGAAGCCTGGAGAGCGAGTGGTGATGAAATCACAAAAGGCGTTTTCCACAGCTTGTGGAGAGTTGAATAGTTTTCCTTGCAAGAAGTGGTCCAAAGCCAGGAAGAAGTGGTAGTCAGTCGGTGCAAGGTCTGGTGAATATGGTGGATGACAGAGAGTTTCCACGTCTAGCCTTTGTAGTTTGAGGAGCATTGTTTTTTGCGACATGTGGTCTTGCAAGAGGATTAGCCTGTCTCTATTGACCAATCTCAGCTGCTTAATCACAAGCATCCTCATCATTTTGTCCAATTGGTTGCAGTAGACATCCGCTGTAATTGACTGACCAGGTTTCATGAAGCCGTAGTGGATAATACTAATGCTGGACCATCAAATAGACACCATTAACTTTTTTGATGAATATTTGGTTTTGGACTATGTTTTGGCACTTCATCTTTATCCAACCATTGTGCTGAATGCTTGTAATTGTCAAAAAGAATCTATTTTTCATCACACATAACAATACGGTACAGAAATGGTTTGCTTTTATGTCATGACGGCAAAGAGAGGCAAGTTTGGAGATGGTTTCTCTTCTGACGCTCCTTTAATTCATGCGATATCCATCTATCCAGCTTCTTTACCTTGCCAATTTGTTTCAAATGGTCCAATATTGTTGGAATAGTAACGTCAAACGTTGCTGCTAATTCACACACAGGTTGAGATGGATTCTCTTCCACTACAGCTTTCAGTTCATCATTATCCACCTTGGTCTCAGGTCACCCACGTGGCTCACTTTCAAAATTAAAATCACCAGAATGGAACTTCTCAAACTATTGATGTACTGTGAGTTCATTAGCCACATCCTTCCCAAACACTTCATTGATATTTTGAGCTGTCTGTGCTGCATTGGTTCCACAATGGAACTCATATTCAAAAATAACATGCATTTTTGACTTATCCATGGTTTCACAAAAATTGCTCTTAAAAAAACGTGCAAGCTAATCACAAGCCAAAACCTGCACTTGAAAGACTGAGAATGTACCTTCACAATAGGGAAAATACCCAATAGGTGTCAAAGTGAAATGTTAGCGATAACTGTCAAACTTAGTACTTAAGGAAATCGGACATTTCATACTTAATGACCTGATATTTGCTATAATGCAATTTTACAAACATGTTTAAAACACATATATCTAGACAAACTGTTTTTACATTTTTATTATCTAGAACCAAAATGGGAACTTTTGATGGGACAGTGGGCAAAAAGGGAATCACAGTTATCACAGATTGAAGGCAAAGTTGTCCTCAGAGGTGTGGGGATGCTGTCAACTAGATTTTTAGTATTGTTTGTGGAGTACCAGAAAGTCCCCCATTTTGACATATTTTTCAAACATCCTTCCACACTGCCCCAAGTGTACGACTTTAAATTCTTCTGAGTTAAGGTAAGTAGCTGCATATTCATGAAAAAAGGCAAGAGTAAAAATTTCAGGATGATGAAGACATTCAATGATGTAATAAAGCAACCCTTAATACATACCTACTATGTTCCCTTTGCTATTTTAAGTGCTTTACCAGAATTATCGAATTTAATTTCCACCCAAAACTCTATGAAATAGATGCTATTATTCTCCCAATATTATAGACGTGGGAACAGGCAAAGAAAGGTTAAGAAGCCTGCCCACAGGGACACAGCCTACGCTTGACAGAGCTGGGTGACTCTAGACTCTGTCCTCAGCCACTGTGTTTCCCTGCCTCCTTCTATACAGGAGCAGGGGTTGGCACCATATAATACATTACTGTGGAAAAACAAGACCAACAATACTTTTCGGTGTTTAATAGAAAAATGTGAACATTGAAAATTTTTAGGTCGTGTTTGAACAATTGTTGCATTTTTCTAGAAGAGCCAAGATTGTAACATTAGGGTAGTCTCCACCTTTCCATTTCAAATAATGCTGGACTCACAAACAACAAACGTTCGTGGTACAATTATAGTGTGTTAAAATTGTTCCCCAAGAACAGGGTACTAGAGAACATGCTAAAAAGATGGCTCTCTTGTGCTACCAACAGCAGATATTTGAGTGGAAATGAGAAATGCAACACGGAAATGAATTTAAAGATGGAAATATCAGAAGAGCCTTAGATAATATACTGTAAATAATTGACATCTCTAACATTATCATTTTTTAAAAATAGAAAAGCTTTTTTTTAGAGACAGGGCTTTGCTACGTCGCCCAGGCTGGGGTGCAGCGGCTATTCTCAGGCGCGATTATGGCGCACTATAGCCTTGAACTCCTGGCCTCAAGTGATCCTCCTGCCTCAGCCTCCCGTGTAACTGGGTACTATTATCATTAACTTTTGTGGTAAGAAGCTACTGTGGATTTTTGAATGCAGAATAGCTTCTCGATACATACAATGTGAAAAAAGGCCTTTAAAAATTTTCTTTAATTTGTGCTGTACATATTTTTTGTTTTGTTTTATCCCATAAAACATGGATTTTAGAAAAAGATGCACTGATCTCACGGTTTCCCCCACCCCTAACAGAACACTGTAATATGGTTAAGTATAAACCTTTCCATAGCAACGGACGTTATATATCAGACATGAGCCCTGTGTATCTCCCTTGAAGAAAGCTTTAAGGTTGTAACAGACAAATTCAAAATAAAGCCTATGATCCCATCACCCTGAAGCCTGCTTCCCCAATGAGCTCAAGAAAAGATACATTGACAAATGACTCACCATGGCTTCCCATAGCTCATTTCTTTGCCTTCCTTTTTCTTTAAACGGCACTTCAACCTTAATAGTTACAAAGGTTTCAAGAGAGAGAGGACTAGCGCCACCTGAAAAAGAAAGGCCAAAAATCCAATACAATCATGGTTTGCGGAGCACGGGCTTATTGAATAGCATTGAGGGGTAGTGGTTTTTCTACTTTGAGACTAAAGGCCTTCCTTCATTCTTGCCACCCTTCACTGTTTTATTTCATGTATTTCCACTCTATGAACATTATATGAACACTGGCTACCTGGTTAGCTATAATTCTAAAATAGGTATTTCATAGAGGGGAAAAAGTAGCTCTGGGGACAATATCTTGCAGTGTTTTCACAAACACATATCAAAAGCATGATATTAGGCAATTGGAAGTAGTGACTAAAACAGGGGCAAAACTAGGCTCATGCATGCAGTTGCATATGCAAACTGTGATAACATTCCCAAAACACTTGCCTGTGCAGAGTGGATGCCTCCCTTCGCTTCCTCCAATTAGGCACAGGAGGCGCTGCCTAGGGCCAGAGAGTAATCTACTCACTATTGTCTCCGGTTGGGGAGAACAGAGCGCTCCTCTGAGCTGCTAACGTTGCGCTTTGTTTTTAACATGCAGAACTAGGCTTGCAGACGCTACTGATTACGCTTAGGAGAGAGGAAGTTAATGATATGTTGTGAGTATATGTACTGTATTTCATCCCTGTTCAGGTTTTAAATAGCATCCTCTTCCAAATTTTCTACTCTAAAGGTTGCATGTTGAAAAGTGAAACAGATGGTCCGGTTTTATATTTCTTTTCCTTTAGAATTTCTTATGCAGCTCAGGGACCTTGGTCTTCTGGGATCTCAAATTATATTTCAGTCCATTACACGTATATCAGTTTTGATACTAAGATGGTAGGTAAGAATTATTCGAAATCTACACGGCCGCAGCCTTTGCTGGCTCTTACTGTGCCATGTGCTGTTCATTTTAATTGAAAATATTCTAAAAGCAAGATTGATGTGTTTTCTATCCCTCTAAAATAGAAACAGGTCTGGGCTCATAATTGAGCACTCATAAGCCCCCTTTCCTTATTAACATGCCCTCTCTAATTTGTGCCTCTGTTTGCACAATATAAATGGCCTTTAACAGCCCTTCATTCATACAATGGTCTCAGTAACCCAAAGAAAATTAGTAGCAGGCAAAAGCCTATTTTAACTGACACAGAGACAAAAATGCTAATTACCTTAAAATATTCTCAAGTGTATATCTTTGGCATCCTTCCAGGTAAGGCTCAAAAGTTTTTTTTTTTTCCTGTTATTTACTAGTAATAGGGGAAGTTGTTTTTGTTTTACATTCAGGCTTATACATAAGTAAGTTTATATGTATATTTTGAAATCTTTTATTTTGGATCTAAAGTACTGGTGATAGGTGAGGTGCTTGGTTTGCTTTCTACTTATTCTTGGTACACTTGAGAGAGTTGCCCATTTGTGACTAATTATGTTTTTCCTATTTTTGTTAAGGCATGCAGGAACATTTGTAGGGAAAAAGTGTCTAAAAATTTGAATTTATTTTATTTAAGCATATTAATTACCATACATTTTCATGTTTCCTTAAATTCTTTTTTCTCTTAAAATTAAATTTGACCAAGTTGATACTTTAACGCACTCCTTCCTTCCAAAAACGGTTTTAAAACTAAAGCCTCCATTGTACAAAATAAGCAATAAAGCAACACAATTCAATGCAACTTACTAAATTATGATACCAGGTGTGCTGACAATATTTACCTAAAGATGACTAGTTTTTTTTTTTATTGCATATGTCACATATATTTATTGAGGATGTCTTATTTTCAGAGTATTTTGCTAGGCTTGCTTTATAAAAGAATAAATAAGGTTAAAGTGCTGTTCTTGAGGGAGTTTAAAAATCAAGTTCAGGGAAAGAAAAAGTACGTACACTAAAAGTAAAATAATAGTACAGAAGTTTAATAACAGTGGAAGACAACAGAATAAAAGAAGCTACAAGTCAGTGTAACGAGAAGTGGCAATTAACAGTGAAAAACCAGTAGTGTCCAACTCAATAATAAGGCAGTCAACACAGTTTTAATAATGGTCAAAAGACTTAAACATTTCAGCAAAGCAGATAAACTATGGCTAATAGCCACATAAGAAGATGTTTAATATCATTAGTCCTTAGGAAAATGCAAATCAAAACTGCAACAAGATACTACTACACATCCACTAGGATGGCTATAATCAAAAAGACAGACAATATCATGTGTTGGCAAGGACGTGGAGAGACTGGACCTGCATATATTGCTGGTGGGAATGTAAAATGATACAGCCACTTTGGAAAACAGATTGGCAGTTTCTTAAGAAGTTAAACATAAGCTTTCCATAAAATCCAGCAATTCATTTCTAGGAATCTACCCAAGAGAAATGAAAACACATGATCATACGTGAATGTTAATAGCAGCAATATTCGTGATAGCAAAAACCTCAAACTAACCCAAATGTCCATTAGCTGGTAAATGGATAAACAAAATGTGATATACCCACACAATGGAATACTATTCAGCAATAAAAAGGAACCTAGACTGATATGTTTCAATATAGATGAATCTCAAAAAACATACATTAAATAAAAAAAGGCAGATGCAAAAGACTGCATTTGTATGACTCCATTTATATGCAATGTCCAGAAAAGGCAAATTTATAGAGACAGAAAACACATCAGTGACTTCTTGGAGCTGGGGGTGAGAGCAGGGATTATCTACGAATGGGCATGAGGGAATTTTCAGGGTCGTGGAAATGCTCTCAAATAAAATCTAAAATGGACTCTAGTGACAGCTGCATGCCTATATACATTTACTAAAAATCATTGAGTTCTATAATTACAATGAGTGGATTTTGTGACATGTAAATTATACTTCAATAAAACTACTAAAGAAGAAATCAGCAGCATACGTTTTCTTAGGAGTGGGTTGAAGTGGGCATCTGAACTTGTCGTGTTTATTTCAACGGGAAATGTAATTCAAAGATGTATCTCTACCAATATATGTGAATGGTCTTTCACAGTTTGCAATGTCTTTTACAATTTTCAAATGGATTTGATCCTGACACCAATCCTGTGAGGCAGGTTGAGCAAGTATTGCGTAATGCACATTAAGCACTTTCTTTTTCCTTGCAGCTGTGTTCTGAGGAAACTTTGAACGCTGTATAGATCATATAATTTTTAAAATCAAGGCCATCCTGGGTAATGTAATCTGAATAAACTGGATATGAAATATTACCAGTGCCCTAAGTACCCTAGACGCTTTGATAAAGACACGTATCCTCCATTTGCCAAACTACATGACAGGACTCCTAACCCTGTGCGGGAGACTCATTACAGGACGCTGTCAATGCAACTGGGTGGCCACACCCACTGGCCTGCCCACTTGTCCATCTGCCTCATTTAAGCCTATAGTGGTTTCTCACTCAAAAGCATTTGCATTTACAAACATTGAAATGCGTGTAATATAATTGTACACACAATTAGGTGCACAATAACTACCACTGCAGGAGCTAATATTCCCCGGCAGAAACAAAGCTGCCAAAAACCAAAATGGAAATTAGTGTATTAATTTGGTTCACAGCAGATTCTTCTCCAGTATTTCTCTTGAAAGCTCAAAAAGAACTTAAACAATTCCAATTTAGCTTGAATCAGAGAATGACATGTTTAAAGAAATGTGACATAAAGTGTCCAATTATGTCATTTGAAAATGTATGTGGCATATACATAAATACTCTTACACTAGTAAAAATCACGTGAACCTCCCTTATTTTGATTATACATATACACGACAGGCCAAAATCACAGTCATTTGTATTCAAGCCTATGATTTAATTCTCTGCACTTAGGAAACAGTCAGTTTCTGGGATTATCTCTTCCCCAGTTTCTGCTCCAGGAGTTACATGGGAAAGTTGCTCTCCAAAGGCAGAAAATATCAAACTTGTCTAAACCCAAAGTTTCAACCTTCCTGTCTCAGTCTCATATGCGCTATTTTGTCTGCGTGTGTGCAGAGCAACCTCTGCTTTACAAAGAAGGCATGAGTGCTTCGTGTGCTTTCTTACTCTCGACTCCCGGTGTGACCTCCTACACACTTAATCCTGAAATCTTTTAGCAGGTGACACGTGCTTCGTAAGGATGCTTACATCATCTTCGATCTGACACAATCTGTCCTCCTGGACTATGATTGAAATGCAAACCAGACCGGATTAGTCTACACAAATGTAGAAATATTCAACTGATTTCAGTCAATAGCTGATTTTGATATTTTCAAGTTATAAAAAATTCATATTAATTTATACAATGCAATACATAGAGTAGGGTGATGAACATGGGCTTTGGGAGCAAGATAATTGTGTTCTGGTCTGGAACGCATCACGGTGACCTTGTGATGTCCCTCAACCTTCAGGACCTCAGTGTTCTCAGATGCAAAAAAACCAGGGTATGGATGAAATAGTTTCTAGAGTCCCAATCATAATTTGACATTTATTGAGATGCTACTGTTATTCTACAAAATAGAAATATTTATCTAAATAATGTCATCCAGGTCATTATGTATTTTGGGCTTCTGCCCTTTGGCCTTTTTTGTACTGTTAAGATAGAAAAAAATTTGAATTTGAAACTTATAGATACAGAATCCACTATCTGTGTATTGTACTATCATAAAATGCCAAAAAAGTTATAGCTTGAAAACAATGATATACATAATAACTAGATATTAATTAAATGATATTTCACAAACACACAAACACATATACATATACATATGCATACAGTTGTGAGGAAAAGGTATGTCATAACAAACACCATTTATTTATTTTCTTTTTAATAAGGCTTACAATACTATACAGGCTTTCAAGTTCCTAGAGCTTGGGTATTCCTTGAAGGTACTTTTGCAGCCCTTGAGAGGGTTGGGGTGACTAAGGGCCCCCCCAAAGCCCCTGGCCCCACTGCCTCAACAATTCTGTTTTTATCCGTTTTATTTATTTGGCTTCTATTTAATATTTTGTTTGGAAGAGAGTCCTTGGATAAATGCAGTCAGAAAACCACTATACTACATAATATAAAGGCTTTTGCTTAAATGCTATACTTTTAAAAAACTGTTTCCTTATTATACCTACCACTTAAAATATGTCATCTTACAAGCGGTTCCAGCAAAAACCAAAGGCTAGAAAATAATTTTTAATGTATACTGTTTTCTAATACTATAAATGACACGCTGTATTTAGTTTTACAGAGTCCCTGTACAAATCATCAAATACTTTAACAACTATACAAATATTAATATTTGATACATGGGAGCGCCTAAGTTATGGCATGATCATAACTCTGGATTGATAGGGTGCTGAATAGGAAAATCCTGTTTAGGCAGTTGTAAGAGAAGGGAAGTGTTTAATGAAACAAGTTTGATAGTTTGTTTTTTTTTTTTTTTTGAGACAGAGTCTCACTCTGTTGTCGGGGCCAGAGTGCGGTGGTGTCAGCCTAGCTCACAGCAACCTCAAACTCCTGGGCTCAAGCGATCCTCCTGCCTCAGCCTCCCGAGTAGCTGGGACTACAGGCATGTACCACCATGCCTGGCTAATTTTTTATATATATTTTTAATTGTCCAACTAATTTCTTTGTATTTTTAGTAGAGACGGGGGGTCTCGCTCTTGCTCAGGCTGGTCTCTAACTCCTGAGCTCAAATGATCCACCCAACTCAGCCTCCCAGAGTGCTAGGATTACAGGCATGAGCCATCGCATCTGGCCAAGTTTGATAGTCTTGTCATCATAAAACTGATAGCTATTTGGCATAATTTAATCTTTGCCAAAAATAATTTTGATAAAAGGAAGAATTAGTAACTTCAATTAATTCTCCCTACTTCCCCATCAGCCCAATTCATTAATTCAATAAGTCTTATTCTATGAATGGTCCCTTGGTTTGCTGATTATAACAAATTTTTTTTTTTTGGCACTATTATTTAAGTAATTAAGACTTGTTTTTTAATTTTTTTTTTTTAAGGCACAGGTCCTTGTTGATTTGTAAGGGTGCAAGTAAAGGCTTCTCGCTTCGAATATCATCGATTTCCTAAATTGACTCAGCATAACAAGAGTAAAAACAAAACATAATCTTTGGGTCATTTCCCCTATGACTTTGAGTCTATTTACCACCGAGATAGGTTCACTATGTTACTGAGAAACTTAGAGGAAATAAAGGACAAACTATTCCAGAAAAGTATTTTTTCATTTCAGTTCCCATAGTTATAGATGGGTTTGATTCCTTAGCGAAATGTTTTGGGGGCCACTGAGGTAAACTACTATAAAGATGACCATTCTGGGAGCAAAGTGGAAAGGGAGCCTTCCCTCAGTGCATCACACCTGCTAGTAAATAACAGCAGGAGCTTAGCAGCTGGTGTCACCAGGAAGCTCACTGCAGAGTCATGAGCAATGGAGTTATTTCTCAGCTTCTTTCAAACCTCATGGAGCTGGCAGCATGTTTTGAGCCTCCTCAATTTGAGCTTGTGTGACTCTTGGACCTCACTTCCAGTAGGTTTAGATCACTTTATGAAGCAAGTTGAGAAAGATTTCCTTTACCTTTGGAAAGTGGTTCACTTTCTCTTTTTGTTGTCTCCCAAAAGAAAGCCTCTGTTTTTTCTAAATTCCAGTCTATTCAAAAATCAGCAAGCTCATTCCTAAGGCATCTTTCCACAGTGTATACTCCCACCTACTTCTGTTGTTTTTGTTGTGGGTTTAAATTGTTTGTCTTTTGACCTTGGGAATCTGATTGGAGTGGGTAGGTCTTCCAGAACAGGATTTTGGTGTAATTGTGGGGGCATCCCAGGAGTTTGGAAGAAAGCCATCTTCAGAAACCTTCCTTCTGTGGCTCTATGTTCCAGCCTGTGTGTCCAACGCACATACAATGTCTCAGGGTCTTGGAATTCTCCCTGGGGAAACAGTCAGCATCACCTGGAAAACTTCACCAAATTTCATCTCTGCGGCCAGGATTCAAAAGCATTTCAGTTGCTACAGCAGCAGGGAATATGCAGGCAGACAGTGTTCAGAGAAAAATAACAAACAGGAATTCCTGGCTCTCTCCCTGTTACTATAATTTTAAAAGAATCTTAGAAAGAAACAACTATTTTGCTGGAGAACCTTAGAAAGCCAGCACAAATGTCATTCCACACAAAGATAAGGGAAACAGAGAACAGTAAGAATTAATTGCTTTCTTTAGGATCAACTTAGACTTGTTCAGAATGTTCCTTTTGACGACACAGTATCACATCACTTTAACCCTAAGGACGCTATTCAATTTGACGACAGAGCCCTGAAGCATTAGTTTCTCTTTGAATATGAGCTAGCTAGGCTTCTAAAGATGATGGGGGTGGGGGGAAGGTGCTGGAGAACTGCAGGTGCCATCGTCGTCCAAGCCTGTCGTCCAGAATTCCAGAATCAGTATTGACTCATCTCCTAATTCATGTTCTAGCCAGGAACACGTGGCTGGGACGCTTTGTGTTCAGCGACTTGCATAACAAAGGCAGGTCGACACCACCTAGCTCTGGTGGCAAGCTGGCGGCACTGCTCCTGAGAGACTCTGGCATATGCCACAGAGGAGGAGAAAGTTCCACAAACAACCCCCGAATCCCTCCACCCAGGTCTCTTTACACCTGGTTTCTCAAGAGCAGATTGCTTAGCCAACCTTAATAATCCCAGAGGAACGCCAGGGCGACAGGCTGGATTCCAACTACCTTTGCCCTAATTTATTGAGGGCTTTAAAAGTAGAAAATAAAACTTTGATCTCGACTCGTCTGAAGCTTTACAATTCAGGTGTGCTACTTGCCTTGAGGGGCACCAAAGATCACTGACGTTAAAGTGACAAAAAAAAAAAAAAAAAAAAAAAAAATCTGTGAGCTTCAGAACAGAAAAGCGTGTCCAGACCTGACCCAGCTGGTTCTCGTACCATATTAACTTGGCAGGAGCAGCACGGAAGTCCCCTGCTCTGCCCGCGTCCTTTTCTAATGGATAGGATTTCCCCTGCTTGCAGGCCTTTAATCCTCCCTGCTCTCCGGCCCTCCAGAGTCTAGGAAAAAAGTGACCCTTGTCAAGAAGGGGGCAGAAAGAGGAGGGAGAGAAAAGGAGGAAAAGGAGGAAATGAAAATGGCTCATGAGAAATAGTTGGAGAGAAGAATAATACTAGGTCAATGGTGAAGTCAGTTTTAATTCACACAGTGTTGAGACTCGGTGTTTAAATAGCTCGCCCTGCCACGAGCTGGGCTGCACGACTGTATCCAAACAGCACAGCCTGCCCGAGCGCTTTTCCTACCCTACCAGGGAGATATTAATAGCAACCCCATTCAGCTCTGTGACGATCCAGGGACTTAATTTGTGTGGAAGTGCCCACATGGGGCTTTGTCGTAGTAGGTGTTGAATTTAGTTCTGAAACTCAGATTTTACTATTATCGACTGGCAAGCAATTTCGTGGTATTCAACGTTAGATGTAGCCCTTTTAGTTGCAGGGTAAGCCAGGCCCACAAAGAAGGAGCGATTCTTGGCCAAGGCGAAGGGGAGGTGGAAGCTTCCAGGCTTTCCCAGAGGCGGACCTCTCTCTCTGCTCCCTAGGGAGGCCTCAGAGCAAAAATTATGACGATTTCTTCCCGCTGAATTCGGCTACTAAGCACTTTCCAGGGAAAGGAGGGGACCCTATTAGCTCTTCCTGCCGGGCCAGGTTTTGGGATTGGAAATCACCTCTGCCCCTTGGCCGTCCCCGGCACAGACGCAGGCGACGCCGCGCGCCAGCGAGGCCCCTGCAGCCCCCGCGGCCGCCGGTGGGTGGGGCGCGGAGAGCTCGGCCGGCCGCCCCGCCCCTCCGCGGGAAGCGTCTAGAAGGCGGCCCCGGGCGTGTCTCCCCACGAGGGTGCGTGGGTGGAGAGAGTTGTCGCCCGTCAAGTCGCGGCTCAGAGGCACGAAGGGAGTTTGTGAGTGGCAGGAAGCCCGCGGTGGGGTCTTCTGTGGACCCGGAGTCCTTTTCCCTTATTCATTTTAGGGCTCGTGACCTCCTCCAGCTCCAGTCTTTGCGTTTCTCTCTTCTGTCCTTTCTGATGCTCTTTTCCGGCTTGTCATCCTGCGTTTCCCACACGCGGGAGCGGCTGAGATCGTGTGGTCAGGGGCGTAGATTTTCCCAGTTTTTAAACTAGAACTTTTAACTCCAGGATTGTGGTGGGTGGGTAACACAGTTTGAGAACCCCCAGCCTTGCAGAGTGTGGGTCCCTTCAAACACCTGCCTTTGACCCCCGCTGAACCTGGGTCCTCACCCTGAGTGCGGCCACTTGGGGACCAGTCACCCTGTGTTTCTTCCAGAAGAGACAAATATATTTTCTCGGAGATGAAATGATTTGTGTACATAATTTAAATAGTGTTTTGAAGCTCCCAGGAATGCAAAGTGCAGCATGACATTAAAAAATGCATGTGTAATATACTTAAGGGAAAATGTGGAATGCACCGAATGTTTTCTTTACCTTCTTTTAAAGCGAGTTTAAACCTACTTCCCTGACGAAGCGGTTTAACCACGTGCGAGTGTGTAATTCTGCCTCAGTCAGCGAGGACTGTGCAGATCAGCCAGGCCGAGCCAAGAAGCCGGGTTTAGTCACCCAGAGGCTGCTCGGGGCCATAGATTTCCCCCTAAATTTAGAGTATATTGGAAGAATAAAGTGTTCACCTCTTTTTACAGATTCTGCGTCATTCTCTATCCCCCTCTTTTAAATATGTATTTTTTAGGGAGGGGAGCATGTGTCTTAATTTCCCCTCTAGTGGAGATAATTTAGGTTTTAAACAAAATTGGGCAAGAATTATAATAAAATATTCTCATTAAAAGTCATTTATTTTTTGCAAAAATTAAATGTTCTGGTTTAAAAATCCTGTTTTGCTAAAAATAAAAATATTTTTTCAAATTATTCCAAAAGCTCATGATTGCACCTTCAGTTAATTACATTTGTAGAGACACACTTAAATTTTAAATTTTTATTTCATTATATGAGCACTGCTTTTAAATTGTGAAACATTTCAGGCACACAAGAAGTAAAAGTCTAAGGAGAATTTTATAATAAACGTCTGTGCTCCACGACCCAGCCCAAGAGAGAGAGCATCACAGATGTAACTGAAGCACCCACTGCCCGTGTGTCCCCTTCCTAATCCCGTTCTCCTTCCTCAAACTCCAGAGATAACCATTACCCTGCATTGGGTGTTTATCATTCCCGTGAATTAATTTTTTTTTGCTACATCTATACAGGTATATGCATGTAAACAATACATCATATAGTGTTATTTTGCGTGTTTTTAATCTTTGTGTGAACAGTATCATACAGCACTTAATTTCTGCAGTTGGCAGCTATATTACTCCACATTATATTTTTGTGATATATACACATTGATGACAGTGGCTCTGCTTCCTTCCTTTTAACTGCTGCCTAGATACCCATTGTCTAAATATCTAGGTTTCTGTTAATGGATATAGGATGTTTCCACTTTTCTCTATGGTAAACAGTGTTGGCATGAACCTTCTTGTACATGTCTCATTGTGCACATGTAAAGACATTGACTCAGGAGTGGAAATGTTTCAGGATTTTAAGTATACAATCTGCAACTTTATTAGATGCTGCCAAATTGCTCTCCAGAGTCACCAGTTTTACATTTTCACTGTAGAAACATAAGAAAATATAGATTAGATGAGAAAAAAAGGAAAAATCATTTCCCATCTCTCCATCTAGAGAAACCCACTTTTAACTATTTAAAAAAACCCATTGGTATATAAACTTTCAGGTTTGTACTTCCATGATACATACACACACACACACACACACGTATATGTATGTACATATAAATACGGTATATCATATGTACACATACAGATACATTATATCATATGTACACATGTATACATTCATATATTATTATACATGATACATTATATGCATACAAGTGTGCATGTGTGTATTTGTGTCTATGTGTGTATGTATACATTTATATTTAAAACTTGGGGATCCTGTACTTTTAAATTTAACACTATGTAGTAAGCATTTCACCATGTCACTAAATATTCATTTGGAAACAATTTTAATGGCTGTGAATTAGTTCAATGAAGGAATTTTTTTTGGTTTATAACTATTTACCTATTAAACACCTAAACAGTAATTTCTCACTCTTATGAAAGGTGCTATGATAAAGTTCAGTGTGTGATTTTAAACAAAAACATTTTTTTTTTTTTGAGACGGGCTCACTCTGTTGCTCAGGCTGCAGTGCAGCAGCATCATCATAGCTCACTACAGCCTCAAACTGTAGGGCTCAAGCGATCCTCTCCTCTTAGCCTCCCCAGTAGCTGGGACTACAGGTGTGCACCACCACATCTGGCTAATTTTTGTATTTTTTGTAGATATGGGGTCTCACTGTGTTGCTCAGGCTGATCTTGAACTCCTGGCCTCAAGTGATCCTCCCACTTTGGCCTACCCAAGTGCTGGGATTATAGGCGTGAGCCACTGTGCCTGGCCAAAACATTTTTTGATTAGTCTTCATGGTAGTTTTAGTGGGTTAATCAGTCCTTTTGTTGCTAGAGCAGCTAAATTGTTCAGTATAAAATAAAGTCTTTAATTTTTTTATATTGTATGTTAATGCATCTTATTCCTTTCCCTAGCTGTGTAGTATTTTATTCTAGAAATGCAACACAGTTGAGTTATCCGTTCTACCATTGCTGGGCATTTAGGTGGCCTCAAGCATTTTGCTGTTCCAAATGCTGTGCTGTGCGTGGTCATGTGCGTGTCTCTGCTGATTAGTGAGGGAGCTTTCTTGCAGCTCCTGCTCTTCCAGCTCCAGCCACCGACAGCCAGTTATGTGGCCCAAAAAGATACTTAACCTTTTTGAGTTTCAACTTACATCATCTGCAAAATGGCACTAACAGAGGTAATAACTAACATTTACTGAAGGCTTGTGAGAAAGCGACGCACTGCTCTGAGTACTTTACATGAATTACTTTATTTAATGCCACATCTCTATCAAGTATATGCCACTCTTATTCCCATTTTACAGATGACTAAGCTGAGATAGAGAGCGTTTCAATAAATTACCAAGATTACAATTAATGATTGACAGAGCCATGATGTGAATGCGCAGACTCTGCCCCCAGAGCCTACCACTTGCCGCCAGTCCCTTTTAAAGACATTTTATCACATTTACTTTCTCTCTTCTCTCTCTCTCCACGTTTTGCCGAACCATTTTAAAATTTATACTTCTTGACATATCCCTCCTAAATACTTGAGAATTGCCACATTTAATAAAATTAACACTAATTTAATATCATTGGACTAGTCCATTATGTGTGTGTGTGCGTGTCTGTGTGTGTATACACGGATCTCCTAGGAATAGAATAGCTGGGATATAGGGTGTGCACCCCAACTTTACTAGATGATACAAATTATTTTTCAACATGATTCACCCATGTAGACACCTCCCCCCTCACACCAACATGTGTGAGAGTGTCTGTAGTTTTACATCCTCATCAACGCTTGCTATTGTCAGACTACAAATTTTTGCTAATCTGATAGGGTGTGAAATGGTGTCTCATTGTGGTTTGAATTTGCATTTTCCTGATTATTTATGAGGTTGAACTTAAGAGACTATTCTTTTTTTCCTCTTATGTGAAATGCCTGTTCATTTCTTTTACCCATTTAAAAAAAATGGTTTGTTTGTCTTGAAGGCTTTTCTTTTTAAGATGGAAACTGGCATGGCGAGTTCTTACTGTAACCTCTGGTTACTCAATGGCTGGGCATCGCAAATAAATGGTCCATGGAGAATGAAGCTGAACACAGAGGAAAGCTTTCCTAAAAGTGATTACTTGGAAATTTGGATTTCAGAGGTGGAAATGAAGCATACAGCTTCATGCTGAAGAGCAAAATATACCAATACTTAAAAAATTTCACAAGTACCAGAAATAGCAGCAGTGCTATATTTAAGTAAGAGAAATGAATGGAATTCCAGTCCTATTTTCCACCTGTCCTGTTTCCAGGCGTTGAAATCTAAGTCGTGAGGATGGTTGTAAGAATGAACTCCAAGGGCTTCCTCTGCCTTTGTGCCTGTCCGTTAGACAGTGAGTGGGCTTCGGTCATTAGGCTGCGCGAGTCACTCCATTCTCGCCAGGACTAAGCGCTGAAAATCAATAGTCGATCGTTTAGTAATGCTCCAAAGACTTGAAAAGAGCCTGTTAAGAGAGGTTTAAACCAAAATAGAGGAACTTCAGAGTGAGGTGTTCCTGTATTTGTTGTTATTTTCCTTTGACTTACAGAGAACTATTTGTAGCTCTCTACGCCTGTTGCTAGAATGGAATTCAGCCCAGGCTGTTAATCCAGACTTTTCAGATACGACAGAAGATAAAATGTGTCGCTTATTCACGAGGCGGTATAACAAAATTTGAAAGAAATAAAGTATGATTAATCACTTTTCAGTATATAAATGTTAAGATTTGTACTTGAAAGCACAAATCATTTTACAATGATTTATAGCATTTACTGTTTCTTATCTAAGTGACTGTGGAAAATAGAACTATTCTTATAGATGGGGTAAAATGTATTTATTACATTGTCTCTCATTAGCTTCAAGTCTTTGATGCTATTTCTAAGATTTCAAATACAAGACTTGGCAATAGAAGTTATTGTGCTTCATTGCTGTTGGATCTATCCACATAATAAGTTTCCTTTAAAAATGACTTTACACTGTATCTTGATTGAGGTGGGTGTATAGTTCATCATAATTAATAAAATTGTATATTTAAATTATGTGCATTTTATAATATATTAATTATACCTCAATAAAAAAAGAGTGTTGGGGAAAAAAACGACATTTCAGAATCACCCTCAGGCTGGAGTATCTGTATAGTCTCGCAGTCCTTAAAGTATTCATGGGAACCTTCTGGAATCAGTGAAAGGTGTTACAGAACTGGCCCAGGATGTAATGTCTGGTGGTCTTGGTGTATGGGTAAAAATCTTTGCCATCACTTTGAGAAAAGACAGAAAAGCAGAAGCTAAATTTTTAGCTGCCATAAATTTAATAAAAACCAGTAGCAAATTTTCACACTGACGCTGTCTCCATGGCCAGCTTGAATTGAAAGAGAAGTAATTATTTCCCACTTTCTCTCAACTCTGGCTGAGATAAGGGAGGACAGCTACCTGAAAAATCGTGGGAGAGGAATGGTAGAAAGCGATCACATTTGAAGTTTATTCAAATTCTGTTCGCATCCAGTCCTTTGCCTTAGTGAGAAAGGCAGGGAACAAGTAGGTAAAAGTAGGGGAGTGGTTTACACAGAGTTTTACGTCTGATCTCCTCCTCCTCGGCCGTTCTCCTCCTCCCCCCACTTCAGAATAATAGCAAACAGGGGCGGGTGAAGGACCCTCCTCGGTTTGAGGCTTTCAGAAAAGGGGGCTTTTGTTTGTTCAACACCATTTGCAATTTTCTACCCAGACGTGTGCAGATCAACAAGTTTGAGAGCCAGTGTACCATTTGCCTTCAGAAAGGGTTTTTTATTAGTCAAATTATTATTTGTAAATGTTTTAAGGAAACAAGACTCTTCTAAAATATATATGCTAAACTCTGTCACATGTTAAATAAATCTTAGAGTTTCATAATCCTTCTTTCACTCCAATATCAATTTTTTTTTGGCAATTAAGTCTATTTTCTCTCCCGGGAGGCCAAAGCCAATTACAGTAACTGAAGACAAAACTGTTGTCAAATCATCCTTCCTAGGTCTTATTTTGTACTTATTCATACTTTATCTTTTTCTCTGTACTTTTCAATTTGTTGAGGGGGGCAGTTTTCTTGAATTGCCTGTTTGTGTAGAATTACTTTTGTTGGATTGAGGGCTCATCATTTTCCTTCCTTCCTTCCTTCTTTTCTTTCTTTCTTCTTTTTTGGTTTCTTATTATAGAAAAAAATTGAAGGTACTTGAAGCACCTTTGTACATGTTTTCAATTCCAATCTCCTCCCTTCCCCCATAGCCACTTTGCTGAAATTGGCGACTATTGTTCCCATCCATGTTTTTATATTTTTCTTCATGTATCTGTCCATTAGCAATATTTTACATTAATTCATATTTTGAAATATACGTATATTCATGTAATATATGCATGCATTGCTCAACATTATATTTTTAGGCTTTCTATTTAGATTTAGTTAGAATTGATTTAGATTTTGTACTTCTGGGTATTTTTCCATCCCCCTCATTCCTGCCTTTCATTGGATTGTCAATGTCTTGTTCCTTTTCTTTTAATTTCCCTCTTTTCTTTTGGTTTGGGAATTATACATTATAATTTTATTCCTATAATATTTATTTTTAAAAATTCTTAAAGAATGTAAAGTTAATTGATATCTCGATTGTATTTCTGACTAATATAGGTCCTAAGGAAGCTTCGGCTTAGATTTTCCTTTGCAGTCTTCCATGTCATTGTTGCCTGGTGTCTCGGTGTTTCCTTATTTTTAAAGTCCTCTCAAGTTAGTTGTCAGTATTTATTATTCACAGTAAATTGTTACTTAATTTTGACCATATATTTACAAATGTCTTTATTCACTCTAGGGTTTTGCCCTCCACTTCTTCCTTCTGAAGTAAACACTTTAGTAGGTCTTTTAGAAAGGATTGTTGAGTGGTAAACTCTTGAGATTGTTGGTTTGAAATGTGTTTGTTTCACACTCAGTTTTGAGTGAAAATTTATTTAATGTAATAACTGGGTATAGATGAGCATGATCTAAGATGAGAATTCACTTAGCACTGTGAGAAGATGCCATTCATTTCTCACAGACATCTATTGTGACTGATGACAAATTTGATGATACTCTAATTGGATGTTTTTTGCTTTTAGGAGATTTGCTTTTGTCCTTTGGTTGCTTTTAAGATACTTCTTTTTGTTGACATTCTGAAATTTCACCATAGTGTAGCAAATTGAGAAATTTTAACTTTTGATTTTTATACCACTAGGGCTGTTGCGTGCTTCAGAAACCTGAAGACTCATTTCTCTTTTTTTTTTTTTCTTGAGACAGAGTCTCACTGTATTGCCCGGGCTAGAGTGCCGTGGCGTCATCCTAGCTCACAGCAACCTCAAACTCCTGGG
>NW_012148063.1:5213665-5361587 GCF_000956105.1 Propithecus coquereli | reverse complement strand
TCTTGCTCAGGCTGGTTTCGAACTCCTGAGCTCAAACAATCCGCCTGCCTCGGCCTCCCAGAGTGCTAGGATTACAGGCGTGAGCCACCACGCCCGGCCCTGAAGACCCATTTATGTTTTTCTTTAGTTTTGGAAAATTCTTGGATGTTATTTTCTTAAATATTGTCTCCTTCTCCCTTTCTTCCCCCCTACCCCTTCTCTGTTCTTTGTTCTGTTTGGAATATCCACTTGATGTATATTGAACCTTCTCAATCTGTTTCCAAGGCTCTTAACCACACTCTCTTAGTTTCTATCCCTATCCTACATTCTGAGCGATTTGCTCAAATCTGTCTCCTGGTTTATGCTGGTTTATGGATTCTTTCTTCACTTTTGTCTTATCTATTTGTTACTCTGTTCATTGAGTTTTTAACTTCAATGACTATGTTTTTCATCTATAGAGGCTCAATTTTATTCCTTTTCAGAGTTGTTTGTTCTGTTTTTATATTGTCTTTTCCTTTCATTATGGTTTATATGCCTTTGTTTATATCTTTAGTTATATTATAGTTATTTCATAGTCTCTTTCAGAGTGTTCTTTTATATGCAGCTCTCTGAGGGCTGATTCTTCCATTTGCTGTATCTGTTGACTCCACCTCATGGTAATTTATTTCTTCATGAACGTTGTTATTTTTTACTGTGAACTTACCTTTATGTTTTTCCTTCCTAGGGGATGCGAAAGCATTTCTCTGGAGTGAGTGTACATTTTTACTGCTGGGGCTCTAGAAGTTTCAAATATCCTGGCTTGATTTTTAATTTGATTTAATTTCTCAACTTCAGATTCCTAAATCAAGCAGATAATATAATTCAGACCCCATCACTACCTATCCCAGGTCTGGACTTTTCATTTCTCAGGCATATTTTTCTCCCATCAAATTCCCAGACATACGATACATCATGTAGGGATGCAGCCAAACCTTACTATCGTGGCCTGACTTGGGATTTATTTTCCTAACACAAAAAGAAGGTTGGAAGCTAGCTCCAGGGGAGAAAGACTGTCACCTGCATCCTGTTCCTCAAACTCCTTATATCTTCCTTTCCCTCCAACCTCAAGGTGTGGCTTTTATACTTCTGGTGGCTTCATGGTGGCAAGTTGGCTCTTCCATGTCTAGCCTCACAGACACAGTCTGGGTAGAAAGAGAGAGAAGGAAGCAACAAGGAGGAAGGAATAGTGCCCGTGTCAGGAAAACCAAACTTTCCCAGAAACACCTAGGCAGCTTCTGCTTAGGGCTTATTGGCCAGAGCTGTATCACATGGTCGCCCCCAGATGCAAGAGGGGTGGGCAGCACAGCTTGCGCTTCATACCCTGCCTTTGATGTTTCTCTTCATTTGTGGCACTTGGAGATTTCCTTCCCACTCCTCTCCAACTTGGCTGCTAACACAAATTTTTGCTGGTTTTATATAATCCAGAATTTCTGTGCATTTCCTTAGTTTGTCACGTCGCTTAAGGAGTCATTTATTTGCCCATAAGCTATACGCTTCATTTATTCATTCACTGACCAGATACGGAGTACCTATTTCATGCCAGGCCCCGTGCTAGGGTCTGAGGATGCAGTGGTGAGCAGAGTAGACTTTAGTGTGGCTGCTAAAATTGTAACCATTTTTTCCCTCTACATCTATTTAGAAGGTCAAAGTTAGCACAGACTCTACTCTATTTTTCCAGCCTGAAAGATCCTCCCCCAGAGAAATATTGCACTTGGTTTAGAAGGCAATTCTGAGACCTTTAGCTGGGGACACAATGCTCAAAATATGTAGGCGACAGACTGGCTCAGTTATTCACCGGCGTTTTAGTAGTTACCTTGATTATTTGCCCCACTGTCCACTTGAGCCCCCTACACCTGCTGAACTGAGGGTCTCCCGTCTCCACAGCGGCCCTCACCTGGGCTTATTTCAGTTGTGGTTTCCTCTGGTTTACCTATCAATGGGATTCCATCTGCTTTCTTGTCTTTCATAAATTTTTCAAATTTCCTAATCGGCTGTTGGCGCCGTTCTTGTTGAAGCGCTATTACAGAAGTATTAGTTGTTGTAGACCATCATTTCAATGGGATTTGGGGAAGTAGACTAAGTAAATGTTTGCATGGGATTTGCAACCGTGAACCAGAAGCTCCAGCTATGTGATCATACATCCTGTTTGCTCAGTGCTGTGCTTGGAACTAAGAAAGACACAAGAGAGTGCAGTATAAGACACAGCCCTCAGTACCAGCAGTGTGCTGCAGCCAGCTGCACCAAGGCACAGGAGCTGACTGTTACAATTTCAGGAATTTTGAGTTGATTGACTTCTCTTTGATATCCTGAAATTGACCAATTTATACCCCTGAAATCAGCAAACAATGAAAATCAGCACCTTCCTCTCCTTGAGAGGTGGTTGTTAAACATTTATCAACACACCATTAGTCTTTACTCTTGGGTAACTGGTAGCATAACTTTGGAGGTAAGACACACACTGAAGGAAAACTAAAAGTGCAAATAAGCTAGCCCTCAAGTGCAAAGCAGAATGGAAGAGACACCCAATTGCTAGAACATTCAGACAGCAGAAATCCATGTCTACTGCAATAGTTGAGGAAGTTTGGCAAAGTGGCAGCTGTGCAAATAGAGCGTCCCTACTCTTGGCAAGGTAGAGGGAGAGCTCCGAAGCCAAAGTTTAAATTCCAGCATTTTCGCTTGCCATCAAGTAGCCTAAATCTCTCTCGTAAGCATAATGACAGCCAACATTTATTGAATCCTTATGATGGCAGGCACTGTTCTAGATGCTTTACATAAATTAACTTAATCGCATCATCTGCAAAATGTTGCTTACCTCAAAGGTCTGTTCTGAGTATTAAATGAGATAATTCATGTAAAGAGCATGCATAGCAAAATCTCCATAAAATTCGTTTCTTATTGGCAGTTTTCTTAGAGAAGGTAAGCAATTTCAACATTCAGATTTTTCCTACTGGCCCTGGAAAGATGGATGAGATTTGGTTCGGCAAAGGGACCAGCAGAGGACATTTCAGACAAAGGAGGGCAGGTACCAAAGCACGGAGGGAAGGGCAAATAGGGACTGGTTTGATCTGCCCAAGGGAAGCAGAGGGTCTGCTCTGCGGAGCAGTGACGACATTCAAATGAGTCAAGCGGAGACAGACTGTGCAGTGTCCTGTGTTCTGAACAGGGAACTTCACCTTTCATGAGATGGGCATGGGAGCCGTTGTAAGAGTTTGAAAGAGCAGGATTTTAGGACTAGAATTCTGGCAGGCTGGTGCTTATGTAGAATGAGCTGAGAGTGGCAGAGGGGCAGAGACCGAGGCATGGGGCAATGATAGTTTGAGGTGGTGGACGTGGGTGAGACAGAAAAATCCAGGTTTGTGGGATGGTTCAAATGAGGGATTCATCCGATAATAATTTCATAAAAAGATAAAAAGAATTAGATTCCTTTATAAATGAATAAGCTAGAAATATGTAGCCACAGTATTTGTTAGGGCAACCTGAACCAGAAATTAAGAAAAACTAGACGGGAGGATTCTTTCCCTATCCAAAAATAAAACTACTCTAAATTGAAAGTTAGACTATGTTTTTTCAATCAGTGGAATGTTGTTTTGCTTTCTTTTTTACGTTGTGTGTGGTTTTTGGTACTTTTCATTAAGTTAAATTGATGCGAATAAACTTGTTGAGAGTTTGTTTAGTTTCATAGCTGAGTATTATGGCGTCTGTGTATGCATTCAATCCTGTTTCCCAACTGCCCACAAAATGATGTTAAATAATGGTTGTGTCATGATTTGGGGCTATTATTTTTTTTTCTTAACTTATGGACAGGGTGCAGAAAGGGGAACAGGGCGTGCTCTTCTGTCTACACGGGCTCATGCTGTCAGGCCCCTGTCCGGAGGACTTGTACGTAAGAGACTGGGGCTCCTGAGGGGATGCCATGCTCTGAGCCCCAGACGTCTCCTGCATTCTTGTCCTTGGCCACAGCTAGCAGGGACACCCGCAGCCCTCTGCCTCATCTTCCTGGTGAGAACCAGCTTGCACAAAGGCCACCAATGACCTTCATGTTGCTAAATCCAGTAGAGACATTTTGCTCCTCAGCTTTCTTGAGTTTTGAGTAGCCTTCACACTGTCAATCACTCCCTCCTTTTTGACAAACACTCTTGTCTTTTGGGGCTTCTGAGACATCACATTCTCCTGATGCTCTTCTCTCCAGCTGGGCCTTCTTTTTTTTTTGAGACAGAGTCTCACTGTGTTGCCTGGGCTGGAGTGCCGTGGCGTCAGCCTAGCTCACAGCAACCTCCAACTCCTGGGCTCAAGCGATCCTACTGCCTCAGCCTCCCGAGTAGCTGGGACTACAGGCATGTGCCACCATGCCCGGCTAATTTTTTTTTCTATGTATTTTTAGTTGGCCGATTAATTTCTTTCTAATTTTAGTAGAGACGGGGTCTCGCTCTTGCTCAGGCTGGTCTCAAACTTATGAGCTCAAATAATCCGCCTGCCTCGGCCTCCCAGAGAGCTAGGATTACAGGCGTGAGCCACCGCGCCCGGCCAATTTTGGAGTTTCTTGACTTTAGTCATGAAATCTCTCTCTCTCTCTTTTATTTCACTCTCTACTCTCTACCTAGGCAAACTCACTGCGTCCTGTGGTTCCCACTTATATGCCAGTGATTCCTAAATATTTACATCTAGCCTGGCCTTTCCTTTGATGGCTGGACTTGTAGCCACCTGTCCACTTGCTCAGTATCATCTGGCTGCGTCAGAGGCACCTCAGATTCGGTATGTTCTAAACTAACTTCATGATCTTTTCCTTCAAGTATTGTCCTCCTTTAATTTTACCCATTTCGTCATAAGTCACCAGCGTCCATCTGAAACCTAGCTAGAAATTTAGGCATCACCCTCGATACCTCCATTTCTCTGTCCTTTCCCAAAAGATCCAAATCTATCACTAAGCCCTGAAAATTTTACCTCCCGAATAGCTTTTGGATCTATCTACAATTTTCTATCTCTATGTACACCATTGTCCAATTACCATTATCTCTTACTTGCATTAATGTAATAACCGCCTAACTTGTTTTCCAGCATCTACTTCACTTCCATTTCAATCTACTTTGTTTCTTTTTTTCTTTTCTTTTCTTTTGAGATAGAGTCTCACTCTGTCACCTGGGCTAGAGTGCAGTGGTGTCATCATAGCTCACTGCAACCTCAAACTCCCGGGCTCAAGTGATCTGCCTGCCTCAGCCTCCTGAGTAGCTGGGACTACAGGTGCATGCCACCACACCTGGCTAACTTTTCTATTTTTTGTAGAGATGGGCTCTTACTCTTATTCAGGCTGGCCTTGAACTCCTGGCCTCAAGTAATCGTCCTACCTTGGTCTCCCAAAGTGCTTGGATTATAGGTGTAAACCACCATGCCCTTCTACCCCCACTTTCTGAATAGAATTACTCACCTTTTCAAAACACAAATTTCATCATTGTTATGGACAGAATGTTTGTGTCCCTCCACTGCCCCAATTTATATGTTAAAAGCCTAATACCCACTGTGATGGCATTTGGAGGTGGGGCCTTTGGGAGGTGATTAGCTCATGAGGGTGGAGCCTGCATGAATGGTATTGGTGCCCTTATAAGAAGAGACATGAGACTTCCTCTCTGTCTGCTCTGCACCAGGTGAGGACACAAGACAGCCATCTGCAAACCAAGAAGCTGGTCCTTAGCAGACACTGGATCTGCCAGCACCTTGATCTTGGACTTCCCATCCTCTAGAACTGTGAGAAATAAATTTCTGTTGTTTAAGCCATCCAGTCTATATTTTGTTATAGCAGCCGGAATGGACTAAGACAGTCACGTTTCCTCAGGCCTTTGTAAATAAAACCCTTTGTATTTGTCAGAATAAGTTAGGTAGTACTGTAGTAACAGACAACCTCAGAAATCTCATTAGCTTTCGACGACAACAGCAACAACAACAATAGTTTATTGCTCATTCCCAGTATGTCTGTGTCTCTGCTCCATGGAAACTTCACTTGGGAATTCAGGCTGTTAACGCGGCCTCTAAGTGTAACATTGCTGGTCGTGGTAGAGGGAAAAGAGAAAGGGCCACCACATGCCGGCTCTTAAACTTCTGCCTGGAAGGGACACATGTCACTGCTGCCCGCATTTCATTGGCCAAGGCAAGTCACAAAGTCTCTTCTGAGTTCAACAGGGAGGGGATGCATAGACCCCGGGGAGAATCACTGGAGGAAGTGAAGCCAGAATATTTGGTGGCCAGTAATACAACTTACCACACCTGTTAGTGACTTCCTACTGTTTTGAGGATGAAAACCAAAACCCTAACAGGACTTCCAGGTTCCTGGTGATGTTCTTTTTATTGAACTCTCCAGCTTTCCCTCTCACCGTCTATCCCTCGCTCTCCGTACCCCAACTACACTATTCTTTCATTCTGCGAATACGCCACATGCCTCTCTTTTCAGCATCCTCGAATGTGCCGTTCCCTCTATCTTTCTTTTGTGTGTCCTCCATTCCCCCTTTACTCTGCCATTTCTTCATATCTCAGCTCAATCATCACTCCGTCAGAGAAATCTTCCCTGGACCCTCAGACGAAGTCAGGTTCCTTTGTCATATGCTTGCGTAGAATGGTGTTCTTCTCCTTCAGAGTACTTATCTCTGAGCTTTGATTATCAACCCATTGGGTGATTATGTTATAAATGTCTGTCTTCCCTGTCTTGACTCTGAGACCCATGAGAATGGGAACCGTGGCTGATTTTGCGCATCTGTCTGTAGACAGCACACAGCACAATGCCTTAAACATAGTGGATCTTCAGTAAAGGGTGACTGAGCGAATGAAAGAGAAAAAAGTTGAAATGACTGCAAGAACCATTGGAAGAATTGGGGCTGTTGGATGTGGAGAAGAGAATACTTACGTGGAACAAGCTAAAAAGCTATCCATATGTGAAGGGCTTCCTTGGAAAAGTGGGAGTAGATTTATTTTTTTATTTCTTCAGAGAACATATTTCTAACCAATGCTTAGAAGTTAGAGGTAATGAATCAAATTTTAGTTCACCATAAGGATAAGCTTTCTGACAATGTGAGCATCAATATTAGAAATGTTATGCTCATCGTATTTGTTCAAGCAAAGACGAGATGACCAGATGTAGAAAACATCAAGGGACATTCTAGATAGCAGCGTAGTGGAAGGAAGGCGTGATATTTGATTCCTTCAAACTTCGAAGTGGTATAATTCTGTTATAAAACATAGAGATGGTGAACAAGGAGATAAGAAAACATAAGGCATCAATTACGAGGCAGTGTAATTGTGAGTAGAGAGTGGCACAGCTCTGGGTGCCATGCTGATGCTCCTGTCTTGGCTTGTGATTTTAAAACTTGTCACAAAAAGGATCTTGAGGTAGGTTATCTCCTAATCCATGCCTTCATCTATGATTGCTGAATTAAATTGATTATAGATTTATCTCTTGGAGGGCCACAGGAGTAGGCAATGTAGTTTATAAACATGAACTGCCTTAGAAACTAAGAACTGCAACACAGTAGCATGCCATGTTAAACATTGCTTAAATAATGGTCAACATTCATGCATCATGTGAATGCATGAACATTAGTTCCATCTAATGCTATAGCATATGTGTATACTTTTCAAAAAAGTTCCACCTTCTACATTTTTATCAAAGTAACAGATGTATGATTTATTTTACATGGTAAAATTTTAAAAATTGTACCGATGAAGTTATAATATAACATCATAATACATTCAATAGATATAAATTGACATTATGATAAATACAAGACAACGTTTTTCAAACTATTAGTTCAGGAGACTCATTGGAATAGTTACGGGACTTTTCTTGAAGGAAGGACACTTGGATGAGTCCCTAAATAATGGAGTAGATTTTTATAGGTGGATGGACAGGAAGAAATGCTGTGAATATGGCCACCTCATGTTCTAGATGTTCTGGGACAGTTTTGATTTCAAAACTGGTTATGCAAGCATGGTCATAATTGCTAGAGCAAGTGCCTCACTTTTGCATTTGAAATACGGACAATAGGGACATGAAGAAGTGCATGGAAGCAAAAAGGAGATGGCCAAGCAATGAAACAAGGTGGAGTAGCAAGTGTGTGTCATCTCCCATCCCCCAATCTCCAGCTATTAATATTTCTCCCTGTTATAATGTCCTTTCCCCCAATAATAAACCAATATAACATCCTGATGTCCCAGAGGGAGAAATATTTGCAACTGCTGGAAATGTGATAGAACAGAAACATGCAATCAGTACGTGCAATCAGCTGCACAGATTGTGAAACAATAATCATGGTTCCATTTGTTCTGTGACAGGATAAAAATTGCAAAGCTTCTATAAGATAGGAACTCAAGCCTGAGAAAGACCCCAGCACCATTTCCTGCACTGTGTCACCAGGTCATATTTTGCAATGTTCTCCCTCCTTCTCTCTCTCCCAGTCTCATTTTTTTTTTCTCCACTGTCTGCCCTGAGACATAGGACACAGGTTTTGGAGGGCAGAATAGTTTGGTGAGATTTTGCATGAACACAGTAGGTGTCTTGTTTTTCTTTGTTATTATGGTGTCGAGGTGGTAGAAAAAGGGAGGGTGGGAATCACATAGAGTAGGAGGAACTAAAAGCAAAGAGAGTTTTCAATTTTTTGTTTCTCCGGATGATGAATAAAATGCTTATGAACAAAGAAAAAAGTACCTGTAGAGTACATAAAGTGTAAATAACATTAATCCACTCATAGGAAGGATCTCCTTTGAATGAGAAGAATATTTCATCATTTTTAACTTTTCTTGGACCTCAGATCCAAATTTCATCATAATGGCTGAAAAAAAATCTGTACTTTTTATGAAACAGGGGTGTTTATGAGGAGCTATATAAATTTTTCAATAGTAGGGCAAGATTCATTGTGTTAATATTGCTTTTGTTTTGTTGATTCTTATTTAAATCTCTTCATTTTATTATTTTGACTTAATCAGAGTCTTGCTTTGATTTAGAAAATTTAACGTCCGGCATCAACATGGTGAAGTCACAAGGCCAAAGAGATCGGAACTGTTGCCAAGACAGAGGGTGCTGGCCCCTGCTGTGACATCGCACTACGAAACACCACCCACGGGACTTGATCCGTAAATAAGGATTTTCCTCTCAGTAGTGGCATGTTTAATCTCCCGCAGGCCTCCCTTTTAGAGTTTGCTAGATTCTTAAAGTCCTCCTAAGTCTGCAATATTATCACTACATCCATATCAAATTAAAATAAAGATCTGGAAAAGATAAAAGTAGCTTCTTTTCTCTTCTGTTGCTGTGGTTGCTTTTCAGTTGATTCAGCTGTCAACTCTGGTCCAGAGCAGCTCTGAACAGGCAGCCACATAATTCATTAGCATTTAGAAAGGGCCTCCTCTCAGCCATTAGCACATTCTTGCAAACACCTTCCTGGAAAACATTTAAAAACCATCCTGTAGCATCGGTCTGTGCTCATAGAAAGACCAACCTGTAGGGAACTGATAAACATAGCTAATATCTTAATAGATGAATTTGCCTGCTAAGTGTATTTAGTTTTATTTTTGACTTGGTATCAAAAAAATTATCTTTCAGTTGACAAGAAAGCTTCACCAAAGCAGGAGGGAAATGAGAAAGAAGCATTTGGTTGTAATAGTACTAGCTTTGGGTGAATAAGTTTACATTCTGAGTTTGGATGAATTGTAAAAGTCAGTGGTTCTCCCAGGCACCTCTCTAATTTGACCATGAAGTTCAAAGATATGGAGAAAGGGTCACAGCAATTGTACTAGTTCAAACAATGGACAAAGTAAATATAACTGATGGAAACAATATTTTAATGTAAATTCATGTAGCAAAGTTTGTCCTAAACAAACTTATTCTAAATAGGAACTTCATTGTTCCTATTTAGACACATCAAAGACAATAATCTAGACAACACATTTTGATTAGTTACTTACTTTTTTACAAAGTTTTTTAAATCCTGGTTAATCGAATAATATATTCAAAAAGATTTATTGAGTACCTGTATTGTGTCTGTTACTCTGTTACTCAATCTTCTCAATTTCTTACTCTTTTAAAAATTAAAAAAAATTTTTTTTAGAGATAAGGACTTGCTTTGTTGTCTAGGCTGGAGTGTAGTGGCATGATCATAGCTCATGGTAACCTCCAACTCCTGGGCTTAAACAATTCTCCTCCCTCAGACTCCCGAGTAGCTGGAACTACAGGTGTGCACCACCATGCCCATCTAATTTTCCTTTTTTGTAGAGAACTGTTTCCCAGGATGGTCTCAAAATCCTGGCCTCAAGCCATCCTTCCACCTTGGCCTCCCAAAGTGCTGGGATTACAGGAATGAGCCACCGCGCCTGGCCCAATCTTCTCAATTTCTAACTCATCTGTTAGAAACTCATCTCTTCTTCCTCCTCCTTTTTCTTTTCACTCTTTTTCTTTTTTCCTTTTTCCTCTTTCTCTAAATCCTCCTGTGTTTTCTTACTCAGATTTGTCTTGAATTTTTTTCTTCAGTTTTTCTTTCATCATTTGGATGTGGAATTTTCCCACAAAAAATTTACTTTTAACCTTGCTTCATCCCTCTTAGAAAGAAATAATCTTCAACTGGAAAAATAGAAAATATTAACCAAATATTAACCAAAACCCACCAATTTTAAACACTAAAAATAACTATGCAGACATAAGACTATACTGTATCTTTAGTTATTATGAAATCATTAACTCAGGCATTGATTTATTTGGCATGCATCTTGCTTTTGAAGGAATTTCTGCCCACTTCGGGAACCACCTTTCTTGCATTCCTTATTCAGTGGACTAACTTAGCTGAGAGTGAAATAATTTCAGCAACTATGAAATTCTGCACGCAAGCATGGCCAACAGAAAGCCTTCACTGACTGCGTTTACATTGGTGCTGATCTTAAGGCATGCTGTTAACTCAACATGAGGCTCTGCTTTTTCAAACAATTTGAGTTCAAGGGCATCCCATTTATAACCAGTCATGTTCCAGGCCTACAAAGCATTTGCAGTAACAATCCAAACTGGCATATAAGTTAAAGCTCACCCTAGGCAGCTTAAATTTTACACGATCAGCCTGGGACTTGTAGCGTCGGGAAGCACAACCTCATGATCAAGCGCAATTCACGTCTCGCAAGGCTGGGAATCAATGTACACGGACACGTGATTGTATTATTATTAAATCCAGTTGCTTTGCAATTAACCCAATATGATACCTATACAAATGATTCAAATAAAGAGCCTCATGTTTCACAGGGGACAATCAATACAGGACATCACAGCAGCTGACAATGCCAGCAATTTGGCTTGTTGCTGTAGTACTACATTTTTCTCAGGTCGACACTGCTATTCCTGCTTCTGAATTACAGCTACCATAACTTTCAACTATTGGCAATACCCACACCTCACTAAAGCATAATATTCAAACACTCTTGGCCATTCCTAACCTATGTTAGCTGAGTCATGAAAAGGCAGACTCAGTCTGAGTATATTATAAATATCCTAAATTATAAATTTGTTATTTTCCTTCTTGGCTCTTGAAATGAAATTAAGATTTCTTTTCTCCAGGAAAAGCTCCTTAATGGTGAAAAAGAACATAGCTGGATTTGTTAATAGATAAAATAAGTTCATAGAAAAAAATCATTCTTGACCTTCCCCTTGCACAAAGCTCTTACAGTGAGATGTCTGAAAACAAAACCGAGTCACACTAGAATCTTTCCTAATTATTGTTGTTGTTGCTGTTTATTCTGTAGCTTTGCCATCTCTGTTTTAACTAAGTAAAGGTACTTGTAGTTATAACCTGATCAAAACCAACCTTTTGCAACAACATTACAACCGACGACACTTTATATCACTCTTTTCCACCAGATTTTGCCGGTGTGTTTGTCTGCCAGACAACCTGGCTTCAAGAATCAACTTCTTCGTTCAGGGATCTCTTTAGAGTTCTGTGTAGACATTCAGTATTTATTAAAAGACTATTTGAATGTTACTTTTTTAAGACCTCATAGATTCTTATTTTAGGTCAACTGAACTTGACCTTAGGAAGCATTCAGGACAGGCACTGACCAAAATGTGTCTTTTCTGTGCTTCTGTCTATATTGTTTCCAAACAGAGACCAATCAAGTCATCATATGTTTCCATGATACCATTTCTAGCTCCTGAAATGGGGAGAGTAGAATATTAAGTATGTAAAATGTTTCTTTTTTAACATTCAGTGTGGACGATTGAAAACAACAATTTATTTAATACGCTAAGTAGAGTCTGTTCTCCATGAATCATACTGTATACATAATGTGATGAAAATGTTCAGTTTGAAATTTCTCCCTGGCCAGGGAGGAAACCATGGGGGTGAATCATAGTTTTAGTGATGACTGTCCTGGGGAAGCTAAATTGGGAAGCCACAGGTTAAAAAAAGGAGGGGTGAATCCTTAACAGGAATGCAATGATCATAAACTCCGAGAAGCCAACAGACACCTCCTTATGCTGCCTACACCTGGGCATTGACCTGCAAAAGAGAGCTGCTGGCGGCTCCTCCGCGAGAGAGAAATCCCGACAGCAGAGGAAACCAAACACAGCACTGAAAGTTACCCATGGATTGGGAAAACAAACTGGACTTCTTGTTGAGGGGGGAGAGATACACGGATGCCTCTAAAGAGGAACACAACTGAACACCAGGTGAACAAAATTCATTTAAGAGCAATTGGATTAGAGATGGACACTTACATTATGACTCTAACACATTAACTGCCATGTGAGTTGTATTTAACTCACACTAGTTTTGAGCCTGGGGCCTCGTGAAGCAAACCCTGGGCAAAACCCTGCAGTTGGTTCGTGAAAATCTTACATGTTGATGTTCTTATTGTTACAATTAATATTGACAATTTAATTCTAAAAACATGGATTAAATGAATAGAAGTCAATAAATTTCATTTTTCTATTTATGTTTGCCTTTCAATTTACACATAAGCCTGACAAGTCAAGAAAATGCTTTAGCCTTATGAACTATTTTTTCAAGTTTTCACATTACTTTTTATATTACTAATTTTCAAGTTTTTATATACTTTTTTATTGAAAAAACCAGAAAACAATAAAAAATAACAAATTTTTCATTAAATTAGAAAGGCTTGTTTTATTGTTGAAGTTTTTATTCTAGTTTTGTAATGAAACACCGTGGCCCCAAGGAAAATCATTTTATTCTAGCGTGGCAGTCGACGTGCTAAAGAAGAGGAGGCTGCAAGATGTCCATCTGTCATTTGCTACAAAACTGGAGGCAGCATTGGTGGTTAGGATACTACGCTAAGTGGGAAAGTGGGCCACTAAACTGTAATTAGTGATTGTAATTATGTAGCATATGTGTGCTATGGACAAAGACTAACCAGGAATACACAGAAATTAACACAGTTATCATGTTGATGTTAATGTATTGATGTTATTTGTTTTCCATTGTTAAATTGTGTGGTGCGAAGGTGAGGGTGGGGGCGGGGAGGGACCATATACAGTGAGTCTAGCGTTAAGATCACGACACAAGGAATCAGGAAGCCGTGTTTAAGTTTCACACGGCCACACCAGCTGTGATCGTTACCTCTCTGAGCCTCAGTGTCCCTATATAGAAAGTGAGAATAATAACATCTGCCCTGCACTAATGGGGTAGTGAAAGTACTTTTGCAAATCTGAAAGTGTTACAGGAGACCGTGTGAGAAATCAAGGTCAGACTGCGATATAGACTAGAGACTCAAGAAGTCCAGAACTCAAAAAGTTTTCCTGAATCTCTTTTCTCAGCAATTACTGTGGAAGCTGGAGAATGTGAGTTATCTCATTTAATTTTACAATAAACTAATTATAAGCGCTTATTGGGCATCCACTAATTGTTTCACTAACCAGGTTTTCCAATAACATTTATAGAACAATCTACTTCTCCCTCATTGATTTGAAAGGCTCCCTTTATCACATACCTGAGTTTATTTCTGAATGCTACTATTTCACTGCTCGCCATTCTGTTTTAATTATTGTATATTGTTAACGTTTTTTAATTGGGTAGGGCAACTTTTTATGGTTGTTGTTGTTGTTTTGAAATAGGATCCAGGGCAGAGAGGGAGCTATTTTTAGGAGGATAACCAAGCCTGCGCCCAAGGGAGTCAGTATCCAGCCCAAGGGCGAATTATGGATCACAGATTCTTACGAGAGACTCTTGAATCAAAGGAAGCTTAGTTCAAATCCTGGTTTATTACTTACCATCTGGGTGACCCAAGGTATATTACTTAATCTCTTTAACTTCTTTCCTCATGTGTAAATTGAGGACAATACCAGCTACCTCAAAGCGTTGTGGCATGGATTAAATTACAAAATGGATGTGAATTTCCCTAGCACTGTGCCATCGTCCCTTCCTTTGAAGGCATTCCTGGTGGTAGCAACATGGACTCCTTTCCGTAGGTTTTCTTGCATCTGAAAAAAGGGAAGAAGAGCAAAGAATTATCACAACAGTCTGAAGGCTTGTTTCGCTGAACAGAGGCACATGATAACTGTATACTGAGGAGATAGGCCATTTAAGTTGCACATATGTGTTTGCTCCTCCCTGAATATGGCAAAGCAGGAGCTCCTGCATGCCACAGAATTCATAAAATGCACTGTCATTGTACAGCCAAGAACATGGGATGTCAAACAGGCAGGAATGCCAGGCAGTGCATTCCTGTCAGACCTTGACTGAAACGGAAGAGGAAATTGCCCGGGCGATGAGTACAGTTAGGGGACAGGTGCAAGATAATGGGGCCTCTCTTCTGCTCTCCTGAGTTTGGACTTTATGTGATTTGGGGACAGAGGTCACATCTATTACCTCTCTTTTTGTAGTTTTTAAGAGATTATTGAATAATATTTAAAATTTTCTGATGATTAAAGAAATGTCACGTGGGGCCACAGAGCAACCCCCTGCCTCCGCCAGTGCCCAGGATAATGTAGGAGGGGAGCCCCATCACCTCCTCTCCCTGCAGAGTGATGGATGGATAGAGTCTGATCCTAATTAATTTTAATAGAGACTTGATGTGCTGTGATAGAATCTTGACCATTCAAATGAAATAGAACCAACCAGCCAGCTTCAACAAAAATAATCTCAGTTCTCTCTTACCATTGGCTTTGGAACCTGTCAAGTCTAGTTAAGAAGGATTTACGGAGTGATTTTGTGCCTAGCACTATAAAAAAGGTACAAAGGAAGGACCCTGTCTGACACTCACTGTCTGAGTTGGACACATAAGAAATATAATAAAATAATAATGTACCATCTGTGAGGCCCTGACATATGGTATACACGGGGCTGTGTGCTCAGTGTACATTATCTCTAATTCATTAATTCTTTCCACAAATGTTTCTGGAGCGCCTATTATGTGCCAGCCCTTCTATTAGTCGCTTGGAGTACCACAGGGCACAAGGCAGAGTAAGTCCCTGCCTTTGGGGAACATTCTAGTGCTTTGAAGCAAGTAAGTATATTCTGTCATTTTAGGTAACGATAAAAGCCATGGGGAAAAACAAAGCAGGGTAAAGGGATGGGGGGCTGGGGTGCACGTAGTGGGTACTTTAGGGCAGGCCTCTCTGGGGAGGTGGCCTGTAGGAATGTGTGTGCAGGCAGAGAGAACAGCTGCTGCAGAGACACCAAGGTGAATCAAGCTTGGAATCCTCGAGGCCGGGGGGTGGGGGGGCGAGAAAGGGGTAAAGGGGTGAGGCAGGAAGAGGGGCAGAGAAGAGCAGGGCAGACAGGCAAGGGGCTCGGCCTTTTGGGGCCTCATGGGACAAGACAAGCATTGCAGGCTTCCTTCTGAGGCCAGCAGGGAGCTCCCAGAGCTGTTGAGCAGGGTGGGGGTAACTGGAAACAGACCCCGAGCTGGACGTCCACATGCAGAAGACCTGTTCTCTCACCACCTAAGAATGTGACAGAAGCAGAACTGGGAGGAGGGAGACCTCAGCTGACCCTGCTGGAAACTTCAGGATTGGGATGGCCCTTCAGAGTGTTCCTCAACTGAGCTGAGAGGGCTGGACCTCGGAAGCTGGCATCAAACAGCTGCTGTTCCCCAAGACGGGTTATACCCTTGGGCCAGGCAGCTCCCTTTGTGGGCCGGTGCCTAGAGAGGGACACAGCTGTTGGTGCCAGCACTCAACACCCCCAGTGGTGGGGACAGTGACACCTCACCCTGTAGGGGTGGCACACCATAGCAGCCACTAGAGATCTGTCTGTGTTTTCATTTTCGTAACAATCCTCCAAGTTAGGCATTTTTCTTTCTTTCAGTCAGGAGGAAACTGAGGCTCAGGGAGTTTAGGCAACACTTCAAGGTCACATACCTAAAAAAATTGTGGCAAAATATACATAAATAAAATTTACCGTTTTAACTGTGCTTCAGTGTACAGTTTGGTGGCATACGTGCATTCACTTTGTCACGTAATCATCTCATCATCCATTCGCAGACCGTTTTTTTTAGAGCTGGCAGCTCATTATGTTATCTGGGCTGGACTCTAACTCCTGGCTTAAGAGATGCTCCAGCTGCGGCCTCCCGAGTAACTGGGACTACAGGAGTGTGTCACTGCACCCAGCTTCATCTCTGGAATGTCTTAAATCTTGCGAACTAAAACTCTGTGCCCATTAAACAATAACTCCTCATTCCCCTACCCCCAGTCCCTGCTAACCACCATTCTACTTTCTCTCTGAATGAGTTTGACTATTCTAGGTACCCCATGTAAGTGAAATCACACAGCATCTGTCCCTCTGTGACTGGCTTATTTGACTTAGCGTGATATCCTCAAGGTCCCTCCATGTTGTAGCATGTATCAGAATTTCCTTCCTTTTTGATGCTCAATAATATTTCACGGTATGGATAGACCACAGTTTATTTATCTGTTCATCTGCTGATGGGCATTTGAGTTATTCCCACCTTATAACCATTGCAAATAATGATCTTATGAATATGGGTGTACAAATATTTCTTCGTGATCCTGCTTTCAATTCTTTTGGGTATATACCCAGAAGTGAGATTGCTGGACCATATGGTAGTGCTATTTTTAATTTTTTGAGGAATCATCATAGTGCTTTTTCCAGAGGCTTCTTTCTTTTTTTGATAATAGCCATCCTAATTGAGTGTAAAGTAGCATCTCACTGTGGTTTTAAGACTAAGCACTTTCCATGCCACCATGCTGTCTCTCAGTAAGGAATCAAAGACTTCCAGCTTTTATCCAATTCCACCACTCCACGTGTGGGTGAAAATGGTGGCAACACTTGGTCAACACCCAAGCTCAGTTAATTTCCCTGGATTAACAGTGAGCGACAGAAGACCACATTCTAAATATCCCCCGAGACACCTAGGCAGCTAAAGAACAATGCAAAACTTGGTACGGCATGCTGAATCAGTCTGTAAATATTTTTTTGCTTCAGGACCCTAAAATAGTTTAGAAAACTATGCTCTTCTTTGCACATTTTAAAATCTATATCTATAATTATATCATAAATTTAAATAATTGTGAAAAACGTAAATTCTAGCATATTGTAAATATTGGCATTTAAAAATAAATCTGTGACATCACTCTTTTAAATGTATCTAAATGGAATGTAAATCCCATCATGGTTTGTTACTCACCATCATTCACTTAAGAAATACACAAACAACTCATCTTTAGCAAGCAAAAACTGTATTCCATTTTCTCTTTGAAATTTTATTTCCATTCTACTTCCCCTTCAGAATTTTATGCTAATATAATATAATTATGATAGAAAGTCTTTTGCTGAATATCCCATTGTACTTTTATCTATCAAACATATGTATAAAAATTAAAATTTATACACCTTAAAATTCTCTTGCCCATAGGTTCTAAGTGTTTTCTGGATTGAGTTATCATTGCAATGAGTACTGTTATACAATTGATCAAAACAACCTAAATGAATAGCAAACTTTGATAAATGCTAACATAAAAAGTAAAGTTTTATTGGAAGTTTGCATTTCTTAATGAGATAGATGATGCTGTCCTTTTCTGAAACATTATATGATTGTGGATATGTATTACTTATTGCTAGATTGCTAGAATGACAAAGTGTGTGGCATCAATTCTATTTCTATTTTTCATTTTTTAGAGATGAGAAATCCAGTTCTTCTTGTAAATAAGTAGATGAGAATGGAAAGAGTTTTGATATAAAAATGTCTTGCAATTTTTGGAACTCCTGACTTATTTGCTCCAAATCCTATGGTAATCTATCATCAAGGATTATTCTTAATGATCTATTGGCTGACAATTTTTCTAGATCCTCCTTCAGTTTCAGTCCTGTTGCAATCAAAGTATTGGAAAGCACCGATTTGTAAAGGATTTGTCATCCAATTTGTTATGGGTTGAATTTTGTCCTCTCTATATGTTGATGTCCTAACCCTCAGTACCGCAGAATATGACCTTGTTTGGAAATAGGGTCATTGTAGATGGAATTAGTTAAAATGAGGTCATTAGGGTGGTCCCTAATCCTCTATGGCTGGTGCTCTTACAGAAACGGAAATGGGAACATAGAGACAGACACGCACAGAGGGATGATGACGTGAAGAGACACAGGGAGTAGACAGCTACCCGCAAATCAAGGACAGAGATCTGGAACAGGCCCTTCTGCACAGCCCTCAGAAGGAACCAACACTGCCAGCACCTTGATTTTGGACTTCTGGCCTCCACAACTGCGAGACTATAAATTTTTGTTGTTTAAGCCCCACAGTCTGTGGTACCCTGTTAAGGCAGCCCTGGCAAACTAATACATGGTCCTTAGAACCAGCCACCTCCCTACACCTACAACAATACTTTCCACTTTTCTTCTATTTCGTATCCAGGAGGGTTCTTTAAACCCCAGAGCAACCATGTACCACAGTAAGATTAGGAATGAGTGAGAGGGACACTTTTCTTTTGAAAAGCAAAGGAAGAGCCATTGGAAAGCGGGCCGGGGTGTTTAATAAAAAGCAGATACTTAATTTGAAGATCTGCGTGTTGCTTTCCTTCAAAATATCCTTGACTGTGGGCACCTCTGGAAAGTCAGCGCCGGAAGAAGAGGTGTACTTAGTTTGAAGAAGGCTGCGTGGAACCACAGAAAACCTACTGTAATTCAGGGATGTGGAAAAACCTTTGTCAACCAGAGGTATCAATGACATTTTCATGGAGGATATGACAGCTGCTGGCCTTGTGTGTAGAACTCTGATTTGTGGCGAGGACAAGGAGGGGCATTCCAGCCAGGGTGAAGGAAGCTTGGGGATGGACTTTGACTAAATTAGGAGTTAGTAGGGTGGGAGCAGCCCACAAGGGTGCTGCAGTTACGGCCTCAGAGCTCGTACGCAGGTATTGGGAAGCTTTCGTGAGCACACGGCATGAGCAGGGTGGTGCTCAGGGAGATTAGTTGGGCTTCAACATGGAGGCTGGCCGGGTGGGGGCAGGAAGAGCTCCAGGGGAGTGGTCATCAATGCGGGAGCAGTGTGATGGTCCTGGAAATGGTGTTGGCTGTGATGGAAACAGAAACTAAGTGCTCACGTTGCAGTTAGATTGTATGCCCGCTGCTGAACGATCTTCATTTCAGGTGGGCTGCCAAGTCCCAGGGCCAGCTCCCTGCCTTTCCCCTGCTTTGTGGCTGCCTTCTGTATTGGCGGGGTACTCAACGTCTGGAAGACCATACGCTTTCCAGCAAGTCAAGTAGAAGTACAATAAGAGCAAAATTTCTCTATTACTTGATTGATCCTTTCATTGTGAGGATGAAACGAAATGAATGTGAAAACACTTGCTTAACTATAAAGTACCCCGCAAATGTACAGGTATGACTGACTGCTCATTATTCATTACTCTTCTTGTTGCGTGCTACTCTTTCTCAGAGGGAGTGAAGAGGTTTTTTGAGTGCCTCATTTAACATGAGCCTTGAGTAACTGAAATCCAGGTAATAGAGGCTCTATTGTGCATTGCCTGAGAATTTCAGTGGCCTTCTATCCCTTTCCCTATCGGGAAGATGCTATAACACATCCCACTGCGCCCCACTCATTACACTCCTGGATTCTTTGAGGTGTCTGGCCTCGTGCCCAAACACCCTCAGAGGACTGTTCCTTTTCTGTCAGAATTGCCAGCCTTCCTGATTATGTAGCCACGGAAACACAGCTTTCCTAGTCCCTGAAAACTAGATTTTTTATGGCCACATGCTCTCTTTACTCCCCAATCTAAGCAGGGGAGCCCACAGAGCATCAGAACAACCCAGATGCACAGTTCTTTCTCTCTCTTTTGCATTACATACCACTTGCATTTTTATGACTCTAAGAGGATAAGAAAACTGGTTTATTCTAGAAGAAACTCGTGGTCACTATCTTTATAGCCATCTCTCTAAATCACATTCATACTCTTTGTGTGACCCTGAGGGTCCTTGGAACCTCCTGGTGGCCTTAGCTTTCCAGGGGACTCTCTTGGCCATCAATGGTAGAGACATGTCCTACTGGCCATGTGGCTGCTGACTCCACAAGGACTTGAACATATAGTATTTCTTCCAAGGATGAATGATATCAGACATTCAATAATATCTGAATGAGTTTTCTTGCCTACATTGACTCTATTTTATTCATGTATAAGTATCTCTATTCACACAGCTGCAGTTCAAGCATATCCAGTGGTAGGGAGATGAGATGCAAGCATCAACTAATTCTCTCGCATGGATACCTGCTACCATTTAACAGATGTGGAATGATGCAGGTGTGGTGGAGACGATAATAGTCCCTGTCATTTCATGTGTACTTACCGGGTGCCAGGCAGTGCCAAGAAATTTATAGACATTTAACTCATTTTCTCCTCCAACTCTATGGAGTGGGAATACTAACACCTACATTTTATAGGGGAAGAGATGGCAACCTGGAACAGGTAAGTAACTTTCTCAAGTTTGCAAAACCATTAAGTGTCTGTGTCAGTCAGGATGAGTTGAACTAGGCTCTGGTAACAAAGAGCCCCTAATCCTAGTGGTTTACGATAACAAAGGGTTATTCCTCCCTCGTGCTGAATGTCTATCAAATGTCACTGGAGGATCTGCGTTGTCCTCAATCTGGGACGTTGGCAGATACTACCCGGGCACTTCTGGTTGTCACGGCAGTTGGAAAGAGAGAAAATGGCAAAGTGCTCACTGGTGACACATGTTACTTCTGCTCATTTTGTTGGCCAGAGCCCATTGCACGACCACCCCTAACTTCGAATGGGCGAGGAAGTACAATTTTACCATCTGAGAGGGGGAGGAGGAATATTTGCAGGCATTAGAGGAAGGATCCAGTAAGGAAGGTGTTTTTTAAAGGCTGTGCTCTGCCTCCCATGAAAGCTTCCACTCGCTGAGCCCTGAGTGCCTCGTGGGGGCCAGGCACTAAATGTCTTACAGATATCTCTCACAACAACCTGTTAGGTAGATGCTGTTATTATCTTCATTTCATAGATGAAGTTATTGAGCCCCAGACAAGTCCTGAAGTAGCTTGAGCCAGATGGAAGGCACAGGCAATAAAAATGGCGCCCGTGCAGCCTTGATCAGTCTGACTCCGGAGACTGTCTTCTTACCATTTGCCATGAGGATTTCCAATGCCACAGACATCACTTTAGTTTCATAACAGTAGAGTCACATACATTTTCAAAAGATTAAAACTTTGCTTAATCTTGTGTTTGTTTTTGATTAATTTCGCATTGTAAAAATTCAGACAGTACTTACAGCTACGAAGGAGAAAGCAAAAATCACTAAAAATCAAAACATCTAGAGTCACTGCTAATATTTTAGATACATCCTTCTAGACATGCTGATTTGTAACTTGCTTCTTCACATAACAATACATTGTGAACATCTTTCCAATACATACACTGCATTTTTAATGACTGCATAATAGTCTATTGAGTGTGCCACAATTTATTTAAAATTCCTTAATGATGCACATTTATCTTGTTTTTAATGTATTGCTGTGCTCCTGAAATTTCTGAGTTCCCGCTCTTTCTTCATAGTGATGTCTCGCATCTTCTCCTGTGTTTCTTAACCAGTTCATGCTTTCACTGATGAGAAATATTGTAATGGTCAAAGATCTTTAATCAAAACAGTAATTCCATTGTTACCTCTTTTCTCTCCCTCTTCCATAGAAACTTCCCTCAAATATTATTAAAATGTTTTGTTCTGAGAGTGTCAGGCCAGGGATTTTCCTTGGCATTCCTTTTTTATTTCATATAATTTTTTTGAAATTCCCCTACAAACTGTCCTCTTTTGTTTTTCTTATTACTTTTGTTTTTGTATGCACATATTCCCTATTTTATTACATATTTGCCTGCCCATATTCCAGAACTGCTGAACATGTTCTGTGCTTTCCTAGCCGTTACTTAACATGGCAAGGTATTCAAGGCCTCCCAGCTCCGGACTGCCGGCTTCCTTTTCCATGGCCCCCGAGAACTTCGGTGCAGATCCCTGGCGTTCCCACCCGCCAGACATCGCCTCCTTTGCTCACGTTGTTCTCTCAAATCTGGAATGACCTTTACTGTCACCTATGGTTGCTCTTCAGGGTCCAGCACAAATGCCTGGCTCTTCACAAAGCATCGTCGGACCCCTTAGTCACAATTGTTCTTTTCTCTGTGCTTCGCAGCACTTTACTGGCACTTCCAACATACATTCATAGGAAAGCATTTATTTAGCGCCTATGGTGTGCTCTGAAGAGCTGGGGCAGATACACAGAACCATGAGCCTTAGTATCCACCCTCCAGGAATCTCCAGCCATGGGGAGCTAGCTCGGGACACACAAACCTGGACTCCAGTGTGGGAAATGCTCAACTGGGGGTGAGGACGAGGTGCGAGGAGCCAGCACGGGTTGACTTTTATTGGATGCGTGGTTTCCCTTAGTAACATTCAAGACCCTGAGAGGTAAGTGATCATTCTTAATTCATCTTTTTACCCCTGGCGAATTCGCCCGGGACTTTGCGTAGCGCCCAACAGGCCTTAAGCTAAGGAATCCGCATCTCAGGGGCGCTCCACGGGGGGCGGACACCAGGCACAGGTCCAACCCCATTACCCACATTTCCCGGAGTCCAGTCTACTTTTCACATCTTTCTTCCTCCCTGAAATAGATGCACATTCGCCTCCAGATTTAGAATAAGAGCAATGACTACTTCACGAAAGCCTGGAAAATGTGACCCTTTTCCAGAAATGGCTTAAGTCGGTCATAGATCTTAGGCTCCTGGCAACTGCAGGACGGGGCCGTGCCCTAATTGGATCCACTTCCTGCCAGGCCTGATTGGGAGTTCCGCACGGGCATCGCGAGCCGCACTCCTCGGCCCCAGTGCCAGCTGGGAGACGCAGGAACGGGGCCTCTCCGACGGGCCGCGCGCCCTCCGCCGCGGCGCGGGCTTCTCGGGCTCTTCGCTCGGCCCCGCGCTGCCTCCCGGACTTCGCGGCGCCGCCCGATCCGCGCTCGGCTCCGGCCCACGTTTTGCGGCCCGCCCGCCGCAGCGCTCTGCTAGCCGGAGGCTGGCGCCGCCGAGGCCGCGGCGGCCGGGGCGTGGGGGCCGCACCGCGCACGCGCGCCCGCGGGGTCGGAGGCTCCCTGCGCCCCGACTCTGCGCGGCCGGAACCCTCGCGCCGCCGCCCCGCCCGGAGCCGCCCGGGACCCGGACCCCGCGCCGGGCAGGGACTATTTTCTCTGCCCGTGTCCTCTCCCCACTCCGGGAAGGAACATTCCTGGCTCTCCCCGCCCGGCTGCGTCTGTTCCCGCTCCTCCCCCGCCGCGTGTTTTCCGCCCCAGTAAAGATCGTGCCACACAAATAAGCCTCGAATGCCCTTTGCCGAGCGGGCGGGAGGGCAGCGAGCGCAGAGCCCGAGTGGGCCATTTTCAGGGCGCGTCTCCGGGGCCGCTAAAAGTCTTGTTTTCTCCCAAAAGTGGAAGGGGGGGCGGGCGTGGGGCCGCTTCCAACTGCTACACACGCTCGAATAGTTGTCAGTAAAATCAAACTGACGTCAGCCCCGGGGAAAAAAGATAGGTCTCTTTTGTTCTCATGTTTTCTCCCCCCACCCCCCTTGCGATCAAAGGCAAAAAACATTTTTTGGAGGTGGGGGGGAGACAAAAAGGAAAAAAAAAATTGTAATGCAAAGAGATAGCTTCCATTAGAGCTCCTGCCCGGGCGATGGGAATGTTTAATGAATGCATCAAGCCTTTTGATCACCCTCGCTCGGTTGGGTTCAGTAGTGCCGGAAGGTTAGTTGCATATCCTGTGGCTGATCTGAAATTCGATCAGCAGAGGGGGCAAAGAAAAGAAAAGCATTTTAATGGGAATCAATAGAGGATCAGAGGTCCTGGAAGGAAATACGTGTTGATTAAAAATGCCACAAGATTAAAAAATGTTCACAACTGGTTCTAAAAAGGAGAAAAAGGAAAAAGCGAGAGAGAAGGAGAGAGGGAGAGGGAGGAGATAGGAGAGAGAAGGACAGGGGGAGGAGGAGGGGAAAAAACCCTTAGCAATCTATTTTCTCTGTGTGTTGCTGCCAGAGAGGCAGTCAGCAGACCAACAGTTTGTGTAATGCTTCAAGCTACAGCGGGCAAATTTAAAGCTGTATGCTCAGAACAACATAATAAATACTTATTGAAAATGCATTTCTATTTCTAAGCGGGGTTCACTCATGCATTATACAAAACACCTAGGGCTGCAGTAGCGAGACATAAGGGGACAAATAAGGTGTACTGTGACTCGAGTTCTTAAGACTAAACTCTCTGGCTTTTAACAGTTGAAAGCAAGTACATATACACTTTTTTTTAAAAAAAAAATAAAAAACTAAACCAATAGCTTGGAAAGATACCACAGACTTAAATTGTCTGAAACTTTTAAGAAGTTGTAATTTTAAAAAATCTGGTAACTGAGAGGGTGAGGAGAAGGGTAGCAAGGGGAGTCAGTGGTAGATAGCATATTGATTGGGTTACAGAGTGGAAAATTATTGCCCTGTAGGTAGAGAAAGTGATCAACAATGTGATAAAATGGTTGAGGGTTTTATGACTATCCACCTACTACAGGGGAAAGGGAAAAAGACTTTTTAAATCCACTCTTTGGCACAAAAACACAGCTATACACCCTGTTTGCATAGCTTTTTGGAAAGGAATCAATAGCATTTAAATTTTTACGTATTAAACAAAGGTCCTTCATTATTGTGAGACAATCCAAAGAGCAGTGGTGGCCTGTCCTTCCTTTCAGTAGCCTTTTAGGGGCCCCTCAAGGGGCTCCGGCATGCTAGTGCTGCCCTTTACCCTGGTCTTCCTTATTCTCACTTTTTCTTTCAACCTTTCTGAAGAACATAAAAAGGATCTGGGAGGGTTTTCAGGGCAATTTCCCTTGGATATTCCCAATATTTAATTTCAGCAGTTTGGAGTAAGGGGGATCTGTCACAACTGTGGTTTCCTTGTTCAGCCATGAATTCTCTTACCATCTCTACTAGATTATAAAATTTTTGAAGGCAAAGGATCGCCTTTCTCATTCATATTTTCACCAGTGCGCCTTAGAACAAAACCTTGCACCTGGGAAGTAGTAGAGAAAGTTGATTGAGTGCTTTGGGTTAATAGTGGCAGATGACTCATGAGATTTCAGAGAGGAAAAATATTTCTGGACAATCTTAGACAAATAGCTTCTCTGAGCCTCAGCTTCCTCATCTGTAAAACTGGGATGCTTATACTTATCTACAAGGACTCACTTTTTTTGTGTGAATGAAATAATGTTGGTAAGGCACATTGTCTAATATCTGGATATATATAAATATAAATTAACGTATAGAAATTCTTTCTATCTATCTGTCTTGTTCCTTTTCCACAGATTTCCCCCACCTAGGAGCTCTGCCTCCTTTATTCACACTTTTGTGTATCTTGAATCTGGGCTGTAGCTGAAGTGACACTCTATGACTTTCAAGATTCGTTCTTAAGAATCTTGATGCCTCTATCTGGGTCTATTGGAATATTTGCTCTTAGAACATTTCCTCTCAGGACGCAGCTACAATCTTCAAGAATCAGGATTTGTGTGTAGGTGAGATCACACGTAGGTGGGCAGGTTGATAGCATGCAAATTGTTTCCAGCAATGAACTCCCAGCCAACAGATAACATCAACCGCCAGTGTGGAAACTAGCTGTGTTGGATGTCCAGTCCTGTTGAACCTTCTGTTGACTCTCGCCCCAGCTGCTTTCTGCCTGCAATTGCATGAAAGGCCTCAAGCAAGAACTGCCTAGCTGAGCTCAGTCAACCCACAGAACCATGAGAAGTAATAAATAATAAATATATAAAATGAGCAAATGCTAGCTTTTTATCGATATCTTAATTTTATAGTAGGTACTAAACCTGCCTATTGAATAAACGTAAATGAAATAAACTAGCTGCTTGGCAGTCTCTTCCTTACCCATCCCCCCGCCCCTGTTATTCCTCAGCACCTCCACTGGTGCCTCAGCCCTTATTCCTGAGGCTAGAAAGCTAGGTGCTGGCTACACAAAGACAGAGTTTGTAAGCCCTTTCCTCAGGGGCTTAGAGTCCAAATGGGGAGAGAAGACACTTTTCCCAATAAGGGGAAGCCATATATGCACTGCTAGGTCCTGGCATAGAGTAATGAGTGTTGAACCATATGTTCTTAAATGAAAATACTGTTTATTTATTATAACATGCTGATTGGAGGGAGGAAAAGCGATCTAGGGTTTGAGTTGGCCTTTGCTTATAGGGATTTTTCTTTTCAGCTTCTTTCTGATGTAGTTCTACGTTTTCTGGGATTTTCAAAATGTTAGAGTTCAAGGGGACAAATTTCTAATAGTTTAGGAGCCATCGAAATGGGCAGATGTAGTATCTTATTTTATATTAGTATTTATGCTACTAAGTGATCACTTGGAAGATACATCCCCTTATTTGTATTAATAATATAGTCAGTGCCCTTTGGCACTCAAGAGAGTAAACAGTGGTTTTTAGGTGGCAGGGCTAGAGCTTTGGGTGGCTTCTGCCATGCACTTCATTTTCTAGGCCTGCAGTAGTCATGAGAGGCTTTTCTTCTATCACAGGTGATTCTACTCAAGAATGATGTGAGGGAAGGGAAGGTGTGGGCAGGAAATCAATTGGGGTTCACAAATAAGTAAAGTGCAACTTAATTTAGTTTTTTTATTTTTGAAAGAGAAATTGTAAACTTACCAACTTGTTTTAAAAATTGAACAAATACAAATGAAAATAAGAAAACCTATAAATCTCAACAATGGCAATTTAAAGGCAGAGATGGACATGGAGAAGAGAAAGGTGAGCACAGGGAGTGTGGAGAGGACAGGGATAGGTGGCTTGATGGACCCCGGGATGAGTCTGTTACTTTGATGCTTGAATTAGGAATGGAGAGATTCTGAGAATATCTTTAGTTGTATGTTTATGTGTTTTTTTCTTAAATTTACAATAAAATTTTACATAGATAAAACAGAGCCTTTTTAATTTGGTTGATATTAATATATGAATATATTATACATACACATAATAAGCCTAGTGAAAAACATTTTTTATGACAAATGGGTCAGCTACTCTTCACAGCTCTTCATAGGCCTTTTAAGAATTATATTCTGAATGCAATAGTTATAACCTTCCAGAACAGAAATTGCTTTCTGGAATGTACCAGATGGGAAGTGTAATATTTTCGTATAGGGGATTGGCTGAAGTTGCATTCAAACCCCTTATTGTTATCTACGACTTGGTTTGTGTCATCTCCCTGGTGGATTGTATGCTTCATTCCAGTCGGATGTTTGAGTCTCCAGACCTGTCTTTGGAATTGAACATATCTCTTGAAATTGAGCCCTCTTTATGAAGCTTAGTCTGTGTGTTCCATTCATTTAATTCTTCATTCATTCATTTATTCATTCAACAAGCATGTCTTATCTGTCTACTATGGGGCAAACACTGTACTAAGGGCTGGGGATACACTGAAGAGCAAGGCACAGTTGTAGCATTCCAGCAGCTTCCAGGCTTGTTGGAAAGACCCACAGGTAATCAGGTGAGCACTAGAAGGAAAACTGGAGCGATTCTGAACACTGAGGAAACCATAAGAAAAGGAAAAAATGGGGAGCATCCTCAGAGAGTCTGAGTTGAGACCTAGAAAAATGGCCGAGAATAACCAGGGGAAGACTACAGCTTAGGAAAACATAGTAAGGAGAGAGATGGGAATTGCAAGTATTTGAGATGTTGTGTGGAGATTATTAATTTTGTCCTAAGATCTGTAAAGATACTTAGACATCTCTATGCTTAAGCTAGTCCTGACTTTTTAAAAAATTTAAACGGAGTGATTAATGTAAGACTCAGTCACCTTTTAAGCTCTGAGCTGTTTTGCAGACTAACTGTGCCCCACTTTCACTATGCCTCTTAGCAATGGCTTCTCCTGAGTCTGACTGACCCTGAAACAGAGTTTTATCTGTATTAGTGGTTGTAGTTGTCATTTGGAAAAGTGATTTTTTCGTCTACTTTTATGGTTGTACCTTAATGTCATTTTTGATGTTGATTATGTTCCATAATATTATACCTTTTGTACCTACAATCATGTTTGCATTTATTTTGTAGTTGCAGTACTTTAATTTCATTGTATCTATTTTTAATTGTGGTGAAATATACACAACATAGAATTTACAATTTTAACCATTTTTAAGAGTATAGCCCAGTGGCATTAAGTGCATTTACATTGTTGTGCAACCAACAGTCACCCTCCATTCTCCAATAATTCCCCATTTCCCCCTCTTCCATTTCCTGAAAACCACCATTCTCCTTTCTGAACTTGACTATTCTAGGTACCTCATATAACCATTTTACATTTTGAACTTTTTGGCAGAATGGCTGTCAGACTTGAAATGGTGTTGGGGAAAGATTTTGCAAGATGAATTACTGAAAATTTTACTGTATTGAAGTGTTCTGCACACAGATTTTTAAATTTTCTGTGTGAAATTTATTCTGGAGCTGGTTCTATCAAAGTGTCTTAAGTTGTCGTCAGTGGAGGAGGTGAAAACTTTTTGCCTTATAAAGACTATTAAACAATTAGGATGGCATGATAGTACTATAGGTATAAATTTTTTCATGACATTCTATCTAGTTTGGTTGGATCTTCCTCCTATATGTAAAACTGTGTCCACCAGCTGAAACAATCTTATTCACTATCTCTCAATACAACTTTGTTAGTAGCTCCCGTAACGCATGTAAGAAGATGGTAAATATTATGATGTGTTTTATAATCACTCATTTTACACTTTTCTGAAAATAGTAAAAATAACATTTTGTTTCAGTCACAAATATCAAGAAACAACACTTTATACTCTAGTGTATAAAAATTTCTTAATTTCCTGTTTAGTAAGAATGACTCTGAGAAGTAAAGATAGGAAACTATAGTTTACATTGTCCTAAACCCTTTAAAAAAATTTTACAGTAAGATTACAGGCATATACTTACATTATAAATAATTTTATTGCCAAGTTATCCATGTGAAAATTTAATTAATATAAATTATACATTGCAATAAAAATGATCTCTATAATGGCAAAATTTAGGCTTTTATAGCCTTTTCTGCTTTCGATATGATGTCATCTTTGCCAGAATGATTTGAAAAAGGTCTTCACTCTTAGAACTAATTTCTTTATAGGAATTCTAGTTCTTAGGTTGCAGTAAAGACAGAGGAACCTCATTAATTCTCACTTTGCTAATCCATAAACCCTATAATTTCCACAAAAATTCCTCAGCAATATCATTTTACTTCACAGGAAACATTTTATAGCCAGGAGCTCTAGGCAAATCTCAAATCACTAAGAATTCATTACTTTTGCCAAATATATTACCAGCCATTCACTAGCTATCACAAAATATTATGACTGAACTACATTTATCTAAATAAACTAGTAAAGCAAATATCATGATTCCAAATTCAAATGTAAAAAAATCATGTGCACATATTCACATATTTCCATACGTTATATACATATATATAAACGTGGTATATTGTTACAATAATAGCCCCTAATGAATCACACTTCCCTGTATTCTTGTTTCTTTGCTACTCCTTTAACCAATAGGGGAAGTACATTTTTTCCATCCTTTGACCATGGGCTGGCCTTGTGACTTGATTTGACCAATAGAATATGGCAGAAGTGACATTGGGTGCCTATGAGTCTAGGCACAGCCTCGATAACGAGGCTGTGGAGCCTCTGCTTTCGCTCTCTTGTCACCCTGAAACTGCCATGCTGTGAAGAGTTACGCTCAGGACGAAAGACCTTCTGGAGAGAAAGGCCCAGGTGAGCACAGCCCTAGCTGACCTGCCTGCTGACTGTATCCAGGCAAGACCAGCAAAGAACTCCCCAGTCAACCTATAGAATCATGAGAAATAAGAAATTATGATTGTTTTAAAACACTAAGGTTTGGGGTATTTTGCATGAGGATGTCCAGTTATTCTAGCACCATTTGTGGAAAAGGCTACCTTTGCTCAATTGTGTTGCTTTTGTTCCTTGTCAAAGAAACTGACACAGAAATTGGTATCTAACAGTAGGTGCAAGTGTAGCAAAATCCTAAAACATGTGACATTGGTTTGGCAACTGAGTGGCAAGTGCAGGCCGCAATGGCAGCAAGGATTTTGTTAGCAGATGCTATGAGAACAGTGAGGAAAATGGCTATAGAAGGCTGTAAGTGGGTGACCCGTGTCATGTGATGAGCAAACTCATGGCCCCCGTGGCTTGGATGGCAGAAAACGTAACTAATGAACTTGTAGACTTGGCTGAGGAGATTTCCAGAGAAAACGGTGAATGTGACCATTTTTAAAAAATTTTTAACCTGGGAAGAGAGAAATAAGCCAAAGAATGAAATGTTTAGTTTATAATTAGAATTTACAGGGACTATAGAAGAGCTGGGACTTTTTGGATTGGAAATAAAATGATTTCAAATTTCTAGTCTATCCAGTAGGCAAAAGATTCTCAAAATAGGTAATGGTCTCAAGGTAAAGATTGAATCAAGACTGTGGCCATAATACCTTCATTAAAATTTCAGCAAAATTCGAGGAGGTGCTTAATAAACTCTGTCAGTCAGACAAATTGTTTCTAAGGATCTTAAGGGAATTATTCCATAGCAACTTGACATGTCCAAAGTAGAGGTATGTCTTGAAAAGAATTATAAATATGCCTTTTGGGCATGGAGAGAAACTCTATCAAATTCATAGGAAATGCATAAAATTTTTTGAGAGTATTGTATTTATGAGAACACTATCAGCTTGAGCTGAAAGGGAGAGAGATAATTCAAAATTAAGACGAGGCCTCTGGGCTCCTGACTTTCTCTGGGCAGAAAGAAGATTGAGAAAGCTGCTCAGCTGCAAACATAGGCCATTTTTGGTAATGAATGTGAGGTGTCTCAGAAGGTAGAGCCACAAGTCTGGGGGGCAGAGCCAAGGGCTGAGAGTTGAGTCTTTAGGCTTTTCTAAATATAAGATCATATAATCTGCAAACAAGAGTAATTTGACTTCTACCTCTCTAATTTAGATGCCCTTTATATGTTTCTCTTGTTGAATTGCTCTGGCTAAGACATCTAGTACTATGTTGAATAAAAGTGGTGGAAGGGGGTCCTTGTCTTGTTCCAGAGCTTAGAGGAAAGGCTTTCAGTTTTGTTCTATTCAGTATGATACTAGCTGTGGATTTGTCATTTTTGGCTTTTATTGTGTTGAAGTATGTTCCTTCTATACCTAGCTTGTTTAGAGTTTTTATCATGAAGGGATGTTGAATTTTATCGAATCCTTCTTTGGCATCTATTGAAATGATCATATAGCTTTTGTCATTCATTCTGATGATATGATGTATCACATCTATTGATTTGCATATGTTGAACCATCCTTGCATCCCTGGGATGAATCCCACTTGATCATGATGAATGATCTTTTTAATGTGTTGTTGAATTAGTTTGCTAGCATTTTGTTGAGGATTTTGGCTGACTTTTTAATATTAACCTTGTATCCTGAAACCTTGCTATAATCACTTATTAGTTCCAGAAAGTTTTTTTGTTGATTCTCTTGGATTTTCTAGACAATCATGTCATCTGCCAGTAAACATAGTTTTATTTCTTCCTTCCCAATCTGTATACCTTTTATTTCCTTTTCTTATCTTGTTGCATTAGCTAGGACTTCTACTACCATAGTGAAAAACAGAGGTGACAGGGGACATACTTGTGTTGTTCCTGATCTTAGTGGGAAAGTGCTGAGTTTTTCATCATTAAATATGATGTTTGAGGTAAGCTTTTTGGTAGATATTCTTTATTAGGTTGAGGAACTTCTCTCTGTTCCTAGTTTGCTGAGAGTTTTTAAACATTAATGGGCGTTGGATTTTGTCAAATGCTTTTCTGCTTCTACTGATATGATCATGTGATTTTTCTTCTTTAACTTGTTGATGCGATGGATTACAATAACATTAATTGATTTTGAAATGGTGAACCAGCCTCATTTACCTGGGATAAATTCCACTTGTTCATGCATAATTCTTTTTGTGTATCACTGGATTTAATTTGCTAATATTTTTGTTGAGGATATTTGCATCTGTGCTCATGAGAGATATTGGTCTGTAGATTCCTTTTCTTGTACTGTCTTTGTCTGGTTTTGGTATTAGAGTAATACTGATACTGACCTCATACAATGAGTTAGAAAGTATTCTTTCTGCTTCTATCTTCTGGAAAAGAGTAGAGAATTGGTAAAATTCCTAATTTAAGTATTTGGTAGAATTCACCAGTGAATCCATCTGGGTCTGGTGCTTCCTGTTTTGGAAAGTTTTAAATTATTGATTCCATTTCTTTAATTGATATAGGTCTGTTCAGATTGTCTATTTCCTCTTGTGTGAGTTTTGGCAGATTGTGCCTTTCAAGAAATTGATCCATTTCATCTAGGTCATCAAATTTAGGCAGATGTTGCTCATAATATTCCTTTATTATCTTTCTAATGTCCAAGGGTCTGTAGTGATGTTCCCTCTTTCATTTCCGATATTAGTAATTTGTGATTTTGCTCTTTTTTTCTTAGCCTGGCTAGAGGTTTATCAATTTTATTGATCTTTTCGAAGAAGTAGATTTTAGTTTTGTGGATTTTCTGTTTTCAATTTCATTGATTTCTGCTCTAATTTTTATTATTTCTTCTGCTTACTTTGGATTTTTTCTTCTTTTCCTAGTTTCCTAAGGTGGAAGCTTAGATTATTAATTTTTAATCTTTCTGGTTTTTAAATATATGCATTCAATGCTATAAATTTCCTTCTAAGCATTGCTTTTCTTGCATCCCACAAATTTTGATAAATTATATTTTTGTTTAGTTCAAAATATTTAAAAATTTCTTTTGAGATTTCTTCTTTGACCTGTTTGTTTTATAGATGTGTATTGTTAAATCTCCAAATACTTTGGGATTTTAAAGCTATCTTTCTGTTATTGATTTTTAGTTTAACTCCATTGTGGTCTGAGAGCCTACTTTGTATAATTTCTATTCTTTTAAATTTGTTAAGATATATTTTATGGGCCAGAATGTGGTCTATCTTGGTGACTGTTCCATGTGAACTTGAGAAGAATGTGTAATTTGTTGTTGTTGAATGAAGTAGTCTGTAGATGTCAATTGGATCCAATTGATGCTGTTGAGTTCAGCCGTGTCCTTACTGATTGTATGCCTGTTGGATCCGTCCATTTCTGATAAAGGAGTGTTAAAGAGTTCCGAATATAATAGTGCTTTCATTTATTCCTCCTTGCAGTTTGAGCAGCTTTTGTCTCATGTATTTTGGGGCTCTGTGAGGTGCATGTGCTTTAAGGATTGTTATGTCTTCTTGCAGTATTGACCCTTGTTATCATTATGTAATGCCCCTCCTTTTCCCTGATAACTTTTCTTGCTCCGAAGTCTGTTCTGTTGAAATTAACATATCTACTCTCACTTTCTTTTGATTAGTGTTGGCATGGTATATCTTTCTCCATCCTTTTACTTATAATCTATTTATGTCTTTATATTTAAAGTGGGTTTCTTGTATATAATATGTATTTGGGTCATGTTTTTTGATTCACTCTGACCATCTGTCTTATAAGTGGTATACTTAGACCATGACATTTCAAGTGACTATTGGTATAGTTGGATTAATATCTACCATATTTGTTGCTCTTTTTCATTGTTCCTATTCTTGTCTTCCACACTTTTTGCCTTTTGTGGTTTTAATTGAACATTTGATATGATTCCATTTTATCTCCTTTTTCAGCATATGAATTATACTTTTTTTCCTATTGTGTGGCCTGGGAGTTTGCTATGTACATTTACAATTAATCCAACTCCACTTTCAAATAACACTATACTGCTTCATGGGTAGTGAAAATATTTTAAAGCAACAAAATATTCCTAATTCCTCCCTTCTATCCATTATATCATTGCTGTCATTCATTTCACTTATGCATAACCACAAAGAAGCATATACATATGTACACATACATAAGCATACATATACATAAAAAAACATACATCAATACATTGTTATCGTTGTTTTAAACAAACTATTATCTTTTAGATCAATTAAGAATAAGAAAAATAATTTCCTTTTTTGAGACAGGATCTCACTTTGTCACCCAGGCTGGAGTACAGTGGCTCAATCATAGCTTATGGCAGCCTCAAACTCCTGGGCTCAAGCAATCCTCCCACCTCAGCCTCCTGTGTGGCTAGGATTACAGGTGTGGGTCACCACGCCCAGCTAATTTTTAAATTTTTTGTAGAGATGGGGTCTCACTATATTGCCTAGGCTGGTCTCAAATTCCTGGGCTCAAGTGATCCTCCTGCCTTGGCCTCCCAAAGTGCTGGGATTACAGGTGTGAGCCAATGTGCCCAGCTAAGAATAAGAAAAATAAATTTTTATTTTACCTTCATTTATTCCTTTTCTGATGCTCTTTCTTTAATGTAGATCTGAATTTCTGATCTGTATCATTTTCATTCTCTCTGAAGAACTTCTCTCTTTTTTTTTTTATTTCAGCATATTATGGGGGTACAGATGTTTAGGTTACATATATTGCCCTTTCCTTCCCCCTTCCCCCCCAAGTCCGAGTTTCAAGCGTGTCCATCCCTTGGATGGTGCGCATTGCACTCTTTGTGTATGCAAATACCCGTCCTCTCCTCCCCCCTCCCCCCTGCCTGACATCCAATAGATGTTATTCTTATATGTACACTTGTGTGTTGATCAGTTAATACCAATTTGATGGTGAGTACATGTGGTGCTTGTCTTTCTGTTCTTGGGATATTTCACTTAGTAGAATGCATTCCAATTCTATCCAGGAGTATACAAGAGGTGCTATATCACCATTGTTTCTTAAAGCTGAATAGTACTCCATGGTATACATATACCACATTTTATTAATCCAGTCATGTATTGATGGACACTTGGGTTGTTTCCACATCTTTGCAATTGTGAATTGTGCTGCTATAAACATTCGGGTGCAGGTGTCTTTCTTATAGAGTATCATTTGTTCTTTTGGGTAGATGCCCAGTAATGGGATTGCTGGATCGAATGGTACTTCTACTTGTATCTCTTTAAGATATCTCCATATTGCTTTCCACAGAGGTTGCACTAGTTTGCAGTCCCACCAGCAGTGTATGAGTGTTCCTATCTCTCCGCATCCACGCCAACATTTATTGTTTTGGGACTTTTTGATAAAGGCCAGTCTCACTGGAGATAAGTGATATCTCATTGTGGTTTTGATTTGCATTTCCCTGATGATTAGAGATGTTGAGCATTTTTTCATATGTTTTTTGCCATTATTCTGTCTTCTTTTGAAAAGTTTCTGTTCATGTCCTTTGCCCACTTTTTGATAGGGTCGTTTGATTTTTTCTTGTTGATTTTCCCGAGTTCTAAGTAGATTCTGGTTATCAGCCCTTTATCGGATTTGTAGCATGCAAAAATTTTCTCCCATTCTGTAGGTTGTCTGTTTGCTCTTGTGACAGTTTCTTTGGCTGTGCAGAAGCTTTTTAATTTGATCAGGTCCCATTTATTTATTTTGGTTGTTGCTGTGATTGCCTTTGGGGTCTTTTTCATAAATTCTTTGCCTAGGCCAATGTCTAGAAGAGTATTTCCAACATCTTCCTCCAGAATTCTAATAGTTTCGCTCCTTAGGTTTAAATCTGTTACCCAGAGTGAGTTGATTTTTGTGAGAGGTGAAAGGTGTGGATCCTGGTTCAGTCTTCTACATGTGGCTATCCAGTTTTCCCAGCACCATTTATTGAATAAGGATTCTTTTCCCCAGTGTATGTGAAGAAAAGTTTATTAAAAGTTTAAAGTTTATTACAGATCGGGTTTATTGGCAAGAATTTCCCTCAAATTTTGTTTGTCTGAGAAAGTCTTTATTTCTCCTTCACTTTTGAAGGATAATTTCACAGGGCAGAATTCTAGGTTGGTTTTTTTTGTTGTTTTTTTGCTGTTGCTTTGCTTAGGCTTAACACTTTAAATATTTCATTCCACTCTCTTCTTGCTTGCATGGTTTCTGAGAAGTCTGATGTAATTCTTACCTTTGCTCCTCTATAGGTAAGGTATTTTTTTCCTTTGACTTTTTTTCAGGATTTTTTTCTTTATCTTTGATTTTTCTGAAGTTTGAATATGCTATGCCTAGGTGTATTTCTTCTTCTTGTTGCATTTATCCTGCTTTGTATTCTCTGAGCTTCTAGATCTGTGGTTTAGTGTCTGATATTAATTTGGGGAAATTCACAGTCATTACTTCAAATATTGCTTCTGTTCCTTTTTTTTTTTCTCCTTCTGGTATTCCTATTATGCATGTGTTACACCTTTTGTAGTTGTCCCATAGTTATTTAATATTCTGTTCAGTTTTTTTCCAGTCTTTTTTCACTTTTTACTTCAGTTTGGAAGTTTATGTTATATCCCCCAGCTCAGAGATTTTTTCCTTGGCTATGTCCAGTCTACTCCTGAGCCCATCAAACGCATTCTTCATTTCTGTTACAGTGTTTTTGATCACTAACATTTCTTTTTCATTCTTTCTTAGAATTTCTATCTTGATGCTTACATTATCCATCTGTTTTTGCATGCTGTCTACTTTTTTCATTAAAGCCCTTAGCATTCATCATGGCTTAGAAAACATCATCAGTTTCATAAGTCTAACATTACTGCTATATCTGACTCTGGTTCTGCTGCTGGTTTAGTCTCTTCTAACTGTGTTTTTGGCCTCTTTGTATGTCTTGTAGTTTTTTGTTGAAAGTTGGACATATTATACTGGGTAAAAGGAACTGGTTTTAGTAATGCAGCGATAAGGTTTACGGGAGGGCTAACATTCTGTATATAGTCCTATGATTAGGTTCTTAGGCTTTTGCTGAGTATGTGCCGCTGATGTGAACTTCACCAGTGCTTCTCAGTTGTGTTTTGTTTTATTCCCACCCACCCCGCTTCCTTAGTTGGGAGAGGATGGATAAAGGGGCAGGAGTTGGGTCTTTCCTCCCCCCAGGTCTGCTACGCCCTGAGAAACATCCAGCAGGTTAGGCTCTGGTGAAATAGTTTCTCTTGAGGGCAGGCCTTGTTAAGAAGAACAGAATGTTCTGGTGTATTTCTAAATGGTTCCTTTTCTCCTTCCCCTGCTGGTGGCCCAAGTGGACGTTTCTTTGCTATTCGCTGTGAGGATCTGGGTGAGCTCCTGGAGGTATAGCAGACAGAAGTGTGACTGGGGCCTCCTGACATCTTTACCTCTCGGACTTGCCACAGGGAGCCTTCAGCAATCCGCCAATCACAGCTGAGGTTTTCCTAACCTGGTACAGGTACAGGTACCTGCGAGCTCTCTGCTCCGGTAAGCTGTGACTCTCTGTATCTGCCTGCCTGTCTCTCTACATTTTAGAGCAGCAGTTTGCCCTGTGAACTTACTTCTCTGAGGGATCTAAGAAAAGTGGTTGATTTTTCCGTCTGTTCAGCTTTCCACTTGTTAGGATGGAAGCTCCTTACATGCTGGACCAGCAACATGAAGTCCTCTGAACCTCAGTTTCCTCACGTGTAAATGAGGCTTGTCACGTGCATGTGGCATGGTGGTTGTGAAGATTCAATTAGTTGTGTACATAAATCTGGCATAGGTGCTTGATCAAGGCAGGTGTGGCGGGGCGCTCTCTTCTCTGAAGCTCGACCTTTCCTTTGGGCAGGGTGGTGGGGCTGGCACTTGTCCATGTTCTCTACTCCGTGCCCTTATCATTGTGTGCTCAGTGGTTTCGGTGTCCCCTTGCTATTTCCTGGGTTACTGGGGCTGAGAGAGGTATGTCCCTTCTGCAGCAAGAATGACTCCTCAAACTGCTCTTTGTAGCATCAACTTTTGTCAAACCAGAGCCAGGAGCTGACAGACCCACCCTGGGCAGGAAGGCGTGAGCTCCCTCCCGTGGAACCACAGGCTTCAGGTTACCCATGAATCTAAGGAGCAGAGCAACGGAGAGTGACATGGCAGCAGCTACCCGTGGAACAATTTATGGAGCATGGAAAAGACTCTTGAGTTTCCCCTTTGAATATAAACCACATTCTGAGACTCAGAGAACAATCACTGTCAGGCACATTATCCTTGAATACAAAGGACAACAAAGTGTAATACAGTCTGCAGTTCAGTCGAACATTCTTGTCGGTACCATTTTCAATTTTTTATTTTTCTCACTACTTGACAATATTGTGATTTCTTCCTACAGGGGATGAAACCACAGGCCCCTGCCTCTTTCCCTGCTTGGCTATTATTTGAAGTTCTATTATAAGCCCCGGGCAGACTGCAGACATATAAACCTTTTTTTTTTTTTTAAAGGCTACACACGTGGTACTTGGTTTCCATTCATCTTTTGTCCACTCTGGTCAGAGACGGTGCTGACGACAGACCCCAAGATCGCAGCAATCTTCGGAATTAGGTTGAGGTTTCAGAACTCATGACTGCAGAGTCAAATCATGCAGACTTGGCAAAGCTGTCTCTGCCAAGCGCCCTATTATCTGAATTAAAAAACATGGTGCCTGATTCCAAGCTGTCTGCTCATTCTAAAAACTCCTATGTTTTCTGGCATCATTTAACTCTTAGGTCAACAGAATTTAAAATAGAGCTTTGCCTTCTCCTGTTAACACCTAATAATAAGACCCTATGTAGTTTTGGAAAAGCACGGTCAATATTATGGTATTTTATATTTGGAAAATGAAAAAAAAAACTATTTCCTCCTAAACAAGCTAAGGAGCAAGTCAGCAAGCAGACCTAGTGTTTGTATTAATGGTACATGATTTTTAAGTTAAACTATCTTTCAAGATAAAAATGTATTTTAAATATTACTGTTTTGTATTTGGCCATGGTATGTGGTTTATTTCGCAACTTTAATGACCACTAAAGGAGTGTGTGATTTTGCACTTACCGTATAGGGCATGTGTTAATAAAAGTTGAAAAAAATGTTGTAGATGTCAGTTTTCTTATTAATTCATCACTCATTTAAAGTGATAGTCGCCATCTATGCCTTCTCTGAGAGGGAAGCCAAGGTGTGGGCAGGTTCATTATGGAAAAACAGAGTACACTGAAAAAAACTCTGTTCTATAAATTGATGTGGCCAAATTCTGGATTTGAAGGGAACCGGAAGGGAGCTCTGGTGCTGTGTTGAGCCCAGTGGAGTCAGGGGCGGGACATATGCAGACACTCTGAGCTGCCCCCATCTCTGAGGTGGCGCTGCAGGTCGTGTGTGTTCAAGGGAGTCACCAAGTGGGTGAGGGGTGGCCCTGGCTGACACTGCAGCCTGTGGTGCTCCGAAGTGGCAGTGACAGCTCATTCAGCAGCAGTGTGACCTTCGGGGGAATGGCTGCCACTTGCCCACGTGGGAGAATCCCAGCCTTTCAGGCCACAGGCTCCTCACCTATAAAATGAAGGATTTGGATTAGATGATTCACGAGGTCTACTTTCTAGTCTAAAATACTATGATTCTATGAAATTAAGCTCATTTGATCTAAAATTGGAACTGAAAACCTTCCGGGCGTATGCATGATAGAGGAATGGATTGTACTGCAGATAAGATAAAACACTCCTTTCAGCCTTATTTTTGCTTTTTCTTTTCTTTTTTCCATCTCAAAGGTTTTTTTACTCAGTGCCAATGATGTACTCTGTGCCGAGTAGGTTCAGAAGAGCTTAAGCCACGGTCCTTCCCTTAAGGCGCTTAACATTTCATGGAGGCAATGACTAGCACATGAAATTATAACAATATGGAGCCACAGATAATTCCGTGTGGGACAGAGCTATAGAGCAGACCTGAGAGGAACAGGTTCAAGATTTTGCTCAGCTTTCAGCCGGGCGCGGTGGCTCATGCCTGTAATCCTAGCTCTCTGGGAGGCCGAGGTGGGCAGATTGTTTGAGCTCAGGAGTTCGCGACCAGCCTGAGCAAGAGCGGGACCCCTGTCTCTACTAAAAAAAATAGAAAGAAATTATCTGGACAACTAAAAATATATAGAAAAAATTAGCTGGGCATGGTGGCGCATGCCTGTAGTCCGAGCTACTCGGGAGGCTGAGGCAGGAGGATCGCTTGAGCCCAGGAGTTTGAGGTTGCAGATTTTGCTCAGCTTTCAGTGTCAACGGCCTGAGCCAGGCTACTTCTTAATTATTGCAACTTCACCCCTGGAGCTTCCTCCAGCTCTTCTCATCAGCCTTCGCCTACTTTCTCTCTTTTTTTCCTCTGCTTTTGTTTACTGATATATCCCAAGTGCCTAAATAAATTAGTTGGCGCTTAATAGATATTTGTTGAATGAATGAATGGAGGAATGAGAGAAACCAGGGGACAGAGTGGATACAGAGAGGTGGGATTTTGTGGGCTGCCAAGGTTGGCATGATCACCTCAGCAGGGAGGGTGTGAGGCCACCTGTAACAGACAGGGCCCCTTCTCTGTTGGGTCCATGAATCTCTCTTTTGGGAACTTCTTGGTGAGATGAAGTTGCAGGGAAAATCCTGAAGACGCCAGATCCTGTGCTCTCCACAGACACGTTAAGCGTTTGGGAGGCCATTTTGATTGTAACTGAATGTTTTTACTTTGGACAAGAAAGACGTCACTGGGTGGGTCAACCATCCTGTGACTTCCTTTCACTCCAGAGCGAGCCATTGTGAGAGATGCCTCTGAATGTTCAGTCAGCCAAACAGCAACAGTCATTCATGGGTGCATCGAGGGGGCCTTGCAGAGTAGAGAGAGGTGAGCGCCAGGGGACGTGTGGACCATCCAATCTGGTGGTTCCCTGATGTTGGCTGCACATTAGGATTCCCAGGGGAGCTTTTAAGAAATACTAGGGCTTTGGCCTCCACCCCTCTCCCCCAGACTCTAACTTAATTGGTCTGGGAAGGAGGGGCCCAGGCACCACAGTTGGTTTACAAGATCCCCAAGCGATGCTAATATGCAGCCAGGGTTAGCGCCACCAAGTAATCTACCTCCCCCTTCCGTTAGTGAGGGAGCCCAGGCCCGGAGAAGCAAGCGGCTTGTCTGAAAGTGACAGGCTGTTATTACTTTCGGATATACATCAGAGGAGCTGCAAAGAATTTCTTTGGATTGACAATTTTCAGTTGGCTGGATTCTGTGGTGAATTAAATTAATCTGGGATAGATAATTAAGTCATAGATACAGACCAGATATTAGAGAAGCGGGAGGCACCTGCCTGGCTGATCAGAAGGCTGGTGACGGAGGCTGCAGAGGTGTGTACCATGGAGACCCACCGTGTCACAGAGACCGGTAATAGTAACTCGGAGCCCTCGATGGACCATGGATAAAGCCTTTGCATGTGACTGACGCTGCAGGTCACAAAAGGGAATCGTGCGAGTGTTGCTGGTTCCCAGAGAGCCTTTGCTGCAGAGCCCGTCCTCTCCACACCTGTGCTCTGGGTGTCCTGGTGCTGTCGGGCTGTGGGTGCCGCTTCCCCTCCGTGCGGCCTTGCAGGAGGGACCGGGCCGCTGCGGTAGAGAGGCTGAGGCTGGCTTTTTCCACGGGGTGCTCAAAATCAGGCCAGCAAAAAGAAATGAACAAAGCAACCTTTGCTACCAATCTGCTGTTCTCAGACAGATACAGCGAGGAAGAACGAGCTGTCACTGCCACTTAGGCCAACTGAAGTTCCAAACACAGCCCTTGTATCCATCAGTGATGGTTAAAAAAATACTGACTCCAAGTGCTGTGGAAAATGAAGGGATAACGCCTCCTGAGAATCCGGGCGTCAGGAGGGGAGGCCACGTGCAGTGTTTTTTCCTCCTAGAGCTAACAGGACACCAGGGGTGGCTGACTTAAGGCCAGGCAGGAGTGGGGCTGAACACCTTTGTTACGGCTTTTGTTGTTCTCTGCCTTTGCAGCTCCTGGGTCCCTGTGAGAGAAGGGACTGTGGTAGCAAAAAGAACTTGGGCAGTGGTTAGCACCGTCAACATCTCAGGCCACTGGGAGGATACCGAGCTGTGGGAAAGATACGTAAAAAGTTGTTTCTCGGGTCAGGGGATCCATTCAAGAGACATTTATCAAGTTCTTATTGTAGACTATGCTAAGCGTGGGGAGAGGGCAGCAGTTGCTTTAGATGTAACCAGAATCAAAAGCGATGAGCTGGAGAGGAGAGCACAAATGCATTTCTCCCCTTTCTGCTCCTGGAAATAATTATTGGGGAAACAAAGCCTTGTCTAAGAATTTGATCTGGCCCGAAGGACCTACAATTTTGGCGTTGTATATTCTTTGTGAAATTAAGAGGGAAGATTAGGGGAAGCTGGTTGCTGTTTCTAAAGGACAACTCTCGGATACAGAATCCACGCTGTCACAGAGCTTGTAGCCCAGTGGGAAGACATATGATATACAATCAACAAACCACACACACACACACACACTTCCGTATGTGTAGTGGTAATTTCAAGGAAAAAAAATGAAGGTTAGAGGATATTTTCAGGGGGGTGGGGAAGGCCTCTGAGGATGTGACATTTGAGCAGAGGCTGAGGGAAGGGAGGCATTGGGCCTCATGTGGTCTGGAAGACTCTAGCGGGTGAAGGATGGGCGCCTGACACTGATAAACACATGAGCAAGGGAAAGGTGCAATGGCCCTGTGGTTACCTCTGGCCAGGAGATGATGGAGGAGTCTGTGGAGGTGGTGGCACGTGGACCAAACCTTGAGGGATTCATAGGATTTCAACAGGCTAGATCCTAAGCACCTGAAGAGAAGAAGAACGCCCTGACGTTCACACGTGGGAGACATTTAAGCAATGAGCAGGTGGAGAGGCGGGAGGTGTGGCAGGTAGGGGGCCTGTTGTGAATTAAGATGTCGAAGTGGAAACTGTGGATTGTATTCTGGGAATGGTCGAGTTTAGTTGGAAAATTGGTTACGTAAAAGGTGTGAAAATGTCACGTCATGAAAAATGCAGGTTGAGGGACTGAATAAAGGGCAAAATTACTAAATTCTGAAGCTTGGAATGTATTGTGTGGGCAAGCAGGAAGCATGGTGGGTTTGGAATAGTGGAGCTGCACACACCAAACCAGAACACACCTTGAGAAGAGGAGGCTGGATTGGGGGCGAGACCGGAAAGGGAAGCCTGTTGTGGTTCCTCCAGAGACGGCACAGATCGAGCGAGGGCCGGGTTTCCAGTAACAGAAAGGTAAGACATCATGCAAATAAAGTGGCTCACGTGTTGTGACTGATTAGCTGAGGGACGGGAAGAGAGAGGTGGATCATGGATGTCTGATGTTTGATGTGTGACCGATGGGGGAGACGGAGGGACGACGGCTACGGAAACAAGGCGAATGGCACGGGATGGTCCTGAGATGGCAATAGTGCACCGGCGCGTGATGTTTAGCTAATGGAAAAGCAGGGATGAGAAAAAGTTGGGGTTGGAGAGGGAGGTTCGGAATCTCTACCTAGAGAAAATACAGGTATTTAGGAAATAAGAAAAGGGACTAGAACAGAAATATAGAAATTCTCATATTCAGGGCCTAGAAAGGAAGAGAGCAGCCCAGGAAGAAGGGTCAGGGAGCGGCAGCAGGGGCAGAAGGCCACAGGGCAGCACCGGCGTGTGAGCCGCGCCAGGCCGGGCCCTCCCCGACCTTCACCGCTGCACGCCAGCCTCACAGATCTCACGCCAGTGTCCCTGGTGGCCAGCCTGCGCCAGATCCACGCAGGTTAGGAAATACTCTGACATGCAGTTCAACCAGACATGTCGCCACATAACGAAGCACGCGCCGAGAGAAGCGTCCTGGGGTGAGCGCTTTGCTGCGTGCCTGAGTGGGAGGCGAGGAAGCCCCCGCGCCCCCCATGCGCAGAGACGGAGGGAGAGCTGGGGGCAGCTGTTTCCACACCGGCCCCCTTGTCCCCCTACTGAGCCAGCACCTAGGGGAGCTGGCCTGGGCCTGGGCATCTGTGCCATTCACAGGGCCACCTGGACTCTTACCACTCGGCAAGTTTTGAAAATTTTGCTATGAGGTGGGGCATGGGTGGTGGGAAGGTTTTCATTTCTTAGTCATTTATTTACCGTATTTACTAAGATGCCAGGGCACACAGGTCTATGAGCAGAGTGGCCAAGGCTGAGAGGAGGACAGACAAAGACGCAAGACAGGAGGGTTTAGTTCTGGAAAGGAGGGATGACATCTCTTCCGCTAAAACAGAAAAATAAACCCCAAAGAGTGAAGACGGAGGGGGAGAAGGGAAGGATGAGGAAGATGGGCAAGGGGAGGCGGCCTGGCCTGTGTGGGGTCTCACGGTCCGCAGTGGGCAGAAATTGGTTCAAAGTCTTTTAAATATCAAAAATCTATTACATATCTTGGATGTTGTGTCTTAGTACAGTTACAGGAGATTGATTTCATAGGCTTAGCTTGCATATTTTATTCTTCTAATAAGGATTACACTATTAGGAACCTCATTTCTAGGTTCCGTACCCTTTGGCATCTGCTAAATAAGGAAGGAGACACCTGGGGACGTCGCCCCTCTACCATGCTGGCAGGAATGATGGAGTTCAACCTAGTTGCATTTTAATATTTGGGCTCAGAAACTCATTGAGTGTTTCTGGCAGTTTCTAAAAGCATGGCGTGAGCCTGGTTAGGATGTGGACGTGGGAGTCGGACAAGAGGGTGCAAATCCCGCCTCTGGGACTTGCTGGCTGGGTTAACTTGCACCAGTTTTTACCTGAGTCTCTGTCTCCTGGTCTCTCAGTGGGGCTGTAACAGCACAGCCCCAGACGGGGACGTGAGGAGTACATGGGATGACCCGTGTGAACACGTGGCACGGTGCCTGGTGTGCGGCATGTGCGCGGTGACAATTATTAGCTGTTGTCAGATTATTTGGGGACAGTCAAGGGAGATTTGGGAAATAGCTGAATGTGGATCTGGTTTTAAAATGCATCCATTTGGGGTCTAGGACAGAAGTTTGCTGGTAGATTTGGTATCTTTTATCTGACTCTCCAATACCAGAATTCTCCTTGGACAGGACTGTGATAGCATCGGTTCTCCCTCTCCTGCTTGCCTAGTTAGCTTTGGCTTCTGTCTTGCTGTTCTGCTGCACTTCCTAGGAGAGCCCCTCTCCTCCCGGCCACTAGGAGCGCCAGGCCCTGCCGCCTCTCACCACTCCCTCCCCCACTCCTGCCTCTTCAGGCCTGCTCCATGTCTAGACTTTCCAAAACATGGAACCTGCATCTTGAGCCCATGGGACAGGAGAGGAACCTGGAAGGTGACGTATCCTGAGCCTGGAGGACACAGCGCCCTGCGGAGGGTGCTAGCAGCTGCTGCCTCCTGGTCGCTGCTGCTCCCCACGGTGGGCTCCCACAGCAGGGTCAGTCTCTTTGACAGGGGGACAAGGGGGGCAAATGGGGAGGGGAGTGGGGAGAGGGGAGGGGGTGATTTAGCGTCTTGCTCCCCGCAGTCAGGACGGAAGCGGAGAGCAGTGGCCATACCCGCTGCTCCCGTGTGGAGCCGAGGGGGTGTTCACACCACAACTCACCTGTGGGACAGGAGAAGAACATTTTATTAGTCTGGAATTAATTTGGAATTAATGGCTTGTCTTAGTGATGAGTCTTTTATTTTCTCGCGGAGGACAGGGAGGCTCCGAGGAATATTTTATGCGCAGTAAGGCTGTCTACCTCTGTGTTGAACTGAAGAAGAAAGACGAGAGAGCCAGCCTTGTAAGAGTTCCCTTCTCCCAGAAGCCGAGAACATCCATGTGTGTAGTGCTTTTGATTAGATCTGCTGTTTTGCCCATGGCTGTTATCCATAAAAACACTCCTTTCTCATACAAATCATTCGAGTCTCTGTACATGATGCAGTTGCTCTTTTTTTTTCATCAAAGCCAAACACAGGGTGGTGTTTTTCCTTAGTAAAACCCCTCTTCTTTTTGGCGCCATGCCTGGCTCTTCCCAAGGTGCTTGGAAAGAAAGGAAAAATTCACAATCATTTCCTTTTGTTCTTGACTGATTCATGGGTGGAGGGAAAAAGGGGTGGTTTTCAGTTTGAAACGTAGAACGATGTTCAAGCAGCTTTAACAAATGGTGTTCGCTAATCATTGTGTGGCATTGCCCCATTAGTGACAGGTTCTTTTTTTCCTCCTTTACCTTTTTCTACCCATCTTTGAATTGCCAGCACCTGCACCACGGTGCTTGGCACATAGTGGGTGTCTAGTAAGTGTAGAACATAGAATGTTGATAGTATACTCCATCCTGTGTAGCACAAAGGGGCCATCACATGAACCTAAGTACTTAGTAATATGTGTGCAAATTAAATACAACATTTGTGGCTAACCTTCTCTACTTCAAAAGCTTTATTCATGGTGTGCTGTGGCATAAATCAGTTTCAACTTTGCTCAACCCCAAACAAGAGTTACGTAGGAGCAGGAAAATCAAACCAGTGCTTTCTTAATTATAGCATTGGTTTGAAAGCAGTTATTGACCTATAGAATCTCATTATTTGTCTTTCTGTCCATCCATATATCCATGTGTCTAATATAGTCAAGAGGTCAGATAGGAATACAGCCAGAAATATGGCGCCTCTAATGCAACTGATAAGAATCTGAATTGGTGTGAATCTCTGTGGCTGGGGGCTGTTTCCAGCACCAGATAAAACCAAACCAGCAGCCTGGAAGGAAGACCCTTCGGCATGATGGTTTTGCTAATGTCATCATGTGAAAAAAGGAATATGCTTTTACAAGTATATTTTGTGAAATGAGAACATAAAAGGAAAAAAAATGGCTGGAAATAAAAGAGTACCATCTTACACGTTTCTTAAAAGGAGAAGTCATTCTGTTCTCCCAACCAGGGCTGACTTGCTGCCTTAAAGGAGAAGCCCGTTAAAAGAACATATTTGTGTGTGGAACAAGGTCATGCACTTATTGGTTTTCTGCTGCACAGCATAAATATACCAGACAAGGAGAATCAGTTTGCTTTTACTATAGCCTTGTACTGTGCACAAAGGCTGCGGCACGTATATATTTTCTAACACCGGCAGCACCAAAGTACAGAGGAGCTCGGAGTCAGGGGTTTCAAAATTACAGGAGAATAGCCAAGTGTTTTTTGCAAGAAGTAAATCTATTACCTGGATATATTACCTGGAAACACCTGGTCCTTCCGTCATTACATTTTTCCTTTTTTTTTTTTTTCCGGAGATGAGGTCTCGCTGTGTTGCCCAGGCTGGCCTCGAGCTCCTGTCACCTCAGCCATCTGAGTCGCTGGGACTACAGGTGTGTACCAGCTTCTGTGCCCAGCTTCTGAGCAGTGGGTGATAGTGAGAGGAATCAGGCGGGAAGGGCCTGGGTAGTCTGAGTCTCCCTGAAGCCGTGTCATGGATAGATGACTTCTGTGTTTTTCCAATTCTCCCTTCTCTCCTGCACCAATCCGTCCAACCATTGCGGTTTGACTGATAGTATTAATCTCCTCTCTTCCTATTACTAAGTGATAACACTTCATTCATCTAGCATCAAGGGGTGAACTGTTCCACATAACTGCATTTTCTAGCTGACCGAACTTCACTTCTTTGAGTGCCATAATTTAGTTTGTTTTCATGATTTTGAATAGCAACCTTCCTAAAATATTTTAAGCTCTTGCCTTCTTGAGTAGCTTCCACAAGCATGACGTAACCTTACCTCAGTGATTTGGGGGTACTTTTACATACGCCGATTATCTGTGCTATGAACTCGGGCTGCCCCTCTAGGCCACGGCATTACGTAGCACTGCGTGGCTGTGCCGGGCGGCTCATTCTGAGTTAGTGCAAGTTACTTCATTATTCTCAGCCTCAACTGCTTTTTCTGTAAAAGAGAGACAGTAGTGCCTACCTCATTGGGCTGATGGGAGAATTACATGAAATAATATATGTGAAATGCTTGGCATGTTGCATGGCACGTGGCAAGTGTCCATACATGTACGCCATTCTTACTTTAAGTGAGGAATTAACCACCACAACAATAATGCAATAATGAGGACATCGGTATATATGCATAGAACACTTTAAAGGCTTGTACAGATATTTTCTTCAACATAGTTTTTTGTTTGTTTGTTTGTTTTGAGACAGGGTCTTGCTCTGTCTCCTAGGCTAGAGTGCAGTGGCACCATCATAGCTCACCGCAACCTCAAATGCCTGGGCTCAAGCGATCCTCCTGCCTCAGCCTCCCAAGTAGCTGGAACTACAGGTGTGCACCACAACGCCCGCCTAATTTTTCTGTTTTTTGTAGAGACAGAGTCCTGCTCTTGCTCAGGCTGGTCTTGAACTCCTGACCTCAAGCCATCCTTTTGCCTTGGCCTCCCAAAATGCTAGGATTACAGGCGCGAGCCGCGGTGCCCAGCCTCCTTCCTTTTTGACTCAACTCGCGTTTGGCCCACTTTAGTACTAGCATCCCCTCGGCCCCATGTGTGCAGTTTGTTCCCTTCATAGATAGGTTGCTCTGTTGGGCGTCCTTGGGCACGAATGTGGCTGTGGACCTGTGGGCTTAGTCAAGTCAAGGCTTCCAAATGCCCGTCCGCACCACTCCACATCCTCTTGGACTTGTTCGTCTGGGATGCACAGAATGGAAAAGAGGAGGACAGGTTTGTAACGGGCCCAGGTGGGAGGGGAGGGCAGATTCCAACGTGCACAAAAGGCCTTTCGAGAGTGGAAATAGAGTGAGCACTGGGGCTCGCTGTGGCCATCCACACATGGAGACTGTCCCAGAGACCAGGCAGCTGGGGGCACTGAGGGTGGGGTGGTGGACAGGGCTTCGTGGGCCCTGCACCTCCACGGCGTGGGGAGCGCTGCTCCTCCCTGCCTCCTGGAGGTCACCGTCTGAAGCCCCGAACTCACTGGCCCCCACCTCCTTTGCACTCTCGCAGGTTTCTCAAATACCATTCCCCCAACCTGGGCCATTTGCTTGAACCGACTCTGACTTGGCACATGATTGGTGGTTAAGCTGACTCTATCTAGAAGTGAAGCTCAGTTTCTCCACTTCCAGAATCTGGACGTAGTCATCTCCGGAGCCTCTTCACATTCCGTTCACCCCGCCAGCAGCACAGCTGGCTTTGTGTTCAAGGCGTGTCCCCTCCCCCGCCCCGGTCCTCCCATTAATGTCCTCTTTTGTTGCTGAGAGATCTCCCTTATTCTGCAGAGCAGAGGTGATGACATCCGGGAGCCCAGTCACGAGTTCTCCTGCTGACTCCTGTTCATGTCCCTCAGGGAAGTGGCTTTCCTGGGTTGTATCCCTCTTGTCCTGCAACAGGAAAGTAACCACGAGTAACCACTGTTTTAACTAACGGTGGGAGAAGGGCTTTCTTTCACATCCTGTCGCACGTCATAAATGTTCTCTGAAAAGCATGTCATTGAAGTGGTATGAATAAAACCATATTGGAAGGGAGCTAGACCAGCTGCTCACACACTCGTTCAGATGGGGGTGTACCTGGGAGTCTCCCTGCTCTGTCCAGTGTAGACCTCGGCTAGAGACATGCCCAGTAATAGCATGTGAGCCAGGGATAACTCTCCCAGCAGAGCCTGTGACTGCACCATATAAGTACAATGTAAAACCGTAAGCAGAAAATCCTCAAAAAGACCAGGCAGCCGAATGTGACATAATCAGTTCTTTCTGAGTGTTTTCTTTAATAATTGCTTAGTGCATGTCTATTTGCTTTGTTGTCAACTCTCCCTCAAGAGCAGATACGTGGGGACAAGTACCAGATGTTTAAGAAAAATATATGGGAGACAAGATTAAAATGGTTAAAATTATATTCAATAGTCTAAGTGTTTTTCTATACATTGGGAATTCTGCCATTATTTTTTTTTTCAGGTTTAGTGGCTAAACATTTTGTTCAATTTATGGACAGTGTTTGGCACTTTGTTTTGGAAGTTTCTGTTGTAAGAGGACTCACTGCAAAGAATCTTTTTGTAAACTGAAGAATAATTTTGTAATTCAAATCCCAAGCTCCGGTTTTTTGATTTTGTAAGTTTGAAAGTGTGTGTGTGTGTGTGTATGTGTGTATTCTTCCCCTTAATTTATCACATCAGAGAGGATAGGTCCTTAAAAAGTAACTCCTAACCTCTAAGATATAGTTAAATTTATTTGGTTATAGTAGGATGCCAATTTAAGAAACATCTTATAATACAGTACAATATGTATCCCGGAAAACTACTGTCTACCTGAATTATTAATAGCAGCACCTGGGATGTTGTATCAGAAAAGCAGATTCCCAAGGTCAACCTCAGCCTGCTGGATCAGAATCTGGGGCCCAGGGATATGCATTTTAAGCAAAGATTCATGTGATTCTTATACACGTCAAAGTTTGGGAACTGCCAGATGTGGTGGCTCATGCCCATAATCCCAGCATTTTGGGAGATCAAGGCAGGAGGATTGCTTGAGGTTAGGAGTTTGAGACCAGCCTGGGCAACATAGGGAGACCTCAACTCTAAAAAAAAAAAAAACTCTAGCTGGGTGTTGTGATGTGCTTTGTAGTCCCAGCTACTCTGGAGGCTGAGACAGGAGGATCTCTTCAGCCCAGGAGTTTACAGCTACAGGAAACTGTGATAGTGCCACTGCACTCCAGCCTATAACAGAGTGAGACCCTGTCTCTAAAAACATAAAGTTTGGGAACTACCTATATAGTATTTAAGAGGGCAGTCACTGAGGTCAAATTCTGCCTCTTCCACTTATTTGGCCTGTGGCAAATTGCTTCAGCCTTGGTTTCCTCATCTGTAAAATGGGAATGGTACTCCTATAATTATTATGAGGATGAAATGACAGAATGTGTGGAAATCATGTATGCAGAGGGTTTGGCTCAAAATAAGGACTCAGTAAATGCTAGATATCGTCGTTGATAGCCTAGACTGTACTTCTTAAAGATAATGATTTAACTAAGACATGTTTCAATTATACAAACATTTTGGTGGTAACATGCACCAGCTTACACTACTTACCGCATGATATACACAATAAATACATGTAATACTAGCTGGGTGTGCAAGTGTCCAGGCTATGGTGAGATGGCCCCTGGAGGAACAATTCGATTGGGCCATTCTGCATTGGTCCACAGATGCTAACTAGGTGCAAGTAGTAGTTTTATAAGAACAGGATTCTTGAAGTGTCTAAGGTGACTGGACAAAGTCTTTGGTTGAGCCACCGCAGTGCGGGGCTGGGCTGGCAAAGGATTGCAGTACGATTGCTCTTGTGATCCTTCATCCTATAAACGGAAAATTTCAAGGAAAGGGAGAAGCAAAGGGCGAAGAGAAGGGACTATTTTGGATAAGTAGCTGGCAGCCAATGGTGGTCCACACTGATAATTTACCTCCTTCCCACCGTCCCTCCCTCCCTCCGTTCCTCCTGCCCCCTTCCTTTTTCTTCTTCCAACCAAATCTCCACATCCCCCTTCCTTTTAAAAATAAGCCACAATCTTTACAGGAAAGGATCAACTTTTCCCCCCCATAAAGTCTTCCCCAGGTACTTTTCTTAGGTATCTGTGGCTCTAGTCTTGTACATGGGTCATGTGTTCACTGGTTGTTTAAAAGGGAAGTTTGTCCTTGCTTCTAAATCTTCTGTTCATCTTCAAGAACAGGCTAAATGCTTGCCACAGCTATGACCTCTTCTTCCTTGATGAGATTTTTACATTTACTTCCCCTCAGAAACCACGTCATTTTCTGCCACTTCCCATAAGGCAGTCAAGCTGGTGACTATATTTTGATACTGCTTACTGACCACCAGATAGATGCCCTGACAGATGATTACTGAAAATAGAAACAAGAACAGGCAAGCACTTTCTCCTACCTTTTGGGCTCTGCACACCAGGCGTCTCCAAACTTGCTTTGACTCTGTGCCCCTGTCTATTAAAAAGAACACTGTGAATACACACCGTGTACATAATATGTTTATTATATATAAAAATTATATTATGCACATCATGAAACGTACTAAAAATATAAATAAATGGGATGAGAAATGTGAAATAAATAATAATTGAAATATTAATTTATTTTATCTCATTTGAATAGCTGTGATGGTTAATTTTACGTGGCAACTTGACTGGGACATGGGGTGCCCAGATATTTGGTTAAACATTATTTCGGGTGTTTCTGGAAGAAATTTGAGTTAGTATTTGGATCGGGAGACTGAGCAAAGCAGACTGCCCTCCCCAATGTGGGTGGGCCTCATCCAATCTGCTGGAGGCCGAACAGAACAAAAAGTAAGGTAAGGGCGAATTCACTCTCTCTGCCTGACTGCTTGAGCTGGGACATCTGTCTTCTCCTGTGCTCAGACTGGGACTTATGCTGTTGGTGCTCCTGATCTCAGGCCTTTGGACCTGAGTTACGCTGCCAGATTTATTGGGTCTCCAGCTTGCAGACGGCAGACTGTGGGATGTCTCAGCCTCCATAATTGCATGACCCAATTCCTTAAATATCAATCAATCTTTCTCATTCTCTGAACACACACACACACACACAGACACACACATGAGAACCCTGACTAATATAATAGCATAAATAATTTTTGCTCCTGTTAAATATCTCAACACCTCAAAACCCCACATAGTTTCGGGGTAAAGCTCATTGGCTTTTGAGGAGCCTCATTTGCACCTGGACCTGATATAAATGGTAAGATTCTAGGTTTTGAGTGGCAGCTGTGATGACATGAGACTTTTGGGGCACTTGAGAGGGAGAGGGTGTATTTTGCATGTAGAAGAGAAATGAATCATTCGTGGCCAGAGGGTGGATCATGGTAGCCAGCCTCCAAGGTGGCCCTTGGTGATCCTTGCCTCCTGGCATTCAAGTCTTGCCTAGGTCCATCCCACACTACATCAGGTTGCTTTGTGTGACCAATAGAATATGGTGGAAATGACGGTGTTGACTTCCGAGGCTAGGACTTTGCCACTTTTGAGTGCTCTCTTGGGTCACTCCGTCTGGGGGAAGCAGCTGCCATGTTGTGAGGAGACTCATAGGCAGGATTTTCTGTCTTTTAAAGGCTGAATAATATTTCTCCTATGTATATACCACAATTTATTTACCCATTCATCCACTGACGGACACTTGGGTCACTTGGACTTTTTGGCTACTGTGAATAATGCTGCTATGAGCAAGGGCGTACAAATACCTCTTTGAGACTCTCCTTTCCATTCTTTTGGAAACATACCTAGGACTTGGATGGCTGTACCAGTGTCTGCCTTAATTTCTCAGCTGGGGTTCTCTCACCATGTCGGCAATACAGATGCGAACACTGCACCACGTGTATAGCAGAGGCCCGGCTCCAGCTCCTCCGGGTGAGTCTTCATCTCCCATCGCCCACGGCTAATGGCAAGCTTCCTTGCTGATTCCCTGCGCCGGGGAGCCGAGTTTCTAAATCCATCTCAGTCCAGGCAAAGCTTCATGGCTTCCAGTTTTATACGGGAGCTTAGTTTCAGCTTCCTGCCTTGCGCAGGCCCAAGGCCTCGTCTCCTGTTGCTGTGCAGGCATTAAAACTTGAGTCCGAAGTCTGTTAGGCTGTGTCTGTTTACAACACCCCTGTCGTCTGTTTGCCCTCAGCTCCCACTCACTTCTTTTTCTTTGAGTTGTTCTTTATTTCTGACATCTGAGGATTTCTTTTTCTTGCTTTTGAAGATGCATTTAAAAAAATAATTTATCCAGCATTTTCAGTGTTTGGAGAGTGTGTGTGTGTGTCCTTTCAGTTCTGCTGGTCCTATGGTGCCAATTCATATTTATTTATTCATTCAGTATTTTTTGAGCATTTATGGCCTATACAATGATAAGCCTAAAAAGACTAAAAGCTAATCTTCTGAACTCCTGTTACTAGGGAAGATGTTCATTCACGATACACAACATGGCATCGTATAGATGCTGCTGTTCATTGGGGCAGTGAGAAAAAGGTTCTCTTCCTACCAAATCCTCACAGTCAGCCTCTCCTTACCCTGTGCCCTCGTGGAGAATCCAGGCTCAGAGCACAGAGAAGACAGACCAGAGCTCTGAGCACTGAGGTTCCAGAGCAGACCTGAAGCAACACACGCTGGAAGGGAGGGAAGCCATCGTGTGTCGGTAGGAAAGAACAGGCAGGTGTTTTTGCAACATGTGTTGTAGGATAGCTAGCTGCACAGAGGCGACGCTGTGAATCAATATTTAATGTACATGTAGCAAGCATGTCAGTGAAGACTAAGACTTTTCAGCACATAGGAAAAAGGGCAATGAGACTCGCGTTGGGGCTATTTTTGTCTGTACCCTTTGGTGTTTCAGGGTCGCTAGTTTCTTCCGTTCCAAGTCTGGTATATATGAGACAAGAAAGAAAACCCAGGAAACTCAACACTGTGTCATTCCTCGAGTTGTAAGGTCCCTATTCAGTCTGCCTCCTTCCATCCACCTTTCAGAGTCTTCTTATGTTTGATTTATATACATATATAATGTCTAGGGGTTTTGGTTGCAATTAGCAGGGGGCGTAGGAAAAGTACATCTACTTTATCTTCCTGGTGGATGATTTTTGAAAAGATTAAACTTGTGTTATTTTACTGGCATTATTAAATTACTATCTGCTTATTAAAATCCTTGTACTACAGAAAGGATGAAATTGCAAATAATAACTGGGCTGTGTAAGATCGTGGCAGGGATGCGGGATTAGCAGAGCTTCCTTTTAATTCACTGTAACTTAAGATGCTTTCTGTTCACAGTTTTCTCTGTAACTAAATTTTTTCGATTTTAAAAAGAAAGATGAATAGAGATGGACTTTCCTTTAAGAAATCCTGATACATGCAGATTTGGACTTACAAAGTGAATAGATCAGGATGCGATTCTGAGTCTTGCTCTGAGTGACACAAAACTTTTCAGGAACTCGTCTGCTGTATAAAGTCAACTTGGAATAATTTTACTTGATAACTGCTTTGAGATTCTTGGCATAAATATAATTTACATAAATAAGTACAGTAAACCCATGTTTTGAAAGCGCTCTGCCATCATAGATTATGTTACATTTGATTGTTGGTCAAATCATTTCCCACATATTCTCTCTGATGTATGACGTGAATAAAACAACCTGTGAGGCAAATATTATTCTTGCGTTCTGACAACAGCGTCATAATAGCGTTCTACTGAATTATTAGTAAAAAGCATTTTCAATGAGCTTTCTTGCCCTGGATGTAAACTGCAGTCAGGCATTGATGTTTTCCCATCAGCACATCACGCTGAGTGGCACGGTGCTGGTATTCTCCTGTCACACAACACTGGCGTCTAAATGAGTTTTTCCTGAAAGAGGCCTACTCACGAGGTAGGCCCAGCCATTCCACACCCTGTCTCTCCTGCCTCTGTTTCAGCGGACATTTCCCTATTTTCTTTCATCTTCTTGCAAGAAACAACTACAACTCACACCAGAAATTATAATTTTAACTCTATAGTAAAGTGTTTATTTAAAAACCAGAATCTACGTTTTTGATAGCCAAACTTAAAGTGGGGGAAGGGCAAACAGCCCAGTCATCGGAGGATAAAAATCTATGCTAATCTTAAAAGCAAAACACAGCTCAAAATTTCTTGTCTATTTTTCTACAAAAGAAGGCCATTGTATTTCCATTCCCGGCCATGTCAGCAGTGATGGGCCCCCCCAACCCCCACCACCATTTTTTTCAAGCATTGATTGTTGACTTCCCCTGACACCCCATCACAACCCATTAGTACTGAAAACTGACAAGCCCAGCTGCAACAGCAAAATGGCAAGTTCGAAAGAAAATATCGAAAGCACAGGCAAAGCTCGGCTATTAGGACCCGCACAAGACCCAAACGCGACGGCTCCCTCTCCCTGCCCCCATGACACCTTTGTGAAGGTCAGCGGAGTCAGCAGGTTTGCTTTAGCCCACACTCCAAGGTCTTGAGGAAATTATAAGGAGTACTGCTTTATTTTTACTTTCATTTTCAAAGCAACTGGGTTGAGGAATATGAAAACAGAGCTAGCTAAAGTGCTTTTGCTGAGAATGCTAATATATATTATGGCTCCTTTCAGACCGTAGCGTGTCAGGCATTAGGGGCTCGGCAGTCCTGGGCTCCTGAAGGCCACACTTTAAACCCTGGCAGCTTCTTAAGTTATGACTCTTTTTCTTTTTCTTCTTCTTTTTTTTCTTCAGCAGAGTTATATGGTGTCTGTGTTCCGAGAGTTACAGTAATAGCAATCGTGAGCATTCCTTGTGATTGTGCAGTTGATTGCCCAGGGGAAAAAAGTGACAACTCCAGATTTCCAATAGACCTTGTATTTGCAGAGATATGAGTTCAAGCAAGGGCAGCCAACTTGTCAAAATCTTAAGAGCCAAGACACAAGCTGAATCTAACTTTAGTTAAAAGGCTGGATGTGAGTTTTGTGCAGTCAAAGCCCTGGAGAGGGGGCAGCTAAACAAACAGTGGCCATCATTCATTTAGGTGAGAAATCTAATTGCGAATGGTCATCGAATCGAGAATAGGTAAGAACAGGGAGCCAAATGAAAAACCAGCACTGAGCAGGAGCTCCTGCATTTTTACCCCTCCTGGGTGGAGAGGATGCAGGGAGCAAGTGTGGGTTGACAGCACTTGTGATCTGCCTCAGGAGTGGGCGCTGGAAAGCCCACTACTATCCAGCATGTTCTTGCCAAGTCATGGCAGGTTGGCTCCAGGAGGGAAAACAGGAGCAGGTCCCTTAACTTGGTTTTATGGCCACCTCTACCATCAGGCCTGTGTGTGCCTGGGGGTTACCTCTCATTATATTTTGGGTCTTACCAGGCTGCTGATGTGTTTCCTGCTGGTCTAGACCCCCCAGGAGAGGTCTGGGAAGTCTGCAATATCAGCTTCCTCTGAAGTCCTGTGGCTCAGAGAATCCTGCTTGCCCGCCGCGCTGACAGCTGGTGAGCCTGCCAGCCCTCCCTGGTTTCCCACCCACCTTCCACGGTCTTTCCCTTTGGCGGAAGAGGAAGGCCCCCGGGGGAATCCCAGTGCTCCTAGGCTTTGGGAGCTGCCCCTTGGACCTTGCTTCATCCGCCAGGGTGCAGGCTGGGCCCTGGTCAGAGAACTCAGAGAGGACTGCGCAACCTGTACAACTCAGGCCTTACACAGATGTGGAGCCACGTTGTATAAGGGTCTGCCTGGCGCCTGTTCTAGCATCCAGCCTATTAAACCTGGAAGCTGTGGCTTTGGCTCTGCCTTCAGCTCTGAACCAAACCTTTTGTTCATCTGTAGGAGCCTCTGAGGAGACCTGGCCTCGCTCTGTCCTTGGTGCTCAGATTACAGCCATGTGCTTCTTTGCCCTGTCCCCAGCATCTGCAGGATCAGCCTACCTGACCTATTTCTGGGCCGTCTCCTTCAGTACCACCTGAGCGCCCTCTTGAACTCCCTTGGATCACCCTTCTTCCCCGACTAAAGCAGACGTTTGGGTTTGGGCTGGGTTTGGATCTTTGGCTGAAGATGGCTTCCTGGTTTTGCTTCCTCTTTGGACTCTTGGCCTTGTGTGCCAGCTGTGAGTGACTTTGGTTTCATGCTCTGCAGATGACCAGCTCAGTCCTTCCTTGTTCTGGCCCATCCGGATGCTCTTGCATCCAGTCTTTATAGAACCTATGCTTTTGCGTTATTTGTTTGCACCACAACTAACGATGTCCTGAAGTGTTTGAGTGTCTGGTCCCCCTCCCCTGTACAGGGGAGTAGGAAGGGTGGGTATATACACACACACACACACACACACACACACACACACACACACACACACATTAATATATATATATACACACACACACATACATATGTATAAGATCTGAGTCCTGATAAAATCATATTATTATTAATACCATCTTATAGATGAAGTAACTAAGATTACAAGGTTACAAGGTATGATTTTCATACATTTCATACCTAGGCCCTTCCGTGACTTCATAATGATTCTATCCTACTTAAGAAGCATCTAAACAAAGTTTTATTAACAAAAATTCCAGCTACAAATGATTACACTTGGCTCAAGAGAGCCTTCTTCTCCATTTAACCAGATCTGAGATGTACGAAACTGTCCTGAGGGAGAATTTCTACCTTGCCCTGAAGATGTGAAGAAAATTCTTAAGAAACATTTATTTAGGCTTTTTTCATGAAAAGAAAATTGAAAGAATAACTCCAGGTTCTTTGGGTTGATTCTTTTGTGAAATATTTCGGTAATGATCAAGAGATGCATTTAAAATAGTGGTTGGAGTATCAGATCAAATGTTCATTTTCACTTTTTGGTATAATTTTTCCAGGTATCCATGGAGGGGGGAATGAAAGAAGTATGTTAAGAAATCGGCCCAATAATTTGAATGTTTATGTATTTCAGTGTGTCTAAAAGCAGAAAGGAACAGATTAGAGGAGGAAAGAAGAGATTAAAAATTACATGGTTTCAAATAATAAACCAACAAAACCCGATAAAGTATTTCCCCCAGCTCTGAGTTATTATAAGGATGTCACCTAAATTTGGCAAATTGGGGCAGATCTATGCTCACCAGCCTCGGCTGGGGGCTTCACAGAGCAGAGTTTGTCTGCTTACCTGGGGAGTGTCGTAGACTTCTAAAATCCATTGTAATTATGAGTCTTTTAGCTCTAAGTCTTCCTCTAGGTACATTCTCCAGTAGGCCCCTGCGTGAGCACTCGTAAGCCCAATAGACAAAATTTTAGAGAAACAGGTTGTCTTAAAATCTAGAAATGCCAGGTTGCTTCAGGAAGCCTCAGAGATGGACTGGCCCCCTCACGACGGGGTGCGGCATCTGAGAAGCCCGTGCCACAACCAGATACACAATGATGCCCAGTTGTTTGTGATAAGCGTAAGACCAAATCCAGGAATGTAACAGTCCTGGTCTGAGCACACTGCCATTACTATTATTTCCTGACTCACCCCAGCAGCCTACCTCGAACCTGAGTAGTCACGGGAAAAAGACACACCTGGCCCAGGGAGGCCATCTCCATACTGCTAAGGCTCGCGGACTCCACACCTGGCACGGGGTGCTCGGGTCCTGCTTATCCTGTGAGGTCACAGTCCCTTACATTGGGCCAGGTGCTTTTTCACGAGGCAGTAAAATACTTCCCGGCACGCTGTCTTGGTTACTGCGGTGTGAGAGTCTCTTGGTTCGTTTCTGTCACGTCATGCCCCATGAACCTTGAAGGGGCTCACCTGCCCAAGTGTCGCCCTAAAGCTCCTTGGCCGCACCCTCTAGTGGCCCCCTGCGGCCCGGACTCTGCTCCCCGCCCCACACCAGCCCAGCCACGTCTCCTGTGAGTGCCGCTGTGCTCAGCCTCCTGGCCACTGTACCTTGCCATCGTTAATGAGAGCTACAACTCCTGGGCACCCCCCATATGCTGGACATTGTGCTGAGTTGATTATGTATATCCTGAAAGCACAACTGTGACGTGGTTACCATTATTAACCCATTATCCGTAGAGACGTCCAGTGCTGTGGGCAAGGATGCACCCAGCACAGGACTGAGTCAGGATTTGAACCCGGGCTCGCCCAAGACCTTACACCTGACCGTGACCCTCTACCGTCTTCTCCAACACAAGGCCCTTCTGCTATGTCTCTGCAGAGGACCCCCCATCTCCCCACAACTACCCTTAATCCCTATCTACAATCGGGCTCATTTTGCTCCTAATAATCTCTCTGAACAATTTAGTATTTCAGTTTCCATAAACACAATTTAATGCCATTGCTTTATCATTAAAAGTATGAAGTCCTGACTCTTTTAAGACAACCACATAACATTTGTCTTTAGCTCATTCTGATACATCTGAGGTTTGATTAGTGGCTTATAAGGCAAAATGGTAAAATTTTCAAATGGGTGTATTGATTGCAATTTTTAATGGATTTCAAAGCAAGTTTGTACATGACCAGAGATTATGGAAATATATAATCATATTGATGTGTACAGATAAAAAAATCATTTACACCTGTGTTTAATTATATATATGAATTATTTATGTGCGTGTGTATGTGTATGTATACAGTCATGCATTGCTTAATGACAGGGATATGTTCTGAGAAGTGCATCATTAGGTGATTTTGTCATTGCGTGAACACCGTAGAGTGTACTTACACAAACCTAGAGGGTATAGCCCACTGCACAACTAGGCTATATGGTACGGCCTATTGCTCCTAAGCTACAAACCTGTACAGATGTGACTGTACCGAACACTGTGGGCAACTGGAACACAGTGGGAAGTTTTTGTATATCTAAACATATCTAAACATAGAAAAGGTACAGTAAAAACAGCATAAAAGATAAAAATTGGTACACCGACATAGGGCACTTACCAGGAACGGAGCTTGCAGGACCGGAAGTTGCTCTGGGTGAGTCAGTGAGTGGATGGTGAGCGAATGTGAAGGCCAGGACACCACTGTATGCTACTGTAGACGTATGTACGCTTAGGCTACACTAAATTTAGAAACAAACTTTTTCTTTCCTCAATAATAAATGCGTCTTGGCTTACTGCAACTTTTTCACTTCATAAACTTTTAATATTTTAAACTTTTTGACTCTCGTAATAACACTTAGCTTAAAACACAAACACATTGTACAGCTGTACAAACATTTTTTCTCTATATACTTATTCTATAAGCTTTTATCTTTTTAAAAAATTTTTTATTTATTTTACTTTTTAAACATTTTTGTTAAAAACCAAGACACAAACACACACATTCGTCTAGGCCTACCCAGGGTCAGGATCATCAGTATCTCTGTCTTCCACCTCCACATCTTGTCCCACCGAAGGTCTTCGAGGCAATGACACACACCGAGCTGTTGTCTCCTGTGATAACAGTGCCTTCCTCCGCCCACCTCCTGACCCACCTGCCTGAGGCTGTTTTACAGTTAATGTTTTTTTTTTTAATGATTAGAAGTATACTCTGAAATAAGCATAAAAAGTATAGTATAGTAAATACATAAACTAGTAGCCTTTTATTATCATTATCATTATCAAGTATTATGTACTGTACATAATTGTACATACTACACTTTTATATGGCTGGCAGCGCAGCAGGTTGGTTTTCACTAGCACCACCACAAACAGGTGCCTTGCCTATGACTTGATGAACAACTATGATATAAGTAGGCGATAGGAATTTTTCAGCTCCATCAAAATCTTATGGGACCACCTTTACGTCGTTATGCAGCACATAAACTGTGTGTGTATTTACACACACACACATAATTTTATTACTTGTTTTCATATACAAGTCTTCTCTATAGTCCCATATCTTTGATTATAAATTACCTAAAGACCGAGTCCAATTAGAATTTGGACCCAAAATAAAATGAAGATCACATTCCAACCTGAAAAACGGAGATATCCATTATAAAACAGATATCAGCATGGATTCTTTTGAGATTGGCTTATACACTTACTGTGCATAAAAAATATATTTTGATTTGATTTGTGAAATAACTGTTTCTGCAAAGTTGTAAACACTATCTTATTTAAAATGCACTGGAAAGAAAGACAAATGGCTAATTAACATATGAAAAATGTTTAAACTTATGAGTATCAAAGAAATGTAAATTAAAATAACACTGAGACTTTTTTGTTTATCAAATTGGCAAGTTTAAAACATTATTGTGCTCAGAATTTGAGAGGATAATCATTTGAGAATGCTTTGGCAATATGTATCTATATTTTTTAAACATTCATACCCTTTGTCTTGGTAATCCTACTTCTAGGACTTTATCCTAAAGAAACATTGAAATATTTGTAATACAACATTATGTATAGTAGGTACAAATTAAAAAGAACAAAATATCCATAATAGGGGAGCAGGGAAATTATGGTAGATCTATAATTTATATAAATGAAAATGTCTGTAATATATTAAATAAAAAAGGTAAACTATAACCCTGTCTATTATATTAGTACCAGAATTTTATAAAACAGAATGTTTATAGATATGCATAGAAAAAGACTAGAAAGAAATGTATTAAAATGTTAATAGTAGTGGTGGGTTAATGCTGATTTTTATTTTTACGATTATTTGTGTTTCCAAATTTTTACAAGAGTAAGCCTGTTTGTAAAAAGCCCAAATACAACAATTAAAAATGCATTGGGATGGCCTTCAGGCAAGATGTCAAAGTGAGTAGACGTGAAACTTTCTGTTTCACACGCACAGGAATCAGGGACAACTTAGAAACCACAGTTAGAGCCGCATAGCTGTGCTAAAGGAAGAGGCAAATCTAGGACCAGAGTGGAAGTGGGTCCCACAGCAGTGACAGGTGGCTGAGGCTGGAGGCCGGTGGGAGGTGGGGATGAGGGAAGTGAGTTTGGGATCCAGGATTTCAAAGTGTGAGTGGAACAGAGGGGCTGAGTGCTGAGTCTCACTTCAGGCTCCTGTCCTGAGGCCAGTGCTGGGAGTGTGCTTCTATGCAGGTGACAGGAAGCCAGCGAGACTCCAACTAACCCACCTGGTATTTCAGCAGGTAACAAGTTGCTTACCTGTGGCAGGGGGTGACGCAGAGGCACCTGTGTAACCGGGAGCTGGACCAACTTTTGTTTTGGCTTAGGGTCGGGAACCATGAAGACCCAGCAGGGTGAGGCCACACTTCTGAGCTCTGATCTCCCAGGAGCCAGGCTGAAGCACAGGCTGCCCCAGGATGGTCTAGCAGCTCAATGATGCGTGAAGGATCCAGGCTCTCTAATGCTCTCTTTTCTGCTTAGTTTGCTGTTTGTTGCCCGTGGGTTCTCAGATGGCCTCTGTAGCTCTGGGTATCACATTTCCTGTCTTCTCAGAAGCTCCCAAGCTGAATCTCCATTACATCTTGTTAGGATGAACTAGGTCATCCTAAAGGGAAACAAATGGTCACAACTGCCTTAGATCAGTCCTGATCTATTGGCTGAACACATTGCCACTCAAGATAATACTGGGTTTTATTAGCAAGAAAAGGGGGAATGGCTGTTAGGCAGGCAACTCCCATGCAGTGTGAACACTCAAACAACATCAGAAAAGTTCATACCCGGGAAACTATAAATAACAGAGGAATCTGAAAACTACTTTAAAATGAAGGCATTTACAATCTTCAATATGATGTGCAACAACTATAAAATATAAATTAAGTAGATAATTACATCAACAATAGATGGCTATAAATAAAAACCAATCAGAAATCTTGGAAATGAAAAATATAGTCATCAATATAAAAAAACAACCCTTATAAATAAAATGCTGAAGTGAATATAGTTAAAAAACTTGAAATGGAAGCCAGAACTTTGCATATCACCTGGAATACAGCATCGAGAGATAAACAAAGGTGAAACAAGAAAGGAAATTTAAGAGGGACATGGAGGGTAAGTTGAAAAATTACAGGTTGTTACAATAAATATTTCTAAAAGGCAGTAGCCATGTAGGAGAGAAACAATATTTGAAAAGAAAATGGCTAAGACTTTTCTAGAATTAAATGCAGACATCATCCTGGCATGAAAAGGGCATTTTGATTGTTAAACAGAGCAAGAAAACCCTCACAGCTAGATACATCTTTGTGAAACTGCAGAAAGACAAGGATAGAGAAATAAATTAAAAGGTACCAGAGAGAAATACGGAGTGCTTACAAAAGAACAGCAATCAGACTGATAGCAGATTTTTCATTGGCAACATCAGGTACCAGATGATGATGAAATAATGTCTCAAAAGTGCTGAGGGAAAAAAACTGCAAAGCTAGATTCTGTACCTGGCTAAATCATCTTTCAGAGCAGACAAAACATGCAAAAATGGAACAACAAAAATAAAACAAAAACACCCCATAGACCTAAACAGAAAAGCTGAAACTATAGAACTAGAAGAAAACAGGGGTGAAAATCTTTGTGACCTTCGAAAGGACAAAGGTTTCTCATATATTAATAGGAGATAAAGAAGTATGAACCGTAAAAGAAAAAAAGTGATAAATTGAACTTTATAAAAATTAAAAACTTTTTCTCTGCAAAAGATACCATTCAGAAAATAAAAAACTACAAAATGGAATAAAATGTGTGCTATACACATATCTGACAAAGGGTTTGTATCCAGAGTATACAGAACTCTTAAAATTCAATAACAACAACAAAAAAAAACCCAACACAAAATAGATAAAATATTAGAATATTTTTCAAAAGAAGATAAATGAATGGCCAATAAATGAAAATAGATGAAAGCATGAAAAGATGCTTAATGTTGTTAGCATCAGGGAAATGCAAAACTAAAACCACAACGACAAGCCACTGTTTTCCCACAAGAATTGCTAAAACTAAAAAGACTGACAAAACCAAGTGTTGGCAAAGTCATAGGACAAGGAGAACTTTTATAATCTTCTGTCAGGAATATAAAATGGTAAATCACTTCAAGAATCTGTTTGGAGGTTTCCTAAAAAGTTAAACATATACCTACCCTATGATTTGGGCATTCTACTCTTAGGTATTTACCCAAAAGAAATGATAACATATGTCCACACTAATACTTACAAGAATGTTCATGGCAGCTTTAATCACAGTAGTCAACACCTGGAAACAGTCCACAAATATCCATCGACTGGTAAATAGATAGTATAAGGTATATCCAATATGTGGAATATTACTCAGCAATTAAAAGGAACAAAGTACTGAAACATATGGCAACATGGAAAAATCTTTAAATCATGCTGAATACAGATACAAAATCATGCTGAACCCAGATCCGAAAGAGGGCATACTGCATTGTTTTATTTATATAAGGGAAAATTAATTTGTAGTGACAAAGCAGATCTGTGGTTGCCCAGAGCTGGGGTTGGGGGAGGGATGAGCTCCAAAGGGGCACAAAGAATCTTTTGGGGGTGATGGAAATATTCTGTATCTTGATTGTGGTGGGTTTTATGGGTATTTACATCTAGTGAAACTCATTTAAATGGTTGAAGTTTGTTGTGTGTAAATTATTACTAAATAAAGGTGATAAGGAGAAATATGTGGGTATTAAAAAAAGACATTTTGAGCGATACAAAGACAGTTTAAATTTTATTAAACCTTGATAAAAGAACTTGTAAGATACTTTGGAGGAAAGAAAACCAATGAACCCAAAAGGTAGGAATATATTCTAAGAAATGTAATGTTTTGATCAAAAAAAAATGCTTTGACGGTCTCATAAGCCTGGGTGATTCTCTGTGTAACACGACAGACTAGTAAAACTCAACTGTTCTAACTTAAGACACTTTTTAATTTTAAAAATGTCAAGATCTGGGAGCGGTGGTGTGCACCTTGTAGTACCAGCTATTTGGGAGGCTGAGGTGGGAGGATCCCTTGAGCCCAGGTGTTTGAAACCAGCCTAGGCAACATACTGAGACCCTGTCTCAAAAAAAAAAAAAAAAAAAAAAGTCAAATGTCCAAAATAAAGAATTCTCGTATACCTAGAAAAACTTATTTTCATACATTTAGCTTGCTTTAATTAGGAAGTATTGTATTTGTTAATCATTACATAGAATTCTGTTTTAAAAACGTTATTTTCTTTATCTTCTCTCAAAATGTGCCAGATGAAAAAATTATCATTTTGCCATATGTGCAATATTTAGGAAACATGAAAGATAACTAGGATATCAAGAATTTGGATTGGTATTATACTCAAGATCTCAAATCATATTAAAATATCTTGTAATTTGCAAAAGACTTCCCTGTTAGATGCACCTTTCAAATAAATATTCTTGGACATTGATTTTATTCTTCAAATATATATTACATTTAAACTCTTGTGTAGATTAATTCAAATTCTGTGTTCATTAAGCAACTACCTTTTGCCAGGCACTGCACTCAATAGACCTTGGGCATAAGAAATTTGAGTAAGACTTGGTCTTAACCCTGGAGAAGCTTCTATTTCTCCAAGAACTCTGCTCCTTTACTGTAGATTCCTGCCACACTGATAGATAGAGAATATCATTACTCTCTCTGTGTCTCCGCTTTGAGACACATAACGTGCTAGCTTGGATTACTCCCTTTTGCTCAAGCTGGACTCCTAAACCCCAGTCTCCTAAAACATCCTTTGGTTTTAACAGAATTGGAGGAGGGAAGAGCGAACAGTATGCTATCATTCCTGGCACACACACTGTCTCATTCCTGAAAATTTATGAGTAAACGCACAACACATCGTGGGTGAGCAATGCTTGTCCTTACAGCAATTTGTAATGAAATAATGTCATAAATCACAAGGGACTGGCCAGCACCCAAAATAAAATACCTGTGGCTTTCGACTGCAAATCTCTCACGTGCTATGTCCTGTTTATTCCAATCACAGAATGCCAGAACAGTAAGAAAACCAACAGAGAAAGAGTTTCGTCACCTCCAGTCTGCCATATTCCCTATCAATTGGTAATAAACACACCTAAGTTACTTCACTACAGTGTGATAGATTGTAACAGCAACTCTGAAAGTCCACTAAATAAATCATTTAAATAGAGATTCAGACAATTTGAAAAATTCCCATTAATTACCACAAAGTCAGTAACAATGACACCAGTGAAGTTCAGTTTACCCTGCTCTTGTGAATACAGACACTTTAAAATGCAGATTATGACCCAATGGAGCAGAATAGCTCATTAGTCATGTAAAATCTTTTTATTTTTTAATTTTGATGGGATGAGAATTGTTGAACTAACAGATTTTAATTGATCTTTTAGAGTAAAGAGGCTGCAGTATCTTCAGTGTAACATATTGCCTGAGTCACATCGAGGTTTTTAATGATCTGCTCATATTTTCAGAAACATCCAGAGTTTATCACATAATGAACGCCTTTGGTGTGCTGAGCACTGTGAAAGAGGTAAAATGTTTAGTTGCTTGCCTGAAAGATGAAGGGAGAAACCCCTCCCTCCCCTTTCAGTTTATGGAATGTCTTAAAACAGAAACCAGGAAAGATACAGAGTACAGCCCCACCACTGGTTAGAAATTTACCGGTGATCTTTCTCTAGTGGAGCCAATTTGTTTTCCGCTTCTAAGAACCAGCGTGTCTTTAATATCTTCTGTGCCAAGGATCCCGTGCTGTTACTCACAACAGAATGCGAGTCTATTACTTCCGTTTCAGCTCCTCCCCCTCCTCCCAGCTCTGGGAGATTCTCTTCAACTGCTGCAAGGGATGACTCTCCTCTCCACTAAAATCGGAGAATATTCAGGGCAAGGATCATCTGTTACTCACAGGTATCCATGTGTGGTGCTTGATTCAGCAATCTACACAGAGTGGCACTGAATTCATAAGTCATTAAAAACACACACACACACACACACACACACACACACACACACACAAGCTTACTCTTAAAAAAGGCAGGATACTGAAATCTGAGTGAATTGGATAGAATCTGTGCGTCCTGCCTTGCTTAATATGCTCTGCCTTCCTGCTCAGAGGCCAGAGCAGGGTGCTGGCATAATGACAGGTACCTACCTGGGCTGGATGCCCTCTTCTTCATCACCTCCTAGCCACCTGTTTAGCTATCTCCCTGACTACTCTCTTCCCTCCATTCCAGCCATTCTGGACTGATAGGGGTTCCCAGACTCGCCCCAGTTTTTGCCCATGATGCCCCTCTCTTCATGTTGCTTCCCAGTCTGTGGTTGTTGAAATTCTACTTATTGCACAAGATCCATTTTAAATGTCCCAGGTGTTACCTAATCTCCCAATGTTTGTGATCTCTCCTTCCTATGACTCTTGTGGAACAGGTCATGGAATTCCACGATCCACCCTCCTCTTCAACACTACTCTTATCATCCTTCTCGGTGAGTCCGTGCAGATTCAGTCCCCAGGACTCTTGGTTCCTCCATCCCTGTGTCTTATAGGATCTAAATTTCACAATAATAAGGCATTTACAGATAGTGTGCTAGATGATTGGTGGATTCTTTCAGTATGGAAATTTTTGTCCTTCAAGTTAGGGAAATTTTCTAGAATAATTTCATTGAGAATCCACTCCCATACCATTTTCCCTATTCTTTTTTTCTGGAATTCCTTTTATTTGGAGATTGCGATGGTTACTTTTAGTGTCAACTGGACTAGGTTAAAGGATGCCCAGATAGCTCATAAAACATTATTTCTGGGTACGTCTTTGAAGGTGTTTCTGGAAGAGATTGGAGTCAGTATTTAGATAAGTAGAGAAGATCCAATTGCACCAACGCGGGTGGGGATTTCCAATTTGTTTAGGGCCAGGATAGAACAAAAAGGTGGAGGAAGTTAAATTCTCGCTCTCTTTCTTCTTGAGCTGGGACATTCACTTCTCTTGCCCTTGTACATTGGAGCTCCTGGTTCTTGGGCCTTCAGACTCCAGGACTTAACACCAGTGGTCCCCCGGGTTTTAGGCCTCACACTCAGACTGAATGACAGCATCGGCCTGCCTGCGTCTCCAGCTGCAGACAGCATGTCATGGGACTTCTCAGCATCCATCATCTCCTGAGCCAATTCCCATAATAAATCTCTTCTTATGTTTATCTCTATCTGTCCTGTTGGTTCTGGTTTTCTAGAGAACCCTGAGTAATACAGATACTGACCCGTACTGATTCTCATTTTTCTAATTTTTTTTTTGCTTTTTTTCTATCTCTTTGTACTTTTGTTGTTTTCTTAGAGATTTCATTAATTTTATCTGTCAACCCTCTACTGAGTTTTCCATTTATGCAATTATAATTTTATTTATTTATTTATCTATTTTATTGTGGTAAAATACACATAATATTTTCCATTTTAACCATTTTTAAGTGTATAACTCAGTGGCATTACGTACACTCGCAATGTTGTGCAGCCATCACCGCTCTATTTCCAGAATTTATTCATCATCTCAAACAGAAACTCTGTACCTATTAATAGCTCCCTATTCTCCCCTCACCACAGCCCTGGTAACCTCTTTTCTACTTTTTGTCTCTATGAATTTTTCTATTCTAAGTACCTCTCATAAGGGGAACAATATACGATTTATCTTTTTGTGTCTGGCTTATTTCACGAAGCATAATGTTTTCAAGGTTCATCCATGTTGTAGCAAGTACATAACTCCATTCTTTTTTATGGCTGAATAATATTCCATTGTATGTATATACCACATTTGCTTATTCATCTGTTAATGGACATTTGGGTTGTTTCCACCTATTAGCTGTTGTGAACAATGCTGCTATAAACATTGGCATATAAATAATCTGTTTGAATCCTGCTTTCAGTTATTTTGGGTGTGTATGTATGAGCAGAATTACTGATTAATCTGGTAATTCCTTGTTTAACTTTTGGGGAAGTATCAAACTTTTCCATAGTAGCTGCATTATTTTATATTCCCACCAGCAATGCACAAGCGTTTCAGTTTCTCCACATCTTCATTAACACTTGTTATTTTCCATCTTTATGATAATAGTCATCCTATTGGATATGAAGTGCTATTTCATGGTTTAATTTGCATTTCCCTAATGACTAATGATGTTGACTATCTTTCCATGTACTTATTGGTCATCTGTTTATCTTCTTTGGGGAGATGTCTATTTAAGTCCTTTGCCTATTTTTGAATTGGTTTGTTTGTTTTTTGTTGTTGAGTTGTAGGAGTTATTAATATATTCTGGATATTAATCACTTATCAGATATAAGATTTGCAAATATTTTCTCCCATTCTGTGGATTTCCTTTTCTGTTGATAGTGTCCTTTGATGCACAAAAGTTTTCAGTTTTGATGAAGTCCAGTCTGTCTGTTTTTTCTTTTGTTGTTTGTGCTTTTGGTATTATATCCAAGAAATCATTGCCCAATCCAATGTTATGAAGAATCTCCCCTATGTTTTCTTTTATGAATTTTATAGTTTTTATAAAGCTCTTAATTTAGATCTTTGATCTACTTTGAATAAATTTTTCATATGGTGTCAGGTAAGGGTCCAACTTCATTCTTTTTTTTTTTTTTTTGAGACAAGGTCTTGCTCTATCACCTGGGCTAGATAGAGTACAGTAGTGTCATCATAGCTCACTGCAGCCTCAAACTCCTGGGCTCAAGCAATCTTCCTGCCTCAGCCTCCTAAGTAGCTGGGACTACAGTGTGCACGACAACACCTGGCTAATTTTTTTATTTTTTGTAGAGACAGGGCCTTGCTATATTGCTCAGGCTGGTCTCAAACTCTTGGCCTCAAGTGATCCTCCTGCCTCGACCTTCCAAAGTGCTAGGATTACAGGCCACTGCACCCAGCTCCAACTTCATTCTTTTGCATGTGAATATTCAGTTTTTCAGCACCATTTGTTGAAAAAAACTGTCCTTTCTTCATTGAATGGTCTTGACACCCTTGTCAAAAATCAATTTACAGTGCTAGTGTGTTACGACCTACGGAAATGACTTTCAACCTTGGCTGCCCTTTAGAATTGCCTGGGGAGCTTTACGAATTCATCTCCTTGGCCTCAGCCCAGACCAATGAACTAATCAGACCTCTGGGTGTGGGACCAGGACTTTTAAAATCTTCCCCGGTGATTCCACTGCATGGCTGGTGAGAGACACTGACTTGGGGGACTATTCTCCCCATGCGGCTTCTCCCTGGGGTTGGCAAGTGAAGTCCTAACCTGAAGAGTTGCCAGGGGCTGGCAGAATACACAGATCCAAGTGATTCTTTGGTGCCTGGGGCTCTCTCCTGTGGCTGTGTCTACTCCTACTTGGACTGTGGGGTGACTTTGGCCACTAGCACTCCCTGCCCTGCCTCCCCCCATAAATCACTGCCCTGAGGAAGTGATACTTCCCGGAAGTGTGGACTCAGAAGTCAAGATAACTAGATACCCGAAGAATATAATGCTTCAAAAAACTGGCCTCATATGCCCTCTGAAGTAGAATTTTTGGGAAGATGGACCAAATGTTTAAAATAGAGATGATATATATATATCATCTCTATTTTATATACATTATATATATAAATATAATTTTACTGCCAACCTTTCTGTGACATTTTGTTTTAAACATGTCACTTTAGGCAACAAAGATGATATATATATATATTATATATATAATTTTACTATCACTTTCTGTGACTTTTTGTTTTAAGCATGTTATCTAAGGCAACAGTAAGACTCTGTCTTCTTTCAGAAGTTTTACTCATTCAGACTTAATGTAATTACTATTATAAGAGGATTTGTTTCTGCTATCATATCATATAGATATAATAAGATTTATTTCTGCTATCTTATATTTTCCATTTGTTATTCTGCATTTTTCTCTTCCTATTTTCCATTGGATGACTTGAAATTTCTTCTGCTACCTTAGAAATTTTACATTCTATTTTTGTTCTTCTGGTGTTTGCCTTTAACTTAAGATCATGCTCTTGGGTATTTATCCTCACTGGTTTCTTAAGCTAATTAATTTCTATATTCTTGTTCTAAAAGACTACTGGGAAAATATTCGCTAGGATTTTACTTTTTGTTATTGTACACTTTCTTTTCTTGTTTATCTAGCCCTAGATTTTGTTTATTTTTTAAAAATTTAAGACAACAATAAACTTTGATTATCTTTCCTCTCCTTACTTATTTCAGCCTCTCTTGCTCTTACTTCTTTTCATATTTCATATTTCAGTTCTTTCTCCAAAAATGTTTTCAATATGCGTCTTTTTGTTGCAAACCTTGGAGGCCCTGTATTTCTAAGAATATTTTTATTACACCTTTGCATTTAAATGGCAATTCAGATAAATATAATAGGTTCTAAGTTCTTTTCTTTCAATACTTGAAAGGTATTACTCCACTGTCTTCTTGAATTCAATGTTGCTGTTGAGAAGTCCGCTATCTGTCTGATTCTTGTTCCTTTGTACGTAACTTCATGTTATGCTTTGAGAGAATAAAATAGAATTGATTTGTAGTAATCAGCTTATCTTTTATTCTGGTGTCTTAGGCCGTTTGTGTTGCTACAAAGGAATACCGGAGGCTGGGTAAGCTATAAAGAGAAGAAGTTTATTGGACTCACAGTTCCGTAGGCTGTACAAGAAGCATGGTGCTGGCATCTGCTTCTGTAGAGGGCTTCAGGCTTCTTCCACTCATGGCGGAAGGCCAAGGGGAGCTGGCATGCAGCCATCACAGGGTGAGAGAAGAAGAGAAAGAGGGAGGTGCCAGGCTCTTTTCAACAACCGGTTCTCATGAGAACTGAGATCTCACTCTCCCCTGCAAGAATGGTACCCACCCATCCATGAGGGATCTGCCCCTGGACCCAAACACCTCCTACGAGGCCTCACCTCCAACACTGGGGATCAAATTTCATGATGAGACTTGGTGGGGCCAAACAAACCACATCCAAACCATAGCACCTGGCATCTACCTTTAGTGTGATTCTCTTCCTTGGAGTGAGACGTACTTCCTACAAAGGTTCCTTTGCATTGTCTTTCTTTCTCTTCTCGTAGGGATCTGCTGTTAGTAAAAGATCCGACAGACGTATTTGCATACCAAACTCTAAATAATGGGTAAGGCTCAGTGAATGTAGGCAATTAAGGACGGTGATAAAACCCCAATGGCAGAGCCCCAACGGCAAGCTGGAGTAGTCTGCAGGTGATTGCTGAGACAGTGGTCGTTCTGACTCCCTCTTAGAACCTACTGTGGAGCAGCGCAACTCGTATTGAACTTGCTACATGCTCAGCACTGTCCTATATACTTTACATAACACGCGTGTAATTTTTCTCTGAAACATTTAAGAATAAGTAGCAGACATGATGCTTCTTTACCTCCAAATACCTTAGCATGAATTTCCTGAAGTAAGGTAATTCTCTTCCTCGGCCAGCACAACGACCCAAATCAGAACATTGACATTGATGAAATAATATCACCCATGCTATGATCTTAGAGTTTTTCAGTCGCCCTACCGATGCCTAGTTTTGGTCTGGGATCCAATCCGGGGTCACACCTCCCCTCTAGTCGTCATGTCTCTTTACTGCCTTTAATCTGCCACAGTTCCTCATTCTTTCTTTGTTTTTCATGACCGTATTAGTTTCCTATTGCTGCTGTGACAATTTACCACAAAATCGGTGGCTTTACAACACAAGTTCGTCATCTTATAGTTATGTAGGTCAGAAGTCTAACATGCTGTCCCTGGGCTAAAACCAAGATGTGGGTAGGACAGCGTTCCCGTTCCCTTCTGGGGCTCCAGGGAGGAATCCGTTTCCTTGCCTTTTCCAGCTTTTCTGCGATGTGTGGCCCTTCCTCCATCTTCAAAGCCAGCAATGGCTGGTTGAGTCCCTCTCATGTGGTCACAGCTCTCTGAAGCTTCTTTCTCTTATCATCACATCTCCGATCACAGCCTGGAAAGCCTGATCTCCCCTTTTAAGGCCTCACGTGGTTACACTGGGTCTGCCCGGATAACCCAGGGTTACCTCTGCCTCTGTGAAGACCCTTTGCCTTGCACAGTGACCTGGTGACAAGGTCCAAGTCTTTGGGGAGCCATTTTTCTGCCTCCCGCTATGACTGACATTTGTGAAGACGGCAGGGAAGTTATTTTGCAGAATTTATCTTGATTTGAGTTTGTCTCGTGTTTCCACGATTAGGTTCAGGTCGTGCCACTCCGGCCGGGCTGGCGGCTGTGCTGTTTGTTGGGAGGAGCACGACGCGCCTGGGCCCGTGACTGCGGATGCCGTTAACTCTGATCCCTCGGCTGGGGCGGCGCCTCGCTGTTTATTCTTTGTAAAGTGACTATTTTGCACTTCGTAATTAATTGATATCTCTCGGAGAGAGTCTTCAACACTGAATATTCTGCTTCCCATCCTCCCTTTTCATCCCTCTTTCATCACCCACTAGTTTTAGCATTTGTTGATGATCCTTTGTTTGAATCACTCGTTACTGCGGGGGTTGCCAAACAGTTATATTTTCTCATTCAATCCTCGCAACCACGACATGGGTAGTGTTATCGTCCTCGTATTACGGATGGCGAAACAGGCTCACATGAACTGCATGACTTCCCCAAGCCCCCACGGCTAACAGGTATGGAGGGACCACGGGTGGAAGCGTCTCAGGGCGCTCTCGCTGACCCTCCCGGGCAGAAAGGTGCTTTGCGAGACACAGGCTAGCTGTTCTTAGAGAAAAATAGAAAGGTCCATGGACTTTATTCGACGTGATGCTGTGTCAAGTTTGATCCATTTTGTGTGTGTGTGTGTGTGTGTGTGTGTGTGTGAGGAAATAAACCCATTGTGAGGAAAAAACTCACGGTGACGAATTCTAGGAATAGAACAGTAAAACAAAGTCATGGTCAAAATTGCCAACTCCGAAGAGGGTCTTTCTCACGGAAAGGCAAGTGGCACTTTGGCGGAGCCCCTGTTTGGGGTAGTTCCATGGCTGACCCCAGGGTCCCCGGGCTGAGCTGGCTGACAGGGGAGCGTGCTGGGGAGCAGCCCTTCTGCTGCTTTCGGTTGCAGGACCTCCCTGGAAGGGCTCCAGGGCGTGTGCGAGCTCAGGTTTCACGCTACAGCCGTCTGACTCCCCAGAGCCCCAGTGAATTCGCATTAAGCATCCGTCTCTCTTTTCCCCCTGAGCTCCCTAACCCCCCGTCAGCCAATCAATTAAGGCCGGGCACGGTGGCTCACACCTGTAATCCTAGCACTCTGGGAGGCCGAGGCGGGTGGATTGTTCCAGGTCAGGAGTTTGAGACCAGCGTGAGCAAGAGCGAGACCCCGTCTCTACTAAAAAATAGAAAGAAATGATCTGGACAACTAAGAATATATACATAAAAGAAAAATCAGCCGGGCATGGTGGCGCATGCCTGTAGTTCCAGCTACTTGGGAGGCTGAGGCAGGAGGATCGCTTGAGCCCAGGAGTTTGAGGTTGCTGTGAGCTAGGATGACGCCACGGCACTCTAGCCCGGGCAACATAGTGAGACTCTGTCTCAAAAAAAAAAAAAAAAGAGACACGGCATGCAAACAAGCCACTTGGAGGGGCTTCCATGACCACCAGCCCAAGGCCTGAGCGAGCCAGGTTCTGGCAGCATGGTACAGAGGCGCCTCCGAAGCTTGTCAGTGCAGAGGGAGCAGAGGAAATGAGACTGGCATCGCCGGGGCCCCCACAGGGCTGCCCTGAGCTCCTGCCGGACCCTTTTTAAGGAAAAGAAATTTTACCTCTGCTTTCTTCTGGTTCTGTTCTCCTGATTCTGACCTTAATAAGTAACTAGTCACCACAAACAGTGATAATGAGAAGCAGGAGATTCTGGGATGGTGCCCGGAGAGTTCCCAGTGTCGGGCTGTGGGTTTTCTGTTTCTCACGTGAGACTGGGAGTCGGGAGCTTGGGGTTCTCTCCTTGCTGATTCCGTGCGGTGAGTTAAGTCCTCTTACTGTGCTTTCACTTTCTGCAAGGAAGGAATACTTTACTTCCTTGTAGAAATGATGTAGTGCATTAGGACTAACATGTTTGTGATGTTCTCTGAGCAGCCCGGTGCAGAGAGCTACTGCACCAGCCCAGCAGCACTGTGTCTGCAGAACTCATGGCTGTGGCAGCAAAAATGTGACAGGCTGAAGACACCCTGGCTCTGTCTACTTTTGATTATGTGTGCTGGTAAATCCTAGGTTGCTGTACTACACACTTTAAGAGAAAATTCACTAAATGGTTTACAAACTTGTTTAAAATAAACACAACAAAACACAAAGGTGCTTGATTCTAGCTGTCTTTCTACAAGTGGTTGCGTAAGATGAAGTGGCTATTGCCAGAGGTAACAAGAAACCTACGGGTAATGCAGAGAGTACCGTACAAGCAAGGGATGGGTAAAATTTCGAGGGCACATTCGAGAGTAGTTTGAGTGTATTCAAAGTTCTCTGGAAGGATTGATCCTTACGTTTGCTAGAGAAGGAAATGGCGCTGCTTTTCTTGGTAATGTGTTCCATTACAGTGTGAATTCTATGCAGGCAGGGCTTCCTACCTTTCATTCCCAGCACATAGTAAGTGTTCAATAAACACTTGTTGAATGCATATCAGAGTGATTATAGTTGCTCCACTAAGTACATTCTTCTCATTTATCAACTTTAATGCCTCTTCTTGAAAATCACATCCTTATTTCATTCTTGGCAACTGAATAGAGTGAGTCACGTTAGTCAATGTAGAGGATAGGTCTATTATGGCTTTTCTGCCCACAGCTTTTCCTGCTCCAAATGGCCACGCGCCATTAGCACCTGCCATTTCTCCTTGCCTTGGGTGATTGGGCAGGGTTGGACTCCTGGCTCCATGCTGTCTGGGAACTTAGGTCTTGCCTGGCTTGGCTCTTTGCCAGTCATTCAAAATTATGAAAATGAGAAAGAGGGCTGCCGGCGTGCAGGCTGTGTGGACTTTGCATCTGGAGTGATCGCCTGGGCCCTCGGCAGGCTGATGGTGCACAGGGGAAGCCATCTGCAGGGAGGAGAGTGGCGCAGGTGGGCAGAGGAGAGTGGCGCAGGTGGACAGTGCATGGCCTGAGAGAGGGGCTTGGCTCCCAAGGACATCATGGATCCCACCTGCACAGGGTTTCTCGGATTCTGAGACACTTCTGTGTCTATACTTTAAATTTCTCTCCATCTTACTCGAGCTTACCTTAGTGAAGAGTGCTTTTGCGAAGACTCTTCCCACATCCTATCATCTTGTTCTAACGTGTAAACAAACTCTCCTCTTAGCCCCTTTACACAAAACCTGTATGAGCTCATGGCCACTGGTTTGAATTGAAAGAGTCACTTTCTAAAACTTTCAAGACTACTGTAGCCTCTGTCACATTCTCGTTCCTTGCCTCTGAGCGGTACCCTGAATAGAACGAGATGCTTCTGACAGAAGCCTCACAACTGCTGTTTAGCATGAGAAGAGAACCTCAGAGTCCTGATGCGTTTATGTCTTGGTTTTATTACCCACTGCCATGGTAATTTAAAAAGTTTTACTGAATTCTCAAATTAGAAAATATACATTATTTTCAAATACATGGCAACCATTTAAAAACTCATTTTATGTGTTATATATCTCTATACATCCCCTGTGGTAATTGTGTTATTCTCCATCCTTCTACATCCTTCTGTGTGAATCTCCTACATCATTTCTACCTTTTTAATTTTGCTTAATCTACCAAACACTCAGAGACGTGTGCTAGAATCTCCCACAATGTTTTAAAATTAGTCTCTTTCTCCTTATAATCCTAATAATTTTATGTATTCTGAGGCTGTTTTGTTAAACAAATATAAGTTTAAAATTATAATATTTTCCCAGTAAGCTTTTCCTTTCTCACTGTGTAGTGAACACCTTTTTCCCTGTTTAAGCTTTTTGCCTTAAAGTTTGTGTCGTCTCATTTTATGTAGCAGTGCCAGCATTCATTTGGTTTGTAGTTTTTGGTATGCTTTTTCTGAATTTCTTTAAGTTTTCTTTAATATTATGTTTTAAGCATATCTCTTATCAAAACTCATAGCTGATTTTGATTTTTAAAAAGTAATCTGAGAATCTTTTACCTGGCAGATATACATCTATTACAATTATAGATTTCCTTTTCCTTTTTACTTGCCCTGTGTTTTCTTTGCTTTAACTTTCCTGTCTCCCACTTAATTAATTAATTTATTTTTCTTTATTTTTTTCCTCCCTATGCTTCAATTTCATTAGCAGTTTTGCATCCTATTCCTATTATTTTGCTGGATACCCTAAAAGTATAACAGGATACTTCATATTAGTGTTAAGTTAAACATTATTTACATATTTCCTGACTAATAACTTAATACCTCACTAGTACCTTAGAATGTTTTAACTTCAACCACTCTTCCCATCTTTCATGATACTTATGTCCAATATATTAGTTTTATTTATTTTCACCCCACATGTCATTATTATCATTGCTTTATACTAGCCAAAGATTTTTTTAAAATAAATGCCCACATATTTTCTAATTTCTTTGATTAACTCTCTTGCATCTCAATTTTTCCTTCTATGTTTAATTTTTTTCTTTCTGAAGTAGTAGTCTAGCTGTACTTTTTTTTCAAGTGAAGTTTTGTTATTAAAACACTGTCTTAGTTTGTCTGAAAATGTCTTAATTTGTCCTCATTTTTCAATTATAGTTTAGCTGGGTTTGGAAATCTAAGATGACTTTTTTCCCTCTTTAACACTTTGAAAATATTTTCTATTGTTTTCTAGGTCCTATTATTACAGTTGAAAAGTCTGTTGTCAATCTGATTGTTGTTCCTTTGTGGGCAATCTGTGTTTTCTCTATGCACCTGTAAAATTTTTCTCTTTGTTGGTAGTATTTTGCAGTTTTTCTCTACAATGTATTAAGTGTGGAGTTATTTTTATTCACTGTGTTTGGTATTTGAAATGATTCCCAAACTACATAGGATTCCTGTATTTCTTTAATTCTGGAAATATTGCTTCTTCTCCTTTCTATTTTCTCTCTGTGGGCCTTTTTTTTTTTTTTTAGAAATTTGTTGGGTCTTGTCATTTTATCCTCAGTGTTTCTCAAATGAAATATTTTCAGTTTTTAAAAATCTCTGTGATTCAATCTGGGTAATTTTCACAGAAATATTTTCCAATTTACCAATTTCCTTCTTTGGCTATGTCTAATTTGCTATCTAATCAATCTATCCATTGATTTTTACATTACTGACTATATTTTTCATTCCTAGGAGCTCTGTTTGGATAGTTTTTCAAATGTTTGTTATTTTTCATAGTTTCTTATTATTTCTTTGTTTCTTACTTTGCATCTTGTGATTTTAAATATACTCATTCATAGAATATCTAATTGTTCTATCATCTAAAGTTGTTGGCAGTTTAATTATGCTGTTTTTGGTGCTTGTTGATCCTTTTGCCACATGATGGATTATTTCCTCATGTATGTTTAAATTCTAGGTTATGATCATGTCTTTGGTGGGGTTTATCTTTGTGAATTTCTCTGCAGAATGAGTTTGTGATGCAGCCACACTTCCATCCTGGAGTAGTTTTGAGTTTGTTTCTGCAAGGCATCTTAAAAATATTATTGTTTTGGAAACATTTTTATCTTACTAATAACTTGCTGTCATGGAGATGTCTGGATAATGTGAGCCTATAAATGCAAGCCAAAAACAGGAATGAGAGCAGGTCCATTGTTGCAAATTCTGTGGGTAGTCTGTTTCCCGCCAAAGCCCAGTTAATAATTAAAAAGCTTCCTTGATGTTTCTCTGAGCCAGTAGATGGATTTTTTAAAAAAATCATCCTTTCATTTAGAATGTAGCCATTTGAGGGTCCTGTCTTCATCAGGAGTCTCAGTTCTCACTGCCAGTCTTTTTGGGGACTAAGGTCTTTTTGTGTCTGTGAGACATGAAAATTCAAGTTTCTTGGTTTGATTGGAGCAACTTCTGCTCCAACATAGACAGCCTTAACTTTCTAATTTGTAATTCCCAGTTCATTTTTAGCCCTTGGGGAATTCCTTTATTTTATTATACATTTTGCTATGAATTTTACAGGATATTTTCTATACAGTTGTTTCTTGGTATCTGCAGGGGATTGCTTCCAGGACTCCTGAGGATACCAAAACCTGAATGCTTAAGTCCCTTATATAAAATGCTGTATTATTTGCATATAACTTATGCACATTCTCCTGTACACTTTAAATAATCTCTAGATTACTTATAACACCTAACATAATGTAAGTACTATGTAAATAGTTTTATATTGTATCACTATTTAAAATTTATATTAGTTTCTAATTGTTGTTTGCTATTTTAAATTTTTTTCTGCATATTTTCAATCTGCAGTTAGTTGAATCTGTGAATGGAGAAACTGAATAAAGAAGGTACTTTATCCACATTTTAAGGCATATTTTTTGTGGGAGGATTTTCAGGTTATTTATTTCACCTAATTGTTAGAAATAGAATTATCACAATCATTTCTTACATGTTAGCACTGAGCTCCTGGCTTTCTAGTGTCATGTAGGCTGGAGAGAAAGAATTTGGTAAATAAAATATAAAATCACATATTGGCAGTCAACTCTGTACAAATTATTATGTTACTAGAAGTGAAAACCCTTAGTTATTTATGTTTGACTTTAGAATGTGTGTTAGTACTATTGACATTGTATTTATTGGAGTAATAATATGGTGACATTATGATAAAATATGAAGATGTTATGTTGATTTCAATAAAACAAATTCAAGACATGTAACTGGTATATAACTTGAAATTTGTGTATGTATATAATATATAGTATTTAATATATATTATATGATATAGTTACTATATCACATATAGCTTATATAAGTTATACATAAATATAACTTGTATAATATATATATCTTATAAATTTCAAGTATATGTGTTTAATAAGTATATATTATATAATCAATATATACAATACATATTTGAAATTTGTTCATTACTGACTTAAAACTTGTCTTGAGACATTGTTTAACTTTCTAGGATATTTTCCCAAAGTGTGTTCCTTAGTACACTAATTCCTCAAAATATTTTACCAAAAAGTGTTCCATTGGCAAATAAATTTGGAAAATCCTGCTTCTTCTTATACCTCTTCTTGGTAAGTTACAAGCATGCCCACTTACAGAACTCGCTGAGGATTCTTGAGGTGAAGAAATCCATTTGGATTTTTTTAACCTAATATTTCCCAAACCTATTTGACCAAAGACATACTTTCTTATTTTGAGTAACATTTATTAGTATTCCATTCTGTAAAACACAGCTTGGGAAATGTTGTCCTATTGGGCATATGCTTTTTTAAAGATAATCTTTAAATTCTTACTCTATTTCCAAACAGGAAGTATTCCATGTAATCTTATACTATGAGTCTTATTGATTTAAAATAAAATTAAATTGATATATAAAATTAAATAACAAATTTCTCTCCCCCAAATGCATTCATTTTGTTATCTATAAAAGCACTTAAGTTTATTACATAATTTTTAAAAGTAAGTAAATATCTATAAAAGCTAACATATTGATAAGGAAACATTCAAAGTATGAATTTCATTTTTTAAAATTAAAAATGATATTTAAAGTTTAGTCAAATCATATTTAGGATGTTTTATACGATCACTGTTGAATTACTCAGTGTAATGGGGAGATTAACAGAAAGTGGCATTGTCTCATATTTTCATTGATAACATCTGAGCCACAGGAGTTTGCAAGGGTACGGACCTCGTTGTTACAGTCTTTGACTTTTTAGATAGCCCTGTGGTCTGAGCTCTCAGGACAGTACGATGGAGAAGCTCGAGAATTTTTATTTTTAAAATGCTTTCTGTCTATCTATCTAACCTATCATCTCTCTATCTGTAGTCACGTATCACAGCATGCTAAACACAGTTCTTCCAGTCTCAGACTTTCAGCTGAGAGCACGCGTAACCACATTCTGAAGTGAGATGCTGGACCTGCTAGGTAGGACTTGCAACGGGGAGTGTGAAAACATGGCTTCTGCCAGCACCAGCCCATGGCCCACCTGTGTCAAGCTCTGTAGGAGGAGTGGAGAATTCATTAGGAGGTGTCTGATCAGGGAAGTGGGACTGCTGTGGCCTATGTGGAAGAAGGGGCTGGTCACAGGGTTGGAGGCGGGCGGCCGTGCGTCGGGGTGGTCTGTGCAGGCTGTTGTCTCTGCATCTGCTGTTGGGCCTGAGGGGCAGCTAGGCCGACAGCGGGAAGGAACACTGGATGTGGACGAGAGCAAGGACAAAATGAAACCTGTGAGGTAAACGAGAACCTGCAAGGACAATTGGAACCTGCCCCTGACTCTCACCAGCAACTCAACGCTGTGGGTGACCCGCAGGACACATTGGTGCCCCCTGCCATGGGGCTGCACAGCCACTGGGCCCAGGGCTGGGACAGGCTGAGCAGGGGGGATGGGAACTGGGCGGGCGGCGTGTGGGTGTCGCCCGACGGCAAAGAGGTGGGACAGTAGATTAGCCAGCGGCCAACCTGCCTTTGGGACATAAAATCTAAGGCTACTGCGTCACTTGTATCTTCTATATCTTGTGCAAAATGTCTTTGTGGCCAGCCCTAGCCCAGAACTGTACATGGAAGAGAATTCTGGAAAATGTAGTACAAAGCCACCATAGAGGCCAAGGTTGAGAGTGAGGATGTGTTTTGAGAGAGTATCGGTGTGCTGCGCCCTCCTGCCAGGGGACTCATGCGGGACTTTGTCAGGGTATGTTGGAGGGGTGCTTCCGGAAAATCACTCAGAAGGCTCCACCTGCGTCCCCTGGAATTTGGGGACATGGGAACTACCGGGAACGTCGGCTGAGAGAAGACTGAGGTGTGAGACGTGGCTGCCTGCTGGCTGGCGTGTCCCCATGACAGGCTGCTTGGAGTAGCTGCGCAGCAGCGTCTGTCAGGGCAGGTGGCAGGGTCCCCCAGGGCTGGGCGTGGACCCTACAGAAGGTAAACATTGTCGAATGAATCAAGGCATTTCATTTACGCACTATGTAAAACACGATTTGATCAGTTGCTTCTCAATATCCAATTTTCTTTTCTTTCTGAATAACAAAATCCTCATTTTACTCCAAGTAACAAGTGGACATGATGATTGAGGGCCAGCAGCCTTTTTGGACCGTGAGGTGACATTGAGGGTGACAGCTACAAGCCCGAACAGAAAAGCAGAAAGGCAGTTGCTCCTTGGTTCCTGTGCAGCACTGGGTTAAGCAATGTGAACGGCTTCATCCCAGATCTTTTTTTTCCACAATGCTTAACCAACACAATATTTTGGGAGTGGAGAAACTGGCATGAGGGTGCTGGGATTGAAGGGTGGAAGTGTTGGATTCTCTGTGAAAACAAGGATTTTTCGAGAGAGGGGATCCAGATTAAAAGCCATGTCAGTGGGTCTTGGGTAAGTGAGGAACAAGGTAACAGACTCAAAAAAGCAGTCTCGGACTAGATTTTCTTTCTGCTTCTTCAGAAAGTTACAGAGAATAAGCGTGAGAAAACACTGGAAAAGGTAGGCTATAAACCACCACGTCTAGTCTAGGCTTTGGCCCCCTGCTTCTCCCTGACCATTAACAACCGGTGTAGACAGGGACAGGGTGTTCTTAGCTCTGTTTTAGCCAGAACATGTAGTAAGTACTAAGAGATGATGTCATTAATTGTGTGCACATTCACGAAATCACAATGGCTCAGAAATTTAAAAAAAAAATAACAGTCTGTCTCAGTCTTTAAAGGCAAAAGATAGTTAAAATTGAGGTTGTTTTTTTTTTTTTCTGTGTATCTTTACGTCTCTCAGTACATCCTATCTGTGTCTTTTACCCAGTTACGTGATGGTTTTGGCTCATCTCTGTGAGCGAGTGCGTGTGCGTGTGAGAGACAGAGAGGGACAGAAAGATGAGACTATGTCGGTTGGTTGGTTTTCTTCCCACTCACTTTTTCTGTCTCACTCTTCCTGGCTCTTCATCTCCTTCTAGTTTTTGCTTCCACCTGACTTGATCCCTGGATCAGTCCCTCCAGAAAACTGAGCCGCATTGCATTTTCCCTAACGATATCCTCGATTCCTTTCCCCCGTGGGTCAGTGGCCCTTGGTGGGGGAGCTGCCCCTCCCTCAGCAGTCTAATCTGGCCCTGTTGATGCTGCTGCTAAAATCTAAGGCGGCTCCCGCCACTGCAGTCTCATCCTCATTGGAAAACGGCGTGAATGGAGCTTCTCAGCTGTGTTCTTAAAATCCTCGCACGTGGCCGCCGCCTGCCAGTTTCCAGTGAGGTGTTGGTCGCAGGCTCTGCAGTCCCAGCCTGCTCTTTTTTGGGCTTCCCATTTTCAGCGAGCTCTGGGAGGTTTGAGCACACGCGGTAAGCACATGCGCAGCTCTTGGGGCCTAGCTGAACTCCCAGTCAAATATTTCCACAGGTGACAGCATCATTCCAGGGCTAAGCACTGCCAGGACAAGAGGGACGGGAAGTACGGAGAAGTGTGCATAACTCCGGAGCTGAGAGGCTACGGGGCCCGGCTGCAATAAAGCTGTCTGTTAGGAAGTTATCTTTCATATACAATTGCTTCCCCTAAGCTCTTAAGCACATTAACTGCACCTGTAATTATACACACCTCAGAAAATGCATAAAAGCTGCCTTCTTAGCCAGACTAAATAAAACTGCAGTCTCCTTCATATCCTCTGTTGCCTACTATACCTTAACGCTAGGGAGAAAAAAAAAAAGGAAAAAGGAATGAAAGCAAAGAGAAGAGGTAATTGCCCATTAGAGAGTTGCTCATAAGTGAACTTTGCCTCCCGTTTACAGCATTAATTCTGCTCCGCGTGAACCGCACTTGACAGGGCTCTGAAGGCGGAGAGTTCGCGCTGCTCTCGCTGGCCTGCCAGGCGATTTGTGCCGATTTGCATTTCAGAGAGAGAGAGTGTGTGTGAGAAACAACAACAACAACAACAACAACACGTTTCGCTTCGACTCTCAGGAATGGCTGTGTTAGGGCGAAGAGCACGTATGATTTTCTCGCGGAGTCTCTCTTTTCTTTCTCACTGACCTACTTTCTTGCATTTGACTATTTTGCACCATTCGGTACTAATGAGCCTAAACCCCCTGCTAGGTTCTTCCTTTGTGCCATACTGATCTCCCTCCTCCTCCTCCTCTGGTAGCTCTTTCTCAGGTATTTTGGGGACCAGAGGGAAGAGACCAGTTCCCTGAATCTGGGCTCTTCAGGCATCGTCCTGTCCAGCTGGGGTTTATCCACCGACAACAGGGCACAGTCGTGGTTCCAAATCTGGCCCAGTAGCCAGACACGCTTCTCACATTAGGAAGGTAGATAATGGGCGATGACTTACCATCGCCTCCTTTCAAAACCTGCTTTAATATAAACCATTCCTTGTACAGTGTCAGTAGAATTAATTGGCTGCTAATCCACAGGGGACGTTCGGATCACCTACAGTTTATTTTATGAGTCCTCCAGGATCAATTTCATGTTTGAATGACTATTGCTATCATATATTTACATACACAGTTGTCCTTTGTGTTCAGAGATGACTTGGTTGCCTTTTTACTCCCCAGGCAGATTCTTTTTGGAAAAGAAAGGTGGAAGTGTTACCTGAAGCTCTTTTGGAAATTAGCACATATTTATCCAGCACCTAATCTGCAAATACAGATGCTCCTCAATTTACGACCAAGGTTATGTCCCAATAAACCCACTGCGAGTTGAAAATATAAGTCAAAAATGCATTTAATCTACCTAACCTACATCCTAGCTTAGCCTAGCCTACCTTACACACGCTCAGGACACGTACATTAGCCCACAGTTGGGCACAATCATCTAACACAAAGCCTATTTTATAATAAGTGTCGAATTTCTCCTGCGATTTGCTGAACACTGCACTGAAAGTGAAAAACAGAAGGGTCGTGTGGGTACTCGAAGCGCGGTCTCCACTGCGTGCCCATCGCTTTCGATCGCAAGTGGAACCACTGTGGGTCGGGACTGGCTGTGTGGAGATGAGCGGTGGAAGGAGTCCGGAAGACATGAACGAGCAAAAGATGTGACAAAGCAGAAGCCAGACACGAGCAGCACGAGAAGCAATCCTTCCCTCAAGAATCTTACAATCTCCCCGAGGGAAGAAACATGCACAATGAAGCAGACTGGGAGCGACTGCGCAATATCCAGCGCAGGACGGTGAAGTTGACATGGAGAGAGAATCCCGTGGATGTTGGGAGGATGGGGATTGGGGAAAGGGCAGGAAACTTCCAGAAGGGGCAAGGGCTTGAAAACGAGGTGGAGATTATCAGCCTCGTTTTGACCGACGAGAGGGACAAACTACTCATTTCAAAGAATTCATAGCTCCTGCCCCTCTCGTGCCTTTGGGAAGGTTCTTCCTTAGAATGCCCTGGACCTCCTTAGCTGATCTGGAAAGGGCGAAGGGAGAAGTCTGGGATGCGGACGGTGTTAATTGTGTGAAGAGTGTGAATTTAATACTCTACAGTAATTTAAGAAAGTATGAGGTCACTGCTCTCTGATGGCAAAGATCAGGAAAACTGGAAGAAGAGGCGGAGTAAAAGGGGAGGAAGGGGCGATGGGGGAGGGGAGAGGATGGGGGTGGCGCCAGGCCTGTCAAGACTCCTGGAGGAGAAATAGGGACATGAGATTTGGGGAAGTTCTTCTCCTTGTATGTCAATGTGAAGACTCCCTTTGGAGACTCTTTTAGCATCAGTAAATGGCTTTGCAAGGATTTCCGGAGTCCCATTGATATTTCTTTGTGGTGCCTGAGGCCGAGTGCCAGGTTAGCGTTGGAGAGGAGCGAGGCTGCTCCCAGGCCCAGCTACTCTAGAGGGCAGAAGAGATTGGATTTTCCCCACTGAGATGTACTGGAGCAGAGAGAATAGAGAAGAAAATACCCTTATGTGTTGATGACACGATGGATGTTCTGTTACATTTGGCTATTTCATTTGTCATTAGGGGTGCGAACCGGTTTGTAGACTTATTCATTCATTCATTCATTCAATGGAAGTGGATCATTGTAAAGGCCTTTATCCTCATAGTCTTCATGTTGAGTAGGCTGAGGAGGAGGAGGAAGAGGAGGGGTTGGTCTTGCCGTTTCAGGTGCGGCAGAGGTGGAAGAGGTGGAGGAGGTGGAAGGGGAGGCTCACTTGGTAAAACTTTTATTGAAAAAAATCCATATATTGGACCTGCACAGTTAAGCCCATGTTGTCCAAGGGTGAACTGTAGCAATAATCAGTTACCACCCATCCTGGTTTCTTAGCCCTCTGTGAATGAGGTTTCTTCTCTCTCCTTCCTTCCCTTTCCTTCTTCCGCTTCCTTCCTTCCTTCCTTTCTCTCTTTCTTCTCTTTTAAAGAATGTGGACAATAATGATCTCCCTCCCTAGGAGAAGGGGAAAGGAGACTGAGCTTGATCAGGTTCTGTGGATGGAACCTGGTCACTGCTTCCCCAAGATGAGATGAACTTATTTATTTATTTATCTTTAAATAGACTTTATTTTTTAGAGCAGTTTCAGGTTCACAGCAAAACAGCAAAAAGTACAGAGATTCCCATATATCCCCCATATGCACAATCTCCCCCATTGTCAATATCTTGCACCACAATGGTACATTTGATAGAACCAATGAACCTACATTGACACACCATTATCATCCAAAGTCCATAGTTTACATTAGGGCTCACCCTTGGTGTTGTACATTCTGTGGGTTTGACAAATGTGTGATGACATGTACCGACCATTGCAGTATCATACAGAGTGGTTTCACTGCCCTAAAAAATTCTCTGTGCTCTGCCTGTTTATCCCTCCCACACCCAACCCTTGGCAACCACTGATCTTTTTACTGTCTTCATCATTTTGCCTTTTCCAGAAATGTCATAGCTGGAATCATACAGTATGTAGCCTTTTCAGATTGGCTTCTTCACTTAGTAATATGAATTTAAGTTTCTTCCATGTCTTTTCATGGCTTGGTAGCTCATTTCTTTTAGTGCTGAATAATATTCCATTGTCTGGATGTACCAAATTTATTTATCCATTCACCTACCGAAGGATATCTTTTTTGCTTCCAAGTTTTGGCACTTATGAATAAAGTTGCTGTAATATCTGTTGCAGGTTTTTATGTGAATGCCAGTTTTCAGTTCATTTGAGTAAATGCCAAGGAGCATGATTGCTGGATCACATGGTAAGAGTACGTTTATCTTTGTAAAAAACTGCCAAACTGTCTTCCAAAGTAGCTGTGCCATTTTGTATTCCCACCAGCAATAAATTAGAGTTCTTTGTTGCACCAAATCTTTGTCAGTATTTGATGTTGTGGCCATTTTAATAGGCACGTAGGAGTGCTTCATTGTTGTTTTAATTTGCAAATTCCTAATGATGTGTGGTGTGAAGCATCTTTACTCCTTTTTTTATCTGCAATGACTGCCGGTGATGAAATCCATTGTGACTTTTCCTTCTTTCTGTGGGGCTCTGAGGGGTGGTCCTTTTCTACTCTCCAGTGAAAATATTACAAAGCAGCAAGCCTGCATAATATCTTAGGACAAGAGAGCATGTTGTTAAAAATTTGCAGAATATCTTCATGTTTTATTCCTATTCTTTATTATAATTTATATACATTTTCTTTAGGACGTAGAATGGCATAGACCTTATAATTCCAAATGAAGGAAGGATTGTGATATGGTAAGTTGACAAAAAGGCTCTCAGGACAAGGTTCTCCCAGGGTTTCCTACTATGGGAGTGATCAATGAAGGTAGCCGCTCGTAAAATTGTTTCTGTTATAACTTTTATTTTCCAGTGGGTATGGGGACATTAGGCTTTGTGATCATGGTCTGCTTGAGTCTCTTCTTGCCCATTGTCTTAATGCCCATGCCAGGGACAAGGCCAAGTGAAGAAACTGCCCAGTTAATGTCCAAGATCAGCTACATTCTCCCTCTGGGTTACAGAAACACAAGCCAGACTATTGGCTAACTCAGCTTTGGTGTTAAAGGACTATGGCAAGAAATTCCATCCATTCTCTTTATAAGTAATATATTGTTCTTCTATTTTACAGTTCTAAAATTTAGAAGGTACAAAGTGTCCAGAGCTCTGGCAATGGCATTTAGTAGGCTGAAGCATTTCGTAGACTTGCTCTAAAATAACAGTACCTGAACTTTGTGAAAAATGATCTAACTCATACTGCAAAAGATGGCCTTGTTACTGGAGACATGAACAGTTGAAGATGGCTGGGGTTGGCTTTTGCCAATTTTCTTTCTCCATGCTTGAAAAGGGACCGTATCATTGCAGGTGGTCATATTTGCAAAAATATCTGCAGTGAGGACGCAGCTCATCTGTTTACAATTAGAGCTTATGGGCTTTAATGTTTTGCATAGTGAACATAGACTTTGTGTAAAACTCTTAGCTCACATATGGCATTAGGCATAAATTTTTCTTGTCCGTGAACAAATTTTTGTTTCAGAAGAGGCAGTTAAGCATGGTGGATTGAATAGATATGTTTATTGCTGCTTCCTCTAAATTGCATCAAATTGATAACAAAGAAATAAAAAGAGATAGACCTACAAGGACAAAAAGAATAGGAGAACACTCTTACTATAAGCAACCACATCGGGGAAGCTCTAAATTAGATGGATAACGGTCACCGCTTTTGCGGAAGAGAGAAAGCTACAACCTAAGCTGGCCAGGAAGAACTCCAGACGCAGGTTGAATTGAGCCACACCCCTAGGAAGCCTCAAAAATTTGAGTTACCAGTAACCTCCTGGAGGTGCAGCTTGGGGCAGAGACAGGAAGATCGGTTGAGTCTTCTCATGAAGCAGTTAGAACCCTTCCCCTTCTCCCACAGCGAAGAAGCAGACCTCTCAGTGCAGAGAAGAAGACGAACATTCTATCATTTGAAGAGACTGAAGCAGAGAAGGCTTAAACTTGGGGACACCAGGTGTCACTGAATGCAGAGGCCACAATGATAAAACAAGGAATCCAGTAAAATCCACATACCGAGCATCTACTCCAGGGCTCTTTTTCCCCTCCAGGGCAGCAGCAGCATCCAATCCCGGAATCTCTCCCCAGAGGCAGCTCCAGCCCCTGCGCCACAGGGGCCTGATGATGGTGGACCCAGGCTTTGGGTCAGGTGGATCCACTTCGATATCTTCGATGTGCTGCTCCCTAGTTGCATGACTTAGAACAATTGACTTAATTTCTCTAACCTCATCTGAACTTGTGGGTATGAAGAGCTTTCATCTTACAGACTTGTGAGGCCTAAGTGAGGTGATGGGTGTAAAATCTCTATAAAAAGATCCAACTATTTCTGAAAGCCATCTCTTGGTTTTTGAGGGTCTGTATAGAAATGTTTTTGGTGCTCCTGCCAAGAATCTATTCTTTTATCTGACTCTTTAGAATTCAGCCAAATAGATAACATAATAAATCATTAAGAGGACTTTTCTAACCCTTGCCTTACAGCTGTGGTCACCATATTTAAAATGTTAACCACAGTGCAAACCTGGTTAGACGATTCCTTTTTAACCAGTTTCAAATAGGCTTAGTAACCCTTTTCTTTTAACTCCTTTCTTTGATCTCGAGTGTGCATCAATTTCACATCCTGAATACTTTTTCAAAGACATAGCTTTGATTTGAAAATATCCGTCATGATCCAGAACACATTTTATGTACTACTTGGCTGTAAGCTCTTTCTAGACATCAGTCTCTCACAGACCCTGTGACATCTCACTATTATTGAATGAACATCACTTACACCTATATCTTGAGGAATGTCAATCTAAATTAAAACATGCCAAGTTTCTTAACAGCACCAACAGATTTTCTAATTAACCTATGAATACTGTCAATCTGTTAATATAGTTCTCTTGTTCTTTTAGAAACGAGTTATATAACATTTCTTTTATTTACTCTAGCAATTTCAGAACGAAAGTGCTCCTTAGGGTATTCTGACTTTCCTTTCAAAAGTAAAGAAAATATGAGTAACATGAATTAATTCATCAAATTTGCTGAAGACATTTTGGCTTCTAGTATTTTTTTCATACTAATAACTTGAACTTCATGCACTGGACTTTCTGCAATTTCTCTTGTCTATCCTTATAAGATTCTATCCTTGTAAAATTCTTGTAGTGAGGTGGATTCCGGGTGTTGGTTTAAGGAGCCCGTAGGCAGTAGCTTTCATGGTCCTTAGCCTGGCTTGCTTGACAAAGTTGCTACAATGTATCCTTTCTCTCCCAGAAGGGACCTCAGTGCACAGAATTGGAGTAACCATAATCCTTGTTTTATGACACAGTTTCAGTATTAATCCATGCATGGGTCTTATTACTGACTGTAATGTAACGGATACCTGAAGATTTCCCACCCAACCCAATAAATAGAACATTGATAATAACTTATGTTTACTTATGTGTTTTCCCCATTTTTCCCTCTACATACTTTGTGTGGTCTTCTGAGACTAGCATTTCTTTTCTTTCCATTTTTTCCTTTTAATCATTCATCATGTTCTAAGATTCATTCATATTGTCCTGAGTAGCTGTAGTTCATTTTTACTGCTGGGTATTATTCTACTCTGTGGATATAGTATAATTTATGCCTTCATTTTGCTACTGAAAATAGCCATAATCTACATCTTTGTTGTGGCCAACTCTTGGCAAAATTGTGGAACAAAAAAGTAAGACAGAGTTTGCTTTTGGTTCCTTTAATATATTTTTCTGCCCTTCTTTATTGTCTTCTTGGGAATTATCTGAGCACCCTGCCTGGCACACAGTGGACTATAACGAATGTTTATTGAATGAATATTGTGACAGAAAAAATTTAGGGCAAGTCCAGACAAAGGAAAGTGGCTGCCCTGAGCACTGAGTTGAAGCCTCATCTTGGCTCAGTGGGAGGGGCGCTGTGATCAATTATCAATGTCTGCGTGGACAGGGGCTGGGGACGTGGGAGCTCAGGAGTCACTTACTGCCACCCCAGGTTTAATGCATTACCTTCCTCATGGACTTTGAAAAATCAGCGGGAGCCATGGACATGGATTAAAAACAGAGGAATAGAACTTCCATTGTGGAATTTCAAGTTTCAGCCAGCCTAGGGAAAGGTTGATTTTTTTGAGGGGTAGGTCATTGGGCATTGAAGATGATCAATACTATTCTTGGTGGTCTCAAACCATTCTGACTACCCACATACTTTAAAAGTTGATCCTGGTGTTTATTCTATGTTAAATATCTAATGTAAAAATATGCACATTTTTCAGGAAAATAACTTCACCAAGGATGTTATTTTTCATCCCTGTGGTTAAATGCAGATTTTCTGTTTTAAAAGTAAATCTTTCACTTGCAAAGATTGAATATGATGACACTTAAAATAAAGTGCTTTTAAGTTGTCTAGTTGTTTAAATATAAAGTGATAAAAAATTAATCAGACTATTTTCTGGCTATGGACCCAAAGTCCTTTTCCTAAAACTTTTATTTCTTTATGTTTTATTCTCATTCAAGTGTTGATAGCAACATCAGCTTCAGTGATACCACTTCCAACTCTAGCCTCACTTGTAAATGGCATTATCATAAACTGTTAGAGCTGGAATAACCGTCACATATAATTTAGTCGAGTGTGTTTCAGACCCATGGACCATCTGCATAGAATTACCTAAGGAGACTGTATACAGTGCAGATTCCTGGGCTCCATTCCTGACCTAACAAATGAGATTATTGGGTGGAAGCCCAGGAGTCTGCATTTTATACAACCTCCCATGTGACTATGGTGCATATTAACATTTGAGAAAAACGGATCTGTTCCAAACCTCACTCTACAGCGGAGGAAACCGAAACAAGAGCAGTTAGTGACTTACCAAGGGTTAAGACCTAACAGATTCATATCAGGGCAGCCCCTTGAGATGAGGGTATGGTAAAAAATTGACATGTTTGTTTTTCTGTTTATCTGATGAGATTTAAAATGTCTTATTCTCATCCCCCAAGTCCCTAGGCTCCAAACGTGCTTAAAACCCTTATCATAATGGGTTATTCTTTCCTGTTACCTGGAGTATCCTTTTTTGTATTTTTAAATGCAATTGCTTGATGTTACTGGAAAAATCCTAGAACGATTCTCAAGATGCTCTGCTATTACCGTGTCACAATTATTTTTGAGATTCTTTTGAGAACAAGAAAAATAAATAGTCACCATTTTTATTCAAATTACACCGAGATTTATGAATTTTTTGCAAAGGTACTTAGGTCTTGCAACATGGGAGAACGGTCACATCTGAACATTTCCTTTGCCGGAGATGCTCTTTGTTTAAAAAATGAACCAGTTTGTTGTTTTATGATTCAGTTGAATAACAGGGAGTCACCTGTCCACCAGCTTCTTAAATAATTGAATGTCCTAAACTCCTATTTCTCTTCCCCAAAAAGGGAATAAAAGGAACCGGAAGCTTCTACCCTTTCTCCTACCTGGATACTTTCCAGGCCAAGTCCAGGGAAAACCTCTCTGTATCTATCTCCCAAGACCAAGTAGGCTATGCCAGCTGCGTAAACCAGGATTATTCAGACATTTAGAAAAAAACCGATATTTCAGTAGTATGGATTGACTTTTTCTCAAAACTGTATTGATTACAGAAAAAGGGAGGTGAGAGTCTCTGGTCCAGGCCTCCTGAGGCCTTGAGACTTTGCTGGCATTGATATTATAGGCATTTACAGAGGCAAAGACCTGGAAGTCAACCCTAATTTGGGTTCTTTCTAAGACACTCGGGATTGGTATTACACTAATACTGTAGTACCAATTAATTTTGTTAGTGTAATTTGGTAGGCACTGGTCTGGCCTCCTTAAAATTATCTATCAGTATGTAGTCCCTTCATATTTTTCAGGAATACAGTATCCACATCAATTGTAAAGTCAATCCGGGCTGCCCGTCACCCAGTTGAGTTACCGGTATTTCTGGTCATTATCCTGCTGCTATTCTGCTTCCAAAAAAAGAAAAAAAGAAAAAAGAAAAAGTTCTTGGTTTCGGCATTTAGGAATAAACTCTAAAATATTCAGTTTTTGGATCCTAAAAGATTGCAAATCTAAAATGGTTTATACACTTTAATAATGTCTTTCTTGAAATTGTGTGTGCATGTGAATGTGGCTTCTTCCGTACGTGCTGCGTGTCGTGAGTAGTATTCTATTTTATGACTGTACCACCATTTGTCTTATCAATGATTGCCGGACATCTGTGTTGTTTCTAGGTTTAGCTACAATGAACACAGCTGCCCTAAACCTTTACATATAGGTGTTTATGTGGCCATAAGTTTTCATTTCTGTTGGGTAAAAACCTAGGAGCATTGCTCGATCATATGGTGAGTGTATATCTAACTTTTAAAGAAGCTGCAAAACAGTTTTGCAAATTGGCCACACCATTTTGTCTTCCTACTGGCAGCGTGTGGGGGTTCTAGCTGTTATTTGGAATGGTTTCTGATGGAAGCACAGGAGGAAGGGTACGCTGGTGAGCGTAGGGACGATGCGCTCAACTCTGGGGTGAGTTGTTGTCAGCAACGACCGCTTCTGAATGAAGCGGCCCTACGCAAGTCGAACCTTCGTCACCACTGCAAAGTCTGCCTGCACGTCTGTCTGTCTTCCTGGCCTGAGAGCTGCTTGGGGCCCGGGGGCCAGGTCTTAGCCACTTTTGTCGTCTCACCTCCCAGCAGTGTCTGGGATGGGGGCTTCAGGCCCGTGTTGGTTGAACTGAACAGCAGATACCACCAGTGCCAGGATGGTGTCCAGGAAAGGAAGGCTGAGGGGGGTGTTGCCTCCTCCTTGACTTCTCAACTTCTGTGGTGGAGAAGGCACCCACCGTCATGGATTTCATCTGGAAACACAGCAAATGTGGAACAGAAGTGAAGGACAGTGAAGGCTGTGGGATGGCTCTACTAGAGTGAAGACTATTGAAAAACATAAAAATCGAGCATATTACGGTGAAAAGAATCAAGAGTTGTGAGAGATTTGTTTGCTACCCTATACCTTAATTGCCTCAGCCTGTGTGTGCCTCACCCCACACATGGGCCTGGATATATTTGGGAGGGGAAAGCAGAGTTGGGATTTCGCCCTGGCTGAAATACAGTAAGCTCTGTCGAGACCTGCGTGGGGAGAAGTCTGCTCCACGCCGCTCCTGCCTGGGAAATCGGTGATCTTGCTTCTAAATCATTCCCTGCCTCTCTCTCTTTTCTGTTGTTGTTGTGGTTCAGAAAGTAAAATATCCAACTGAAGAAAGTGGCAGGGGCCGGTGTCACTCATTCTAACAAAGTCATTAAGCCACTGGACTCTCCCATAGGTGATTCCCTTTAGCAGATTAGCAGGCAAAACTATATTTTTTTCTTTCTCCTTCCTTACCTCCCTACCCCCACTTCTATCCCTGACTGCAAATTCAGCACCTCTCTGAGTTGGTACCACCTTAGATTAATTGGCACTAATGCAAGTATTCGCGGCTGTGTGTGGGATGTTTCTGAGTGCAAAATGGATTCTGTCTATGCCTGGGAACAGTTACTTCACTTCGGATGCGTAATTTATTCTGTAAGATACGTTCCCATGCACCCCTGCTGCACCAGGACAGCTATCTCAGCTGCCACTATGAAAGGGCTCAGCAACAGACGTTTGCTTATGGCCTTAAATCTTAGCAGAAACACCAGTACCTAACCACAACATACAGATATAGGACCAAAGAACTTCCCATCAACCTGAAACAGTCCCAAAAAAGATATGGGTGCCTTGGAGGCAAGGAGGTCATCACCAAGATAGCGCAGGTGATTATGGAGGAGCTCAGGGAGCTCCTACAGGTGACCAGGACTTGGGCACCGTGGGGTTTGGTTGAGGGAGACTGGAATTCAGGACTGCTCTCTGCTCTTGCCACTAATAAGCCCTGTGATTGCAGGCAATTTACTTAAAATTTCTGGGCCATCGCTTTCTCGGATGGCGTTCTTCAAACTTAAATCTGTCATCTTACAATTTGTTTTCTACTTGTTCCACTTTTATCTCCTTTCATGCCCATTTTTTATTAATTAGGTATTTAAAAATTATTCCATGTCCCCCCCACCAGCTGTTAAATTATACATTCCTTTACCAAAGAGCCTAGAGATTACAACAGAACAGCCTTCTTAAAATCTAATATAAAGTTGCACACGCATCTTTTCCTGGAAAACGCAGATTTATATGATATGTGATACAGTTGGATGTTTGGCCCCTCCAAATCTCATATTGAAATTTGATCCCCAGTGATGGAGGTGGGACCTGGTAAGAGGTGTTTGGGTCACAGGGGCAGATCCCTCATGAATGGCTTTGTGGCCTCCCCACAATAATGAATGAGTTCTTGCTTTGTTAGTTTACGCGAGAGCTGGTTGTTTAAAAGAGTCTGATACTTCCTCCTTCCTCTCTTTGCTTCTTATCTTGCCATGTGACACACCTGCTCCCCTTTCACCTTCCAGTTTGGTTGGAAGCTCCCTGAATCCCGCACCAGAAGCAGATGCTGGCATAATGCTTATTGCACAGTCTGCAGAACTGTGAGCCACATAAACCCCCTTTCTTTATAAATTACCCTAGCCTCAGGCATTCCTTTACAGTAGTGCAAAACAGACTAACACAGTATGTGAAGGGCGTGCGTCTGTACTCAGTTTTCTCTTTGTGTTTTGTTTGGGTAATTTCTATTGACCTGGCATTGCTGGTTCACTTCTCACCTGGGTCAAATCTACTGATGAGTCCATGGAAGACATTCTTCATCTCTGTTACTTGTTTTGCTGTTGTTTTTTAAATTTCTAGCATTTCCAGTTGATTCTTTCCTCCAATTTCAATCTCTTCTGAAATTGCCCATCTGATCTTGCATGTTGTCTACCTTCTCCATTAGAGCTTTTGATATATTAATCAGAGTTATTTAAAATCTCCTATTAGGTAGTTCAAACACCTGCATCATAGTTAAGCCTGGTTCTCGTGATTGCTTTGCTTGTTTAAGTGTGTCTTTTTTTCTTGCTTTTTCATATGTTTCATCATTTCTTGTGGAAAGCCAGGTATTGTGTATGTGCAGTAGACTGAGGTCAATAGTTTTTTAGGCTGGACTGAGCACACTTTTTTTCCTGCTGTGCCTTTTTTGCAGGGATTGGAATTGAGCTAGTTAGGAATGAGGCTGTATTGGAGGTTTGTTGTTGCTATGGTTAACTTCAGTGCATCATAGAATTCAAATTTCTCTAATGATATCTACTGCTTAGAGTGGGGACAGATTTGCCAGAGGGTTTTTTTTTTCTTCATGGTGTGTTTCATTCTCATTTTTAAGTCTTCTCTTTTTTTCAGAGAAAGTCTCTTTATATGCTGTTATCCCCCTTCTCTCCTTGCCCTGGAAGTTCTGCAATATTGCTTGTTATTGAATACTAGTGAGCCTCGTAGTAGTGAGGCAGTGTAGGGAGTGTTCTTGTTATTCTGATGGAACCTCAGCCTTGGGCAGGCACTGTGTCCCTAAGTCTCAGAGTGTTGCTTTTTCAGTGTCCCTGCTCCTCTGCTGGCTGTAGTTCTGGGCCCAGCACACACCCTCCTCATAGTGATAGGGTATTTTTTTCCTAGTTCTTTTCCACCAGCTGAAATGTATTTTCACTAGTGCGCTAAGGAAAACAGTGTTTGTTGCCCTTCCCGTCACAGATTAAGGCTTTTATTTTGGAGAGGAGATAGAAGAGAAGGCTGTGGATGGAGTTTTGCACCCCTCCCACTGTGCCTGCTCTGCTTCTCTCTAGTGTTACACTGCAAAGAACACTTTTGTAGGACTCATTCCAATTTTTGTGAGCTCCCAGTGGGGCCCATGGAGAAAAAGACTGGAGAAAGTACAGATTCCCCCAATTTCTTTGAGTCCTAGGGGCTTCACACACTTGCCAGTTGACACTCAGCTTTCAGCAACTCATTAACTATGCAGCTGAACTCTTCCTACTACTGTCCACCGGCATCTACCTCAGGCAAACCACTGCTCACAGCTAATCTTTCCCTGTAGGTCTCTGTCTCTTTAGATTTGGGCCATTTGGTTTCTCTGCAACCTGAGTTCTCTAATGGTTTCCAGAAAGTCATGAACTTTCATATTGTTCAGCTTTTTCATTTTAATTTGGGAGCAATGCTCTATCTAGCTCTCTACATCTGCAAGCAGATTGCTTTCATTTTTCATTTTTTTGACAGACAGTTTTGCTGGGTGTAGAATTCAAATCTAATTCTAGAGGTTGACATTTTTTTTTCCCTTTGATAATACCATTTTATTTTCTGTTGGTTTCCACTGTTTCTATTGTAAAGTGTGTTGTCCATCTTATTATTGCTTCTTTGGTGGTAATATGCTTTCCTCCTTCTGCTGCTTTTAAAAAAATGGATTTTATTTTTTAAAGCTGTTTTAGGTTCACAGCAAAATTGAGCTGAAAGTACAGAATTCCCATTACCCCTTTCTCCCAACACATGCCTACCCTCCTCCACTATCAACATCCCATACTAGAGTAGTACATCAGTTAGAACTAATAAACCTAGATATATCATTATAACTCAAAGTCCGTAGTTTACATTAGGGTTCACTCTTGGGGGTGTACTTTCTATGGGTTTTGACAAATGTATAATGACATGTGTCCACCATTACAATATCATACAGAATTATTTCACTATCCTAAAAATTTTTCTCTGCTATACCTATTCATTCCTCAATCCCTGCTAACTTCTGGCAACCACCGATCTTTTTACTATCTCTATCATTTTGCCTTTTCCGTAATATCACATAGTTGGAATCATACAGTATGTTACCTTTTCATATTAGCTTCCTTCACTCAGTGATATGCATTTAAGTTTCCTCCATGTCTTTCCATGGCTTGATAACTCATTTATTTTTAGTGCTGAATAATATTCCGTTATCTGGATGAACCACAATTTATTTCTGGATTCACCTACTGAAGGACATCTTGGTTGCTTCCAAGTTTTGGCAATTTTATGAATAAACTTCTATAAACATCCATGTACAAGTTTTTGCGTGGACATAAGTTTTAAACTCATTTGGGTAAATATCAAGGAGGATGATTATTGAATCAGAGAGTAAGAGTATGTTTAGATTTATAGGAAACTGCCAAACTGTCCTGCAAAGTAGCTGTGCCATTTTGCATTCCCACCAGTAATGAATGAGAGTCTCTGTTGCTCTACATCTTTGCCAATGTTTGGTGGTGTTTTGCTGCTTTTAAAAATTTATTATTTCTATTTGGTTTTCAGCATTTTTTCTATGATGTGTGCTTCTTTGTATTTATCATGCTTGGGGATTGAATCTATCATGATTCTTGAATCTGTGTTTTGATGTCTTTCATCAATTTTGGAAAACTATCAGCCATCATCTCTTTAAATATAGCTTCTGTCCTGCATTAAGTTCCACTTAGAGAAGCAGAACCACAATTAGAGAAGCAAAACCACTTGGAGATACACACGGATTTATTATAGGGATTTGACTTTATAAAATTGACCAAGCTGGTTCAACAGTCTAGGAGATGTTTCTCCGGTTTCTGGCAATATAGCCAGAAGTATATAGGACAGAGAAGTAGGAAGAGAAGATGGAGATCCTGCAAGGATGGAATGGAACCGATATCATTTTCTCAATGCCTCCAAGACTCCAGCTTTGATGATATGGTGTCCTGTAGAAGAAGCTGGCACCTCTTGACCTGGAGCTAAAAATGCACCTGGCCTAGGAGTTGAAGTGGCTGAAGAAAGAAATCTAATCCATTTAGCCACTCAGTTTTTTGATTGGACAATTTAGTCCATTTACATTCCATGTTATCATTGATAGGTAAGGACTTATTACTGCCATTTTACTTGTTTTCTTGTTTTTTTAGCCATCTCTCCCTCCTTCCCTCCCTTCCATTTTGCTTTGTGTGAAAGTGATATTTTCTGGTGGTATGTTTTAATTACTTGCTTTTTATTTTTCTGTATATCTATTATAGGTTTTGTTTTGTTTTGTTTTGTGGTTACCATGAGGCTTACAAATAACATTTTACAACTAATTATTTTAAAACTGATGATGATTTAAATCTCATTAAAAAAAGAAAAAAACCCAAACAAGAAAAAAGAAAACTTACAAACTCTACACTTTAACTCCATCTCCATGCTTTTTGAATTTTTGTTGTCTCTATTTATATTGTCTATCCCTTAAAAAGTTGTTGCAGTTATTATTTTTGATAGGTTTAGTCTTTAGTCTTCCTACTAAAGATATGAATGGTTTACATATAGCAATTAGTCTTTACAGTTTTCTGTATTTGTGTACTTACTGTTATCAGCAAGTTTTATGTCTTCAGATGATTTCTTGTTGCTCATAATGTCCGTTTCTGTCAGATTGAAGAAATCCCTTTAGCATTTCTTGTAAGACAGGTCTAGGGTGGGTCAAATCTCTCAGCTTTTGTTTGTCTGGAAAAGTCTTTATTTCTCCTTCATGTTTGAAGTATAATTTGAAGTATTTGTGTGTATAATAGTCTAGGTTGGAAGTTATTTTTCCTATTGCATGTTAGAAATGTCATCCTATTCCCTCCTGGCCTATAAGGTATCCACTGAGAAGTCTGTTGCTATACCTATCAGAGATTCTTCATATATTATTTGCTTCTTTTCTCTTGCTGCTTTTATGATCCTTTCTTTATCCTTGACTACTGAGCATTTGATTATTATATGCCTTGAGGCATATAATAATAGTATTACTAGTATTAGATAGTATTACATAGTATTACTTAGATTAAATCTGCTTAGTGTTCTTTGAACTTTGTGTAACTGGATATTCATATTTTTATCTAGGTTTGGAAAGCTCTCTGTTATTATTTTTTTGAATAAACTTTCTACCCTGACCTCTCTCTTTCTATGCCTTCTTTAAGGCCAATAACTCTTAGATTTGACATTTTGAGGCTATTTTCTAGATCTTGGAGACATGCTCTGTTCTTTGTTTTTCTTTTTTCTCCTCTGTGTATTTTCATGTGGCCTGTCTCCAAACTCACTAATTCTTTCTTCTGCTTGATCAATTCGGCTGTTGAGAGACTCTGATGCATTTTTCAGTTTGTCTATTAAATTTTTCAGCTCCAGAATTTCTGCTTTTTAAAAAATTATTTCAATCTCTTTGTTAAATTTTATGATTTTCTTCTCTGTGTTATCTTGAGGTTTGTTGAGCTTCCTCAAGACATCTATTTTGAATTCCCTGTCTGTGAGGTCACATATCTGTCACTCCAGGATGGGTCACTGGTGCCTTATTTAGGCTATTTGGTGAGGTCATGTTTTCCTGAATGTTCCTTATGCTTGTAGATGTTCACCAATGGCTGGGTATTGAAGAGTTAGGTATTTATTGCAGTCTTCACAGTCTGGGCTTGTTTGTACCCACCCTTCTTGAGAGAGATTTTCAGGTATTCAAAAGGAACTGAATGTTATAACCTACATCTTTGATCACTACAGCCATATCAGAACTGAGAGATGTGAGCAGAGCTAAGCAAAACTGAGAGTAAAAAAAAAAAAAAAATACAAAGGATCAATGAAATGAAAAGTTGGTTTTTCAAAAAGATAAACAAAATTGATAAATTGTTAGCTAGACTAAACAAGAAAAATATAGAGAAGACTCAAACAAACAAAATCAGGAGTGAAAAAAGTGTTGTTACAACCAATACCACAGAAATACAAAAGGCCATCAGAGACTATTATGTACAACTATATGCTAATAAACTGGAAAAGTTGGAGGAAATGGATAAATTCCTTGACACATAACAATGTGCCAAGATTGAATCAGGAAGAAATAGAAAACTGGAACAGACCAATAATGAGTAATGAGATTGAATCAGTAATAAAATCTCCCAAAAGAGAAAAGCACAGGACCAGATGACTTTACTGCCATATTCTACCAAACTTTCAAAGAAGAACTAATGCTAATTCTTCTTAAACTATTCCAAAAAATTGAAGATGAGGGAATTCTTCCTAACTCATTCTATGAGGCCAGTGTTACTCTGATACCAAAACCAGACAGACACAACAACAAAATTCCTGGCCAATATCCCTGATAATCATAGACACAAAAATCCTCAACAAAATACTAGCAAACTGAGTCCCACAGCCATCAAAAAGATAATACACCATGGTCAAGTGGGATTTATCCCAGGGATTCAAGGATAGTTCAATGTATATAAAGCAATAAAAGTGATATATCACATCAACAGAATGAAGGACAAAAACAATATGATCATCTCAATTGATGCAGAAAAATCTTTGATAAAATTCAACATCCCTTCATGATAAAATCTCAACAAACTAGGCATAGAAGGAACACACCTCAACATAATAAAGGCTATACATATACGACAAACCCATAGCTAACATCATATGGAATGAGGAAAAGCTGAAAGTCTTTCCTCTAAGAACTGGAACAAGACAAGAATGCTTACTTTCTCCACACCTGTTCAACATAGTACTGGAAGTCCTAGCCAGAGCAATCAGGCAAGAGAAAGAAATAAAAGGCATCCAAATTGGAAAAGAATAAGTCAAATTTTTCTTCTTTGCAGATAATATGATCTTATATCTGAGTGAGTGAAGAGACAACCTGTTGAATGGGAGAAAATATTTGCAAACTATTCATCTGTCAAGGGGCTACTATCCAGAATATACAAGGAACCCAAACAACTCAACAGTGAAATAATAATAATAATGATAGTAAGCCCATTAAAATGGGCAAAGGATGGCCAGGCTTTGTGGCTCACACCTGTAATCTCAGGACTTTGGGAGGCTGAGGTGGGAGGATTGCTTGAGGCCAGGAGTTCAAGACCAGCCTGGGCAGTATAGTGAGATCCCATCTCTACAAAATATAAAAAAATTAGCTCGTTGTGGTGGCATGTGCCTATGGTCCCAGCAACTTGGGAGGCTGAGGTGGGGGGATTGCTCAAGTCCAGGAGTTCAAGGCTGCAGTGAGCTATGATTGCACTGCCACGCTCAGTCTGGATGACAGAGTGAGACCCTGTCTCAAATAAAAAAATATGTGCAAAGGAATGAGCGGACACTTCTCAAAAGAAGACATACAAAATGGCCAAAAGATATATGAAAAAAATGCTCAAGATCACTCATCATCAGGGAAATTCAAATCAAAGTCAAAATGTATTATCATCTTACCCCAATAAGAATGGCTATTATTAAAAAGATGGAAAATAACAGATGCTGGCAAGGATGTGGAGAAAAGGGAACTCCTATGCAGTATTGGTGACGATGTAAATTAGTACAGCCTCTGTGGAAAACAGTATGGAGATTTCTCAGGAAACTCAAAATAGAACTAATAGTTCATACCATACAACCCAGCAATCCCATTACTGGGTATTTATCCAAAGGTAAGGAAATCAATGCATTAATGGGATACTTGCACTCCAGGTTTATTGCAGCACTAATCGCAGTAGCCAAGATATGGAATCAACCTAAGTGTCCCTCAGTGGAGGAATGGATAGAGAAAATGTGGTACATATATGTATATATATATATACACACAATGGAATATTATTCAGCCATAAAAATAATGAAATACTGTCATTTGCAGCAACATAGATGGAATTGGAGATCATTATGTTAAGTGAATAAGCCAGGCACAGAAAGATAAATATCATATGTTCTCACTCATATGTGGGAGCTAAACAAGTAGATCTCTTGGAGGTGGAGCGTAGAATGATAGATACCAGGGGCTGGGGAGGGTGTTTGTATGTGGCGGGGAGATGAAGAGAGTTGGTTAACAGGTACAAACATACAGTTAGAAAGAAGGCATAAGTTGTAATGTTTGATATGGAGTAGGGTGACCATAGTTAACAACAATGAACTGTACATTTCAACGTGGCTGGAAGGGAGGACTTGAAATGTTCCCAACACATAGAAATGATAAATTCTCAAGGTGACGGACATCCTAAATACCCCAGTGTGATCCTTACACATTGTATGCATGTAATAAAATATCACATGTACTCCATAAGTAGGTACAAATATTAAGTAACAATAAAAAAATGAAAGGTAGTCGTGCCATGCTGTGGGCTAGGAAATTCAAGATCCACACGTTCATTTCATGGAGGAAGAAACTGAGGCAAGTGCAATTTGAAGACTTGGGGGAAAGTCACGAAGTTTTAAAAGAGACATTTGAAGAGAAAGAAATAAATTTTGGGTTTGTATGCTCTAATCTTAAACTCAGAAAATCTTACACCTTTTGACTTTCTCATGGTTTTTTGCTTCTATTCATAAATAAGAAAAACAGTCTGGGCCCTTCCCCTCGGTAGGCTGTCGGGATGCTTCTGGCCGAGATTTTGCCGAGGCTTTAGCTCTCCCGGGTTCCTGGTCTCTGCATCGTGCGGGCGACTCTTGGATATCTCCACACCGTTAGCTCACTGGAATCTTGTGTAAACCTGTACGGCGCAGAAAAATCAGCATCCTTTCAAACATACGCAGGGATTCTTGGGAGTGATTTCCGTTTCTCCTAGTCACCCTGTCTTCAGGTTTTGATTTTGTTCAGTTCTTGTTCATTTGACTCCTATGTTTGTTGTCCTTTTCCCCTGTTGTCTCCATGTCCTTGTCAGCCGTGACCCTAAGTACTAGTTTACATCCTGTCCAAACTCTGTATTCAGTGGCATCGTGTTGGTGACTTGGAAATGACTGTAGTGGGAGCATTTACACCAGGGAAACTGGGAAACACTGCAAGCCGAGGCTTTGTTCCCAGAGAGCAAGTCGTGAAGCACTGGCCGGCACACGCACACCTCCGTGGAGCGGATGCTGCCACTGAAAGGGGGATGCAGGTCTGCTGTCGCCGAGTGGAGCGGCGTCACTGTTGGGCATCACAGACAGAGTGAGGATGGAATATTATTAATACCTCTTCTCGTTCATGAAACTAATCCCTTTACTATCCCTGCTTGCATGCATCAGGAGCTCCTTTCTCTTGTGTTGGGCTCTGGCCTCTCACGTGGGTGGCTGGGAAGAGTAGGGCTCGAGTCACTCCTCTTCTGATTTTTCCGTCAGTCCACAGTTTGCACAGTGCCAGGGAGTGTCCCTCACAGGGCATTGTGTCCCAGAGCGTGTGGACGGAGTCCCCTGGCGTGGTGCAGGCAGTGATGTCGAGCCCACACCCCTGGTCCCAACGGTGACCTGTTACCAGGTCTGCCTTGGTTCTGCAGCACCACAGTATTGGGGCACGGACTAAACTGAGGGTCGCAAAGTGAATATTTCACTGCAACAGCGTGTATGAGCCTCCGTGTCCCCAGGCAGACCGTCAGCAGAGCTAACGTGAAGACCGCTGCCGTTCCTGCTGCACCAGCTCGTGGGCTTTCTCTCTGGGACCCCCAGAGCATCCCACAGCTGGGACTAGTATATGGTGAACCACGAAACTGGGATTCATTCTTCACGTCGATGTGCCATGCACAAGGATGGAAACGTGTGCTATCTTTGTTTTTCTACCTGTAAAATGAGTACTGTGTTAGTTGGCTTTTCTATCTTTTATAACAACCCCAACACTACTCATTACCTTATTTCGTCGTTATTAAGAGCCCTCTATGGTAATAGCAATAATATAGTTTAAGCAGCTACCACTGATTACTTTCTATCTGTCCTCACCATCCTGGGTGCTTTACACAAATTACCCTGTTTAATGGTTATGGGGCCCTTATGGGATGGGTGCTGCTATCATCCCAATTTCTGGAGAAGGGAACAAGATCTGCTCAAAGATTGACATAGTTTGTCCAAGGTGTCACAGAATTTGGTAGATTCAGGATTTGAACCTAATATAGGACTTTAAAACCTGCATTCTTAACCACTGCTGTCTCTCTGAAAAATGAGAGAAAGATGGAAAAGCGTATACAATGCTATATTTCGTAATTCTCAAAGAGGACAGGGGTAATCTTGCCTCCTCCTTTTGGTCCTTGGAGGGTTCGAGGAGCACAGGGCTCCCTGGGGGGCCCAGTTTGGATGTGGCTGCTTCCCTGCTCTGCACCCCCACTTCTTCCTGAGCAGGTTTTCCGCAGACCCTGGGGAGTGAGGCGCTTCTTGCCAGCTCCAGTCTTAAGCTGCAGCACTCCGAGGGGATTAGCACGGTGGAATCCACGGCGTATAGACCGAACTCAAGTGTCACAAAACAAATATTTCACATTTCATGTTAAATCATATCTGAAAACAAGTGTGAAGAATTGGGATTAAGTGAGAAACATATACTTCAGGGATTGAAATGGGGTTTGATCAAGGTGAAATCCAACAGTCACCCTGCCCTGTCCCCACCTTTTCTTGGGGAGTCCAGACATCCCATCCTGTGTACTGAGCGTGCAACAGATGCGTGGAACATCGTGTGGTGGCGAGGTGGGCGGGTGCGGGGAGTGTGCTGGTCACGCCAGGCCTTCCGGACTCAGGGAAATAAAGTGGGGCTCAAGAAAAGATATTTCTTTATGCATAAAAATGAACAGAAGAAGGAGAGTAGAGCAAGGCATAGTGTCACTCAGTCATGGAGTGACTAAGAGCCGTACAGGCCGGGCAGTGTTAACCGGATGCTCGTCCTAATGGAGCAGCGAGCACGCCAATGTCTTGGTGGCTGTCACAAGCAATGCATGGAGAGCTGTGAGAACCCACACTGCTTGCTTTATCCTGGGGCTTGGTGGTTTCTGTATGAGTGGGTGTGTGTCACATGTCACCATCGCAGGGTGGCCCTGGTACAGAAGCAGGACCTGAGCACATCCCCCTCTGTATTCCCCGGGTTGCCCAGCTGTGAGCTGGAGTTACGGTGGTCTCAGAGAAACACAGTGTTCCGGATGCCCAGGGGAGGGGGCCCGGACCCTGGGGTGGGGGAGAGGACACACGGCACTGCCAGTCAGGGAGCCCAGTGCCCAGGGGAGGGGGGCAGGGTTCAGCTGAGGCTGACCTGGCGAGCGGATCTGCAGGGCTTCGCCTGTGCTGAAACGAGGCAGCTTGTTTTTAGTTCCTCCCTCCTTATAGTGCTTGAATGTTTGCTTATTTAACTAAGAGATGATTGAGGTTTTTTTTTAATGTTGTAATTCTATAGCAAACACTGTAGAATCACTTCGTGAAAAACAATTTTTTTCAATCCAGGTTTCTGTACGAGGTTTCCCTTATGTTGTGTGTGCCTGACACGCAAATACAGGACAGCCCTGTGAATCCAGGCGGTGCGAGACACTTTATCGATCGCCCAGTAGTATCTGCATTCCCCTTCCTGGTCACTCACCGCAGTTGTCAGTGACAGGGTGGGGGTCTCCCATTAGAGGAGCTCACTGGTCCTTGGATGCCAGCGCTGTCACCCCGACCCTATCCAGTAGGATTTTGCAGAAAACGTGGTTCTTGTTTACCCCATGGGTTCAGAGCTCTGACGAGGCCCCCATGTGCTCACACTGAGGCAGCGTCCTTCAGCTGGCAGGGCGGGGTGGGGCGGGGCAGGGCAGGTCGGAGCGGGGTGGGGCAGGGCTTCTCCTCTGCACCTCCCTCAGCCCCCATCTGCTCCCTTTGCGCGATCTGCAGAACTTCACTGCTAATTGTGCTGCTCGGGTTGCCACAACAAAGTACCACAGGCGGGGTGGCTTACGCAGCAGAGACTTCTCACAACTCTGGCGTCTAGAAGTCTGACATCAAGGTGCGGCAGGGCTGGTTTCTTCTGAGGCCTCTGTCCTGGGCTTGTAGATGGCCGTCTTCTCCCTGTGTCTTCGAGTGGTCGTCCCTCTGTGTGTCTGTGTCCTAATCCCCTTTTCTGATAGGGACCCCAGTCATGTCAGATCAGGGCCCACCCTAATGACCTCAGTTTACCTTAGTCACCTCTTTAAAGATCCATCTCCAAGTACAGACACATTCTGAGGTCCCAGGGGCTGGTACTTCAACACATGAATTTTGTGGGGCCATGACTCATCCCTTAGCACCAACCAAATAGAAATGGCCAAGTTGCCAGGGCGTAGTGACATGTAGATGGCCCGGAGTGGGACTGTGGGGACAGAGAGACCACTCCTGTGTTAGCCCCAGCCCACCTGACCGCTGCCTGCTCATCTTTGCTCACGTGACCTTGTCCCACTCCCTGCCTGGCCACGTACCCCTTCCACCTTCTGTCCGTGCCAACTGGCCCTGACCCTCAGCATGCCTGCTCTCTACCTGGGGCCCCCAGAAGAGTGGTCTCGGCTACCCTGAAATTCCGGTTCAAATTTTAATCCTTTTAGCTCAAGGTGTAGACTCCTGTAAAAAATCACTTCTGCCGTTGTGCCGTTACGGTGCTCTGTGGTGGGACCTTGGACCTGAGAGCTGGTGGTGACAGCAGCTGAGGTGTGGGCTGGGGTGCCCGGGAGGGCACAGGGAGCTCCCGAGCCTGTGGTGGGGGCAGGAGCCCCTCAGCCAGGCAGGAGCGGCCGGGCCAGGTCCAGCTCACCCGGCCTCCGTGTTTTCAGGGGCTGCCCCCTCACTGAGGGACCCCGTGCTCATGCCTCATTCTCCCAGCACAGATCAACTTAACTTTGATGCAGCTGGGGGTGAGGGTCCATTTCCCCTTCACTCTCCCAATACTACTGAGCAAACCTGACATTTATAAACACTGAATTGTGATTCCTGGTGTGTTTCTGCCTCATTGTGAAAATGTGGCCTGTTTAAGAACGGGCGTTTCGGCACGGGGGTTCTGACTTCTGGAGGCGGCTCGTGTGTGGACGTGGGTGGAGGTGGATGCAGAACATCCATGTCAGAGCCGCCCGTTGTCTCAGGCGTCAACGTGACAAGCAACATGTATCCTGGGCCCAGAAGTTGCTCGTCTTCTCTTCCAACCTCTCCAAGTGAAAGTGCTTTGTGAACTGTAAGGCAGTGGCTCTCCCGGGTGGTCCCTGGACCTGCAGCCTTAGACACCCCTGTGACTTATTAGAAATGTACATGTGCCACCTCTGATCACATCCCATGAGTCAAAACAGGTCCCGTGGGCAAAGCCCAGCGAGGGAACTGGGGGTGCTGGGCAGATGAAGACGGCAGCAATAATTGGGATTAGGGCCCCTTCCCACAGGCCCTTGGAGAGTTTCTAGTGTGTATGGGGCTGGTGGGAACAGAGTCAGGACTGTTCTGAAAGGCATTGTGACTGGGTGGAGGCAGGTGCAAGAGAAAATAAGTGAGGTGAGGAGGAGGCTCCCGTTGTGCTCCAGGGGAGGGGATGTCGCCTGGACCGAAGAGGTGGGGGCGCGGATGGAGAGAGGAGAGTTGAGAAAGATTTTGAGGGCAAAATGAATAAGCTTGGTGATCAATACAGGAGGAGGCGTGAGTGCCAAGAACAACCCCTTAGTTTGTGCCTTGTGCAGCCAGAGATGAATGTGTTTGACAGAAACTATCATGAGATGGTTCCATTTGAGATACCTTGGAACCATCCATGTGGTTCTATCATGTCAAGTAAGTAGCTGAGTATTTACTACATTATTTGTAAGAAAACTTTCTTTTTCCCTGCTTCCTTTGGAATATTACCTACAAGTTATCCTAGGAGTAACTTTCTTAGTGGAAATAACCTTTGTGTTATCATTGTCTCACTCTTAGCATACAAAGATATTAAAGTAAGACATTGTTCATGGGCAACAAATTTTTCCTATTTTTGTTTTAGGTTCTTTAGCAGAAGGAAAAGCACTTTTCCTTTATATTTCCCATTTATTGGTACAAGTGTTCCTCCTTAACCACAAACTAGAGAACACACCTCCTTTTCCTTGGTAACATGTTGGGGTGGGAGTCGAGGGAATCAAAGTGTGAAAATCAGACAGCATCTCTTCCCACCGCTGTGTCTGCAGACCTCCCAGACTGAGGCGTGGCGCTGAATACCTCCAGCATTTTCATATCAGAAAATTGGCAAATACAGTCAAGGACAATGAGCAGCTGAAATTACAAAGGGCTCTTGGACCACGGAGACAGATTTTAATCCTTTAGATCAGCCAACCTTTTCTGAGTGTTGCTTCATCTTATGGAAATTACTAGAGTTGAAGAAAATTCAGTATTTAGAATACAAAACGGGATGGATCCGAGCTTCCTTTTTGGTTTCCCCCAGTATTCCTGGAGTAAATATGGTTTCAGAAAACATGCCATGTGATTTTAAAACACATTTTGGCTGGAATCATGGCAACCTCCCCTTCTCCAACTCATGCCCTTTCATACACGAGTGGAGTTATTGGACCAACATCACAAATCTCATGGAATGTCAGATATCCCTGCAACCTTAAGTGAGGTTTGGAAATGCCTGGGCAGAGTGTTTGGGTCAGAATAGGGGTATTGTATCTTCCCACCTGAATGCCATCCAGCAAACTATTTCTCAATTTTGATCAAAACACATCAGGAAATTAGTACACTCAGAATTCCATATTGATCCTAAATGTAAGTCCAACAAGTCACAGATACAACTCAACAAGTATTTGTTTATTGGACGTGAGCCCCAGGAAGGCTAGTCCTCTTTACGTTGCCTTCCCAAAGCATCTGTCTCAGCACAAAAGAAGGTGCCCAGACAGGGCTTGTTGAAATAAATCAGTTGCCGAGCTTTGGTTTGGGGAGAGAGTTCAATACCCATCCCAGGGCAGCTCCCACCTGCTGGGCTGGGGGAGGGGTTTACCATGAGCTAATTTTCCTCAGCCATAGCATGGCTCTGACGCCATGAAGCTGAGCTGGAACCCCGGCCGTGGATTCCCAGCCGTGTAACCCTGAGCTGGTTACATAATCTTTAAACTTTAATTTCCTCACAGAGCATATGCGGGGATTAAATGACATACAAAAAGCACATAGATAGCTAATAACAGTCACCTCAATAATGGGAACACGATAAAACCTGTAATGGCTTTGTTTGTAAAACACAGGGAGGTGTGAGAAATAGCCCACTTGTAAAGTCAATCCCTGGTTGCCTCCGGATGCTGATTATGGACACAGGACCTTCTGTGAATTATCATACCAGCAAACGTCACCTGGAGAAGGACACCCAGCAGCTGTGCCCTTGAGTGCTCTGGGCCAAAGTGGGAATTTTAAAGACTACAAGGCCTTGACATACTCAGTGGCTTGTCATGTTAACCCCAGTTGAGAGGAGCTAGAATATCCCCCACCCCCCACAAAGGTAAGTTTTTTGTTAATATTAGCTTTATAACCCAGTATGTGGTAGAACTTTGTGAAACGTGGTTGTATCTCTGTGCAGATGTTACCAAATGGAGTTGTTTCTTCCTAGGTTGGCTAAGCCTCCTTCCCATAGTGGGGCCACAGTGGTGTCTGTTAGGTGGGTTGGGAGCCCCTCCTAAGAAGGGAGCATCTCTCCATGTCAGCGTGCAGGACAGCAATGACGAAAGGCCGCTGCCTGCGTGCGGGAGGAACCAAGGACAACGCAGGGCAAAGAGCACCGGATGTGAGTCCAGGATCTGCTGGTAGGTTGTGCGGATGTGGGCGATGGAACCTCAGCTCAGACTGCGCCTCTGAAACGTGAGGACCAGTGTTACCCTCCGTTTGCCTTGTAGTATTTTTCTGGGTATCAACTTATAAGAAAGAAAGTCCCAGAATGTTACTCAGCCATAACAGGAATGAAGTTCTGACATGTGCCACGTGGCTGAACCTTGGAAACATCATGCTAAATGAAAGATGCCAAATACAATAGAGCAAATATTGTATGACTCCACTTACATGAGATTCCTAGAATAGGCAGATTCATGGAGGCAGAAAGTAGAATGGTACTTACCAGGGACCAGGGCAGGGGGAGTTAGTGTTTACTGGGGACAGAGTTTCCACTGGGGAAGATGAAAAAGTTCTGGAGATGGATGTTCTGGTGGCGATGGCTGCACAACAATGTGAATGTACTTAACACCACTGAACTGTACCTGGGGATGGCTGAAGTGGTAAATTGTATGTTATATATTGTCTACCTCAATAAAAACATTGCAAAGAAAAAGCAAACATAGAAATGTAAAGTGCAAACTCAGGGTATAATATGAAATGTCGATTGTCTTTTTTGCACGGTAGGAGAGACTAGAGGACAGAAAAGGAGGACACTGGGCTACTTGGCACGTCTGGCGGTCCTTTGTGTTTTCTGGCTTTGCCGGGCCCTTGTGGAGGATCGCAGAACCGCAGTCACAGGCCTGGCTGGGCCTGGCCTTCCATTTAGTAGTCGTGACATTGTGAGCTCTGATCCTCATTTCCTCATCTGTGAAAGGAGGGGTTCACTCCCCCCACCCCCACAGCAATACAATTCTCAAATTTCATTCACTTTCTTTTGATCCAATTCTAGTCTTTCAAATAATATCATCTTTGCTTCCTTTTATAAACACATGGGAGCAAATCGTATTTGCTTACTAACCTAAATTAAAAAGAAAAAAGTAAAAAACCACCTAGGTGTCTACAGATTCTGAAAAACACCCTTCCCAACGGTAAACACCCCGGCAGGGCCGGTGCGGCCCCGGCCTTGGAGGGGGCAGCCTGTGCTGCTCTTCGGCGCCCTCTGGTGGCCCCTGCCCATCACGGTCACCGTCCGCAGAGGGCTCTCGGGGCTGAGCCGTGGGCGCGGTGAAGACACTTGTCTGAGGAAGAGATTTATTCCGACACACGTGTGAGGTGCTTTGGGTAGAGACATGGAAAATGACATCTTTCTATTCTGGAAGTCTCTCTGTTAGTGGCCAGTGATGAAGATGCCAGAAAGAAGTGGCCCATTCATTATATTTATGTTGTGTGATATTGTACCACAGAGGGCAACGCCAACGAGAATGAGAAGTAATTGAAACAAGCACTTCGGCTCCCTTGGCAGGAATTCACTCATTAGCCATATACCTATTTTACAAAGAGAGATTAGATAAATTAGAGATTAAAGAAAGTGGAACAGATGTTTTTCCTCAGATAAGCATCGCTCTGTAAGAAAACTCCAGAGAGTGAGGATCCGTGCAGAAAGCGCGAATGCACGCTTTTTCGGTGCTTGCGCACTCGGGGAAGGCAAAGCAACACTGTGAGGGAGGGGAGAGGGCCAGCTCAGGGTGACCCCAGGCAGCAGCTGACACATCCCTAGTCCCCTAACCGACGACAGCGCCTTCCATTTCGTGAGTCCCGCTGGTGATCCGTGTACTTTGGGGACATTGTCTTCAAACCTGCGGTGGGAACAGCGGCCGGTGGCCTGGCTGCCTCACTTGACAGACTCGAGAGGCCTGTGACTGGACCGAGCCCGGGGACGCCGTGCTCCCAGCCGGCAGCGCCCGGGCCGTGGGCAGCGCGGCCTCCAGGCCAGCGGTCGGCAGCGCACGCGAAGCAGGGTTCCGCGCCGGGGCGCTCTGCTGGTGCTCAGGTTCCAGTTGTCAGCGCGCAGCTGGAGCGCTGGCTCTCAGCCTCGCTGGGCAGCTTAGCAGACGACACCGCGGAGGCGCGGACGTCAGCCCACCCGGACGTGGATGTCACTGGCCTGGGCGGGCCGGCATGCTCCTGGCGGGGTAGAGGCCGAGGGGCTGCGCTCAGGCCTGCGTTCTCCTCTCCAGGCCTCCGCTCCTCACGCCCGCGGCCGGCTCCGGGTGAGGCGGGGGCGCGAGGACACGCTGACCCCACGCAGCAGTCGGAATCGGCAGCGGCGAGCGCGCAGACCCCACGCGGCCCAGGCCCGGCGTCCCCCGCTAACCCGGCCGGCGTGGGCCTAACATCCGGTTTCCGCCACGTGGCTTGACCAGGTTGGCTGCGGGTCTTCCGGGGCGACTTCATTTCCCTCCAGGACAGCGGATAACTCACGGTCCCTCTGCCCCCCCGTGAACCGTGTTGTGTCTGGGCGTGAGTCTGCGCCTTCCGGCTCCACAGCGGCCCACGGACACGCAGCGAGGCGAGCGGGGGCCGGTCCTGCGAGCACCGAGGCCGCCCCGCGTCCGGCCTCCCTCCCCGGCGGGCGAGGAGCCCGGCGCCGCCAGCTGGCACGTGCAGCCGCGAAGCCACCCGCCGCCCACGGTCCGCCGCTTCTGCTCAGGCTCCCCCGGCTGGCAGGGCCCCAGCTCCGCTGCCGCCTCCCCAGCGTCTTGCCTGCTCCTCTCCTGTACTTGGCACGTTCTGTTTCGCGGTGCAGTTATTTCTGTACCTGTCTTCCTCTGTCAGTGTTCACGTCTGAATTTGTCACACTGCCTAGCACACAGCCTGGGGGAGGCTCCGCAGTCAGCGATCAATACAGTTATTATGTAACGACAGATGAAGGCGTGGATGTCTGTCAGAAATGGGGGTACGATCCGAAGACGTCAGGCCTGGAGGAGGCTTCCAGGAGACACCTGAGGAAACCCAGGACCAGAATGAGACAGGTACTATCTGGAGGGGGAGGACTGGATTTCTCCCGAGTCTTTATTTCCATAATCAGACTGGGTCCCCTTTGAACCCTGCTACACCTTGATTGGGGTCTTGCTGTTCTGGCTTTTCTGGGAGCTGTGACATTGGCGCCATTCCTCACATCTCCAACTTGTGACACAGCGAGGTGGCCTTACACATACATGCCTTTTCATTCCTACAGGTGCCTCTTCACGCCCTTCCTTGCAGGTGGGAGGGAAGGCCCATTTCTCCCTCTAACAAAGCTTTACAACGGTGTCTAGGTAGACGGTGAGCTCACAGGAGAGACCTATTAGTAATGACAATGATAATATTTATTTAGTGGTTTGTTCAGCCATTTGTTTCTTAATTGGACAATGTTTATTGAGTATCTACTATGTACCAGACACTTGGTCTAATGAGTTAGTAGGAAATTAAAGTACAAGCTATGAAGCTCTATGATTAGGAAAATATGTTGCTGTGGAAGCCTTGAGAAAAATCTTCCAATCCAGCCACGGGGAGGGCGGCAGCGGGAGTATCCCTGCAGGGGCAGGGGCTATGCTGAGAGCTGCGTGATGTGCAGGGTTTTCAGATCAAGTGGAGGGAGAAGAGAATAAGAAGGAAACAGCTTAACTGAAGGCTGCGAGTTGAGAGGGGGCCTATGTCTGGGGACAAGCCTGTCTCTGGGATGGTGAGTAAGTAGACAGGAAATGTGGGCAAGGGATGGTGCTGTGCTCCCAAGTCTGAGCTTCATTCTGGGAGCACAGGAGCCATCCAAGGAGTCAGTAGGAGAGGGAGCCACACAGACAAGGCTGTGAACTATTTACGCATTGAACTTGAACATGGGAAGCTTCACACGTGTGTGTAAGTAGAATGAATAAGGAGTTGTACTTCCATGTACCCCTCACCCAGTTTGATACTTATCAATTCATGGCCAATTTTGTTTTATCTCTTCTCCCACTCACTCCCCTTCCCCCCTTAGATTATTTTCAAGTAAGTCACGTATATCATTTCTCTGTCAACATTTTGATATGTATCTCTGAAAGAGAAGAACTTGTTTAAAAAACCCCAGAACCACAATATCATTGCCATGTCAAAAATTATCAGTTTCTGAATAACATCAACCATTCAGGCAGTTCTTAAATCTCCCCTGATTTTCTCCAAAAAAAAAAAAAATTGTTTTTACAGTTTGTTTGAATCAGGATCCAATAAGGTTCATATATTGCAATTGGTTGATAGTCCCTTAAGTCATGTCTCTTTTTAGTTCTCTACAGGGGATTTGTTGAAGAACAGGGTTTCCTTTGTCCTGTTTTGTTCCCCACAGTTTAGATTTCCTTGTTGCTCCCTGGTGGTGTCTTTTAACGTGTTCCTCTGTCCCCTGTAATTACTATAAATTGTAGAGTAGATGCGATTCAGGCAGGCTTGGCTTTTTGTGTGAGTAAACCTCACAGGTGGTGTCTTGGTTCATGGCCTTTTAGGGTCACTAATTTTTTTCATGGTGCCTTAGGCCAAAAGAACAGGTCAGTAGATTAGGTAGTCATATTCAAACAGCTACAACCCCCTCCCCCAGTCCCTGGCGCTCACTGTGCTACTTTCTGTCTCTATGAATTTGACTGCTTTAGCTACCTCATATAAGTGGAGTGGAATGATATACTATTTGTCCTTTTGTGTTTGGCTTTTTTCACTTAGCATGATGTTGTCAAGGTTCATCCATGTTGTAGCATATATCAGAATTTCCTTCCTTTATAAGGCTGAATAATATTCCATTGCATGGATACACCACATTTTGTTCATCCATTCATCTGTTGGTGAACATTTGGGTGTTTTTATCTGTTCGCTATTGTGAGTAATGCTGCTATGGACATTGGTGTACAGGCATCTGTTTGAGTTCCTATGTTCAATTCTTTTGGGTATATGTAATAAGAAGGCACTTTTTATCACAGCAACCTGGACAACCCGGCCTCACAGACATATGACATCATTGAAAGGAACGTGGCTTGATCTAATGGGGAAAGCGAGAACTACCTTGAGCTAGTAGTTTGGACAGCTCCTGGCACATGTCGAGTACTGAGTTTTCCTTCAAAAACTGAAAATCTTCTGTGGCAGCCCTGGGAGCTCCCAGCAGTGTTCAGGTGCCTTAGCCATAGTCAAGTCTGGGAATTCCAGGATTGTATTTGAAAAGACCATCTGGGCTGGAGGGGGGTGAGGAGGCTGGGGACCCAGCCGGTGGCCTTGGTGGCAATACAGGAGAGAGACGCAGGTGGGTGGAGCTGAGGCAGCGACATCGGAGAGGGAGGGAGTGACTGTCGTGATTGTCAGTAAGGCGAGTGTTCCGTTAGTGGAGTGTACCTCATCCGGAGTCGCCAGGGCCTGGAGTTGACAGGAAAGGGTGTGTGGTGGCTGACTTTGGTCTCTAAATAGCAGTGGACCAGTCCATCTGGACAGGCTGAGGCCAGTCACCAGGACGACCTCTGTCACCATCTTTGAGGAGTTCTCGAATCCTTTTTAACCTTACGAGGTACTTGACAGATAAACAAGTCTGGCAAATCAACCGATTTTGCCTTGCTTTAGTTTGGATCTTCTGCCTGGAAGAGCAGAGGAGAGACAGTTGAGTGTTGTTGGCACAAGAAAGGTAACAAATTTAATTTTGAGGTGGAGATCCTGACTTTGTTAGGATACTCTTGCTTACTTGATTGGTAGAATTAAAATTTCTTTTGTTGTTAGAGATTCAGTAAAAAAAAAAATCCAGTGTTTTGTCTAAATCTTCAGTTCTCAATGGATAGCTGAAATTGCCTTAATGACTGGTAGAGAGGAAACACTTGGGCTGATTTCTTCTGTTCTTGTTCCAAAAGTTACATACAGCTGCCAGTACTTCTGACGACACTGTTAAAAAATGGTCATGTGACCACAGAAGTGGCGCTGATGGAACCCAGGTGATACTCCCATATGATAGGATCAATTCCCTGCTAGACTTATATGTTGCTTTATTCGAAAGTCATTCTTTTTTTTTTTTTTTTTTTGAGATAGGGTCTTACTCTGTTGCCTGGGCTACAGTGCAGTGGCATCATCATAGCTCTCTGCAGCCTGAAATTCCTAGGCTCCAGTGATCCTCCTAAGCAGCTGGGACTACAGGTGTGCACCACCATGCCTGGCTGATTTTTTTTTAAAAATTTTTTGTAGAGACAGGGTCTCACTATCGCCCAGGCTGGCCTTGAACTCCTGGCCTCCTGAAGTGCTGGGATTACAGGGGTGAGCCACTGCGCCTGGCCAAAAGTCATTCTTTAAAAGCAGCACTACTTTCTGTTGTATTATTAAGGGGCTCTCCACCTGCAGCTAGGAGTCCAGACCTGGCATCATTAGCTGTGTGAACCCTGCCCCTCTGTCCTTCTCTGTGAAATGGGGATAGTTACACCTGCACGGCCTCCCTCACTGGGTTCTTGTCTGTCACAGAGAGATCATACTTGAGGAAGCGCCTTGCAAAGCATCGACAGCCAATTAGGCAATATCCTAAGTCGGGAATCCGTGGCCTGGGGCGCCCCGTATACTGTAGCATGTCAGGGAAGCAGATGAGCAGCCATCTCCCCATGGGCGGCAGTCACTGACGTCGTGTTTCCCAGCAGCTCCGAGTTCCCACAGCCCTCCTGGTGTGAGCAGAGTCAGTGCTGGTGCTAATAGTGTGTATTTTAGAGTCAACACATCCCCATACTTCATCATGCCACAAAGAGAGGCATTTAGGTTGGACCATTCCACAAATATTTATAGAGCACCTCCTAGGAGCCAGGCATTGTTCTACTTTCTGCCAGCACCAGGAGAACAAATAGATATTGTCTCTGCTCATATGGGGCCTGTAGTGAGGGAGAGAAAGACATAAAAAAAAAATAGCAACAGCAAATAACCCCCATACTAATAAATATGTGACTAAGAACTGTGACAAATGCCGCGAGGGAAGAATGAGGGGTGTGAGGAGAGATTATAGCAGGAGGGCTGGAAACAGGGAACGCTTCCCTGAGGATGTGGCTTTGGGGCTGAGCCCTGATGGAGAATCATAGAGACTTCGGCAAAAAGAATAGCTGTATGGAGAAGACCTGAAGGCTCACGTGTCTGGTTTAACCACTGAGGGGGAGAGAGGCAGACGGCGCCGGGAAGGACATCAGACGCCAGCCCATGCCGGACTGTGCAGGCCATCGGAGGTTTGGGTTTCATCTGACGTGTGGTGGAAGCCACAGAGGGTTATTCAACAGGGTGGTGACATGGCCTGAAGTGTAGAAGGGTCAGTTGATGCTATGTGGAGGGTGGACCAGAGTGGCCCAAGTAGACACGGGCAACAATTAGGAGGCTGCGGTGTCACCAGGCGGGAGGTGGCTGTGGCGGTAATTGGAAGGACATGGGCTGGGCTAGATCCACAGGGTGGGGGAGAAAGAGGCCCGAGGGCATCGCCCGGGTCTCTGCTCCCTGCAGCCCAGTGCAGGAAGTGCCACTTACTGACAGGATGCCAGCATCCAGGCTTGCGAGTTGTGTGAGTTTCCCTGGGCTGGCGTAACAAAGTGACACAAACCAGGTGGCTCAAAAACAATAGAAATTTATTCTCTCACAATTCTGGAATCCAGAAATCTGAAATTGAGGTGTCAGCAGGGCCATGCTGTCTTTGAGACCTCTGGGAGAGGGTCCATCCTCACCTCTTCCAGCTTCTGCTGGGCTCATGGCAGCATCGCTCCAGTCTCTGCGTCCATCTCCACGTGGTGTTCTTCCCTGTGCCTGTCTTCACATGGTCGTCTCTTTCAGAGATATTAGTCACACTGGATTAGGAGCCGACTGTACCCCGGGATGACCTTATCTTAACCAATTACCTCTTCAACTACCCTATTTCCAAGTAAGGTCACATTTCAGAGGTCCTGGGAGTTAGGACTTTAAAATATCTTCTTTTCGGGACACGATTCAACCCATTATAGCCACATCACCGTTGAGATGCACGTAGATCTCCAGATCAAGATTGGCGGCTGATGTTTAGAAATGTGGTCTGGGTGTAGATACAACATGAAAATGGATGAGATCCCCTAGAGAGAGAATGTAGGGGGTGAAGAGAGAGGGCCCCAGATTCGGTCCTGAAGACCTACCGAGGCCAAGGAACTTGCAAAGGAGGCTGAAAAGGGAAGGGCATTATGAACATAGAACCTTGTTTTCTTCTACACACTAGAAAGTTTCTTGTCTGAGACCTGCTAAGGTCTTAAGAATTCTGGATTTCAGAAGTCGGATATATATTACTACTTACTTTTACCCATAATCAATGATTGATGTAATTCAGGCTGTTACTATTTTAAAAACTTCCATTAATCCTTTTGTAATGTGAGTGCTCCTTTTCTAATGAGAACATTCCACCACTTAACACATTATTTTGAGTTTATAATTTCATCTATCAGTGGTACCCACTGAAGCCTCTCTTGCCATTCTGGCTTCTGGGAGGTAACAAAGGGCACGATTATTCCAAAGCCATCGATAATGGCTTTGGATGCACAGTGAAATGAAAACGGACAGTTGTCCGGAGGCCAGAGCAGAACGGGCATATTTCCATGCTGTCTGCCCACTGGGTGGAACCTCCTTTAAAGCAAAATAATGTGATTGTTCAGGATCTCGGTTGGGGTTGAGTGGGTGCCAAGGTGGAAAGGGGGTGAGAACAGACACTTGGCGAGTCAATGTGCTCAGTCCCTCACAAATGCTGTCTTGGGGGTGATTGGTAGTGTGGTCCTCACGCTACAAATGAGGATGTGGAAGCTCTCAGAAATTAGGGATTTTCCCAAGATTACATAGCATAGCCAGGATATTTTTTTTCTTCCTCAAAGTTTACCCTCAATGTGGTTTATCTGACTGCTGAAGGAAGTTTTCCTGGGCCCACCTGAGTCACATTTACAAGACACAGAGGCTGATTAGGCTGTGGAATAAAGTCACAGTCCTTACCTAGCCCAAGGTAGCCAAACCGGGTGGGTATCGAGGCTTTGTGGATCATCGGGGAGATGCTGGGACCTTTTATCGGCAAACACCACTAAGTGTGTCTAGGCTCAACACTAAGCCTTCTGAATCAGAATCTCCTTGCTGGGGGTGGGAGAGATTTTTATTTTGGAAGAGATCTCTGGTGATTTTGATGTACACCCCTCTTCCAATAGACAACAGTCTCTGCAGGACCCTTGGGTTGGAGGTGAGATACTGATTAAGTTGGCCTTTAGTTTAGCCTTTCTCAAAGGTCTGGTTAGGTGAGAGATCCTCTGAAGCTTAAATTTAAGACCTAGCAAGCCTTGCTTTCCCCAGGTGGGTGACTACAGCAGCTGCCTTAGTTACAAGGTGCTTCGGCGGGGCTGGGTGTTTGGCTGCCTGAGCAGAACTGGAGGTAACAGGCAGAGCAGCCGGAGAGACCGGGGATTGATCCCACCTCTGCTGCCTGTGACTTGGGGCAGATTGTTTAACTTCTTTGAGGCTCATTTTACACATGTGAAAATGGGGATATTTCTTTCATAAGGTTGAAGATATCATGAAATAATGGAAAGCACATTGCCTTGCTGGGGAGATCAACTCATCCAGTTTGCCAATATGCAAGGAAATACAGAACTCCCCTTATCAGGTGATTCCTTCTCATCTTATCAGTGAACAGGACAAGGTGCAGGGCTTCTAGAATCTAAATCCACCGCATAACAGGAGTTTAGGCAGGTTAACAATGCCCGTAGTAAAGATTCCCAGTTCTATGCAAGGAAATACAGAGCTACCCACGAGCTATCTATGTGCAGAATTAAGCTCCTGAAATTGTGCTAAATTATTTGATTTAAATACTGGTCTATCTAGGGATGAAGACCTAGGCAATGTAGATTCCCATTAATAATGAATGATTTGCTGTATTCTAATCCTGTTAAGCATACAGTTCCTCTGCAAATGTATTAGTGGCGATGTGTGTTTGTGAATTAAGCCCTTGGTGTATCAGGTTTATGAGCCTAATTGTGTATTCAAAAGGCTATCACTTTATCACGTCATGAAAATTAAAAAGATCCCTTTTGTTGGAGTGTTTTGTTAATCCTCTGAATGATATTTTCTCTTTCTTTCTCATTTTCTTTTTATTGAGCTTTATTATGATTTAAATGCAACTGAAGCAAATCCTGCCGTTACACTGAAATTGATTATTAAAATAACACTGATAATTATACATAGGTACTAGAAAATAATACATATGGTGCGCTTGCAAGGAGATTAAACATTCTCCCCATCGCCTCCCCAGATTATGCTAAAAAGATGCATGGTACTAAAAATAGGAGAATCGTACAATATATCTCTGAAATGGGTTAAAGATTTAGTGACTGTTCTACCTCAAGGAAGTTTGAGTGATTTCCGCTAAAATTATCATCTGGATCCCAAAATGACATCTAACGAGAAAGGTATGAACAATTCATTTGACGATATCTTAATATTAGGTACTTATATGGTTGGCAAGTCTTTCCTATTTAGCTCCTTTATTCATTTTCTTCTAACTATGTCTTTTTCTCTTTTGAAAGAAAAAATCCTTTCAGATTAAAAAATTCTGGTGCCTGGTCTCTGTCGCAAAATAGTACTCGGGGGGAAGTTTTAGCTAAATTCTACTTGGCTGTATTTGAACACCAAAAGGATCCTTCCATCTTTTTCGAAAGTTAAAAAATAACCTTTTCTTTGAGTATGTGTTTAGACAACTCAAAGCTATCTTTGTTTTTAAACTTCAGCTGACTAAGGACTTGTAACTGCTCTGTTTGAAGACATTTGCTTTTGAACAGTGAAGTTTGGGGAGTTGAGAAAGTGCACACTCAGCACTCTGCCTGGCACCTTCCCTCTCCCCTTGGAGGGTGTGCAGAGAGACAGGGTCTGAGTGTCTGCAGCAGTGGACAGAGGGGTGACCATTCAAACTCTGTGAAAGCCAGGAGGTGGCCCTCGAGGTGCAACTAGGAAGAGATGGGACTGGTTTTCAAACAGTCAGGTGAATGTTCTTCCTTTCAAAAACAATTTCATAGATACTTATGTTGAGAGACTAAACATATATTCCAATTAGGCTCCAATGACAATTAGACTCACAGACTCCAAAGATGGAAGGGACCTTCCAGGCCATAGTCTAGTCCAGACACAATATATGGATGTCTTTATGGTATGACAGCTTTTTTCTAGGAAAATTGATTTGGTGTTTAAAAATTGTTTAACATCAGCTGGAGCCAAATTCAATAAATAAGGTGGCTCAGAGGAGTGGAGAGCTGCCGGTTTTGCCCATGTAACATTTGCTGCTCCCTGCCTGTCCTCCAGGGAATGCATCCTGACTCGGCGTCCATAAGGCTTGGATAGGCTGGACCCTCCTCGTGCTCTGGGAGTGGGCGGATGCCCCGGCTTCAGCCAGGCAGCAAATTCGGTCCTCTCCTCTGTAGTGATTGTCCAGAAGGACTGACATGACTCCAATGAGCCAGGGAGAGCTGGGCCTACACCTTGTAACTTTTTGGGTGAGAGGAGAGGGAGAACCAGGGCTGCTGACCGCCATCTTGCCCACGAGAAGAGCCTATCAGAGAATAAAACAAATGCAGAGGAGGGCGGGGCCGAGGGGGGAGAGGCCAGGGCAGCCCACCCTGCCTGCACTGGACTTTTCAATCCTCTTGTTGTTTTCTATCCATTTGTTTTGTTCAGACCTGTTTGAACTTACACATGAAAGGATTCTGTCTGACATTGTCATCAAACTAGATAAAATACTTTAGGAAAAAAACATTTGAAGTAAAGTAATAGAATGATATTCCTGCATAACTCAGAAGCAGACTCCAAAGGCAAATGCCATAAAATGAAGTTAGCTATTGTTTGGCGTCGACACTGGAGAACCCGTACGGCCATCATAAGGTGGAGTGGCGCTGGTGTGCAGGGAAGCGCAGGGCATGGTCCCTAGGCTTATAGAGACACGATTTTACATTCTCGCGAAAAAGAGAGACTCTATTTGCATATAGTAGGTGTTCTATCATGTCAGATCTTTATCCTAAGCCCTTATATGCTACACACCAGCCTCTACACTCCCAATCCTGAATTAGTAGAAGTTGGTTTAGGTGTTGGGAGGATGTGGTCAGAACAAAGCATGAACCACAGTCCTGGAGGGGGCGTAGTTACAGATTGCCATGTAAACCAGTAACCCCAGACCTTCGTGGCTTAAAACAACCTGCATTTACCATCTCACAGTTTCCAAGCCACAGGAGTCTGGGATTACAAGGCTACTATTAAGGTGTTGGCCAGGCTGAATTCCTATCTGGAATTGGGGGTCCTCTTTCCAGCTCGTGGTGGTTGGCAGAATTGAGCTGCACATGACTGTGGCCTGAGGTCCTGTTTCCTGGGTGGGTGTCAAGTGGGGCTCGTCTCTGCTCCTTGTGAGATGGCCTTTTTACAATGTGGCAGCCTACATCTTCAAGCCCACTGTATTAGTTTCTTAATGCTGCTGTAACAACATTGGTGGTTTAAAATACCGCCAACGTATTATTTCCTACTTTCTGGGTGTCGGAAGTCTGGGTGTGGGTTGGCTCAGCTGCTTTCTCTGCTCCGGGTCCCACAAGGTGCTGGAAGTTCTGGGGAAGTAGCAGCTTCCAGGCTCATTCAGGTTGTCGGCAGGATTCAGTTCCTTGCAGTTGTAGGACAGGGGTCCCCGTTTCTTTCTCGTGGCTGGGTGTCAGCCGGGACTGCCTTTGGCTCCTAGAAGCCCTTCTCTGGCCCCTGCACATGGATCCTACATCTCAGGACCAGCAAGGGCACCTTGAATCCTTCTTATTCTGGTTCTACATCTCCCTGGCTCCAACCAGAGAAAGCTCTCCGCTTTTAACGCCTTATGTGATTAGATGGGACCCCTCCAGATAATCCAGAATACTCTCCCTTTTTGGGGTCTATAACCTTAATTACATCTTTGGAGTCTTTTCTGCTGTGTCACAGGTTCTTGGAATTAGGTTGTGGGCATCTTTGTTGTGTTATTCTCTCCACTCCAGCTGGCAAGGGAATAATCTCTCATTCTAGTCTGCTAAAATGGAGTCATACGTAGTGTGACAAAGTCACAGGAAGGACTGTCCAATCACCTCTGCCGTTTTCTCTGGGTGAGAAGCAAGTCACAGGTTCTGTCCGCACTCAGCAGAGGGCATGGCCCAGTGGGCTCAGCCTAGGGTGTGTCCTACGCTGAGCTAGAGGCTGGTGGGATGGGGTTCTTGGTGGCCTTGCAGGTGTTGGGCCAGGTGGCCTTTCATATTTGTGCTACAGTGAGGGAGGGAGGCTTTCTTCCAACCTTTCCAGAGTCTTCTTGCCCCACTGCAGGTTGGTGGCAGGCAGCTGTCTCTTGCCAGACTCTCCCATCTCTCATTTGTTACTGTTTTCCCTCACGTGTGTGTGGGTTCTGCTGGGAATTTTCAGATTTCCATGGAGCGGACTGGCCAGGACTTACTTTTACAATGTAGACCTGTGGAATCTATAACATCAGCCTGAGAAAAGTGAGTCTGAGGTTCAGGTGGGGGAATTATCAGTGCCTGAGGGTCGTGCTGGAGGACATGTGATTCTCTGTGTAGGGCCCACTGCCTGCACAGTGTAGCCCAGGGAGGGGACTGGGATGCTGAGAGGAGGGAGGGGCAGCGTGGTCCTTCCTAGAGGGGAGACACCCAAGGCAGGCATTTAGAGCGGCCCCCCGGGGACTGTGCTGGTTGTTCATTACCCATAGCCTTGTTCTCTTTGGTCACGTTTCTCAAATCCCTTCTCTTCATTTCTCCGAAAGTGAGTTGCAAATTCAGACATTTCTTACTGACCTTCCCAAGCATTCACTGGGTACCACAGACAGACCCCATCTTCCTGAGCTGATGGCTTGGCTGCAGGCTCAGTTACTGAAAACCACCTCTCTTTGTTAAGTAGAGGTTTATCGCACCCACAGCAAGAAGGAATACGGAATGCCATTAAATGTCAAAATACAAAAGTGTTTCCTGGGTTTATATTCTCCAACTTAATTATGTTCCTCCCCAAAATAGTCATACTTATTTTGTATCTTTTCAGAAATAGATTGTTTTGCATTTTGTCTTATCTAGAAAACAACTAGGCTTGCACAACAATTCTCAGCAAAAGTATCCTGTCTCCTAAGCTGTTTGCTTAATCGGAACGATCTATTCTATTTACATTCTCTGGGAGTTTTGAATTGTGTGTATGTGTGTGTGTTTATAGGTGGTAATCTTTGTGATAGGTGGGAGTCCAGAAATTGACTCTCTTTAAACGAATTTATAACATTAAAATGTTGCCCCTGTCCGTTGTCAGTTTTACGGGGGAATATTAGTAGTAGCTATCATTCTGTGTTTCAATTTAAAATTCAATTCAATTCACATAGTTGCGGTTTAATAGTGCTGCAAACATTTCCCCATCTCTAATAAGACACAAATCCACACATCTCCCCTGTGTGGAAAAGAGATGAGAAAAATGCGTGTCCTCTCTCTCAGTTCTGGATGTGAGTTCTGCTAGCACCGTGAACTTGCTGGGGATCGATCTCAAATGTGTGACTTAAGATGACACTCCAAAGACAGAGACTGTGAAAACAAAATTCCTGGCTCAATAGTTTCATGGGCAGATTAATTCTGAGATGTATTTAACCAGCTTAAAGTATCAGATTTTGATAGATAAGGATAAGAACTCTAAAAGGACCCTTTAATAAATGAAGACCTATTTCAGTATCTTATTTTGGTCCTCGGGCAGAGCCATCTCATCCAAATGTCTAGTCTTTCACCTTCATCACTGCGTTATTCTTTAGATGGATTGTCCTACGTCACATTGGAAGTCCCGAGCACTGTGATTCTGTGGGCTTTCCTCCCCGCTTAGATCTGAATTGTCACTGAAGCGGCTCCTCCACGTCCCCCTCTCTTGCTGTTGAGACCAGTGTGTGGAAGAGACACTTGATCAGGCCAGTGGTGACTTTTGCCCACGGTCCCAAATGTTCCCACATAAAGACACACAGAACACAAAGTGAGTGACGTATTTGCTGTTTAATTTCTGTTAAGACACATTTGCTGACTTATGATTAGTACATAGCGGTGCTCCCAGAGCTGGGCGGAATCAATTAGGGGGAGGAGGCTCCCTGGAGCGCCCAGCCGCCCCATGCGCGTTGCCTAATGTCCTGGGCTCTAACAGAACTTTCAAAAAATTAACACGCTCACCAAATATGTTTTTCTTGCTCATTAACTCGATAAAGCCCACTGGTTTTTTAGAATCACAGCAGCAAGTTGTAAATGATGTATGAAATGAAAAATCTTTTCCCGCCCAGTGAGCAGGGAGAGCTGACGATGCTTCGTCACTGCTGCTGCAAGAACATCTAGACACAGGGACGTCCCCCTACCAGCGGTGACCTCAGAAGGAGTCAGGAGGGACACACAAAGAGCTCATGAGGTCCCAAGGTTTCCTTCCTCCTTCACACACTGCGCCGGGAGCCAAAGATGATGTGGTTGAAAGAGACCCAGCCCGGGAGCCAGTTGCCTGCTCTCTGAGGGCAGGATGGTTTGGGTCCTGTTTAAGAGTCAGGACCATCCCTCTTGGGCCCACTGGTGTTTGAGGCTTTGCCCTTTGTCTTCACAGGTCAGGGCACTTGGCTTAGTTTGCGTCCCATGGTTGCAGTCGGCAGCTGTGGTTTATTCACCTGATAAACTAACAAAGACTTGCGTGCTCACAGACCCAGCATGGGCCAGGTGTGGAGGAGGACAAAATAAACGTAAAGCACAGATATAGAAAGTATAAAAACCCAGCCTCTGCCCTCAAACTGCCTACAAGCCAGTCAGTTGACAAAATAATTTACTTAATTTACATTTTCCCCCCAAATGGGATCATTTTATTCGTGTCCTTACTCTGTGGTGTATCACAGTGTTTCATACGTCATAATCGAAATCAACGTATTGTTAACTATTTACCCACTTTTGTAAGTAATATGTGTTCATTGTTTAAAAAAATAGGGGGAAGCCTAAAAACAAGGGAAGAGAGTTTTCACTGGATTTGTCTCAGGAGGATTGACCAACATTAACCAAACTCAAAAGGGCTGATGGACCAGAATGCCAATTTATTGTTTTGAAATGTGCATGTTACCTGGGAAGATGCAGTATAATCAGAAGGTTGTAGGTAAGCATGGACTTCCAACAAGGGGCCTGGTGAAAGAATTTGAGTGCTTACTGGCATCAGACTGAGAACCAGCACCAGTTAGTTGTCTTCCTTAGGGAAGGTGACCTGCCTCTGGGACTAGCTGTTGTGTCCCTGGACCAGGCAGCCCTCCCTTCTCTGTCGGAACTGGAGGTTCTTTCTCTGTGTAACCACGATTGTCAAAGTCCTCCTGACTGATAGTCTATCTTTAGATATTTAACTTAATAACTCCATTATTTTTCATTCCCCCTCCCCCCATATATACCAGTGCATTGGAGCCAATTCTGTTTCGTAGAAAATTTAGCAAATACCCGTCTGAATTCGTCCAGATGTTTATACAATTACCACATATGAAATAACATTTTTAGACAATGAAAATCTGGATAATCCCTACAGTGAAGTGACCTCAGAAGCCACAGAATGCATGAAACTCCATTTACATCACGCTGAGGATTACAGGATGAGGATCAGCAGCAGACAGCTCGGAGGAGAAGGTGGACACAATGCATCGTAATGAATAAAACGCTTCGTAGAAGCTTGCCCACTCACTTGGAGTCCCTTTAAAATAGCAAGAAGAGTGGAAATTGAACATGAACTGCAAAGGCTTATAGATTTGGCAAAAGGAATATAAGACAAAGGTGATATGTCTGCTATAGAAAAATCCTAGATCTGAGCATAAATTTGTATGTAAGAATGACTGCAACGTTTAGATGCCTCCTGTCATCTGGAATGGGCATGCTTTGGGTTTCATTTTTTCTCTCAGAGAAATTCTGAAGGTAGGATGACTCAGGTGTCACCTTTCACTAGACTTAATCCGCCTCAGAAGACCGGGTCACCCTGAGAAAAAGCACACCGGGTTTTGCTGTTTACTTATCTTGACAAACTCAGCCTCTGAGGCAATGCATAGAGAACCAGCTATAAAGGAATGGAAATGAAAAGCCGGCATCTTCCCTGTGCAGCAAAATAGTCACTTCAAGGCAAACTCACCACTTGGCTTGAATTTAAAAGATACTGCTTGAATGCAAGTTGGAGATAGTTTGGAAGTTAGTTCACTGCAGAATGCCCTGTAATCAAAGGGGACATTGCCCCTTAAATTTTAAGAGTGTCAGACATGCACCCCACCCAGTAGGACTATAATGATAACAGAGAATAAAATACACATGCATATTTATGACACTTGCCTGGTGTTTCTAGAGAGCCTTTCTTCCAGGAACTCAAAGGCTTCACAAGTGTTACCTCAGGGACTTCTCCTGCTGGGGGAGTCGCACAAGATCACCCGGTTTGCTCTCTGCCTCCAGGCGGCTGCATGGAGACAAGTTCGAGCCCCTCCTTCTCCTGCCATCTCCCAGGAAGGGAACTCGAAACCCTCAGATAACCCACCTACTAATGAGATTCCTCCTGCTACCCTTGAAGCCCATTTGTTCTCCTCTCTTTAAAAGAGACTTTAATAGTCTGATCACAATTTATACACTCAGACTGTTTTAAAGTCACCTTCTCAGCGTTCTTCAATGCTGGAAACCATTTTGCTCAGGTCTTATTTTTGGGACCATCTGGTTGATTTCCTTGCTTTTCTCTACACTGGGCGGGGGTATTGGGCAATTGTGGTGGGAGTTTAGGAGCAAGGCATTTGAGGTCAAATGGACACCGGCTCTGAGTTTCAGCTCCAATATTTCCTGGTTGTGATTTGGGACAAATTACTTGGCCTCATTACACTTTGGTTTCCTCATGTTTAAAATGGGAAGACTACAGGTCTAGATCGTTGAGTTGTTGTGAAGATTCAGTGAGATGATAAAGAAGTTTGCACAATGCTGTTTCCATGCTAAGTTCCTTTCAGATGCAGTGTTCCTCATATTCCAAAACAGACGTGGTTCTGACAAGCTGTGTAAGGGTCCCAGGGTGGTGACGGTGGGCCTGGGGTGTGGGTCGTTTGTGGTTGGCACCTGTTCTGATAGGTCCCGGTCTCTTTCCCTGAGGTCAATGGTCATGCCATACCAATTGTCAAACATGTAGAAAAGAATGGATTTTAAGTTTGGCTGGGAACTAGTTAAAAGCATATGTAGTCACCTTGGGGACATTATGCTAAGTGAAATAAGCCAGTCACAAAAAACAAATATGTATGATTCTACTTATACAAGGTACCTAGAGCAGTTAAATTCGTAGAGACAGAAAGTAGAATAGAAGTGACCAGGGCTAGGAGGAGAGGGGAGCGGGGAGTTAGTGTTGAATGGGCACAGAGTTTCAGTCTGGGATGGTAAAAAACGTTCTAGAGATGGATGGTGGTGATGGTTGCACAACAATGTGAATGCATTTAATGTCACCGAACTAACTGTACACTTAAAAATGGTTAAAATGGTAAATTTTATGTTATGCATATTTTACCACGATAAAAAAGAATATGGAATGAATAAGTTTGCAAAGAGAATTTCCTTTGATACTGCAAATAATCAGTGTTTTAGTTTTACTGTGGCATATTTTCATATTAGGCAATCGTCCATCAATCAAAAATATAGTCCACACTTGTTGTCTATTGGACGTTTCAGAAAATCATAAAAGTAGTAAAGACATGGCCCTCTTGCCAATTTGGTTGGGGGAAAGGGTGCACTCAGACGAAGAGAGAAGAAACAGAAGATGATCCTGAAGGAATAAATTATGTGCTCCTCACGACAGCTGACAAACAGGCAGGGGCGTGAATTCAAATGGGAGAATGAGGGAGCCTGTGAGGGGAAGGCAGCCTGCTGGGGGAGGACAAAAGAGGAGCCCATTTAAGGTGAGAGAAATGGCCTGGGCCTGGGCAGGGGTGAGCTCCCGGAAGGGGTGAGTTGCTTCAAACTAGTGAGTAATCAAGTGGGAAAACTAGAGGCTTTCACAGAGCCTTGAATGCCAGGCACAGGGCTTTAGAATTGAAGCAAAAAGGAGCCACTTTTGAACTGGAGAAAATAAACAGTGTTTAGGACATACTTGTCGGTGGCAAGGACTGGGCTGCAAGGAGGGAAGCTGAATTCAGGGCACCCTGTATTTTTTTCTCCATGTGGCCACATTCTTTTCCACGACTTGAACAACTCTTTTTACATAGATGGCCCCCTACCCGGGTTTGGATTTCCAGCTCTCCAAGAGCCTGCCGAACACGTCTAAAACTCTCCCCCACACCCTGCTTCCTTCCCAACTTCCCAGTGTCTGTTTTGGCAACATGTTTCAGACACACACACGAAATACCAGTGTTGTCTTGGCCCCATGCCTCTCCCCCCATCTCCATATTGTAGACATCAAATCATTTTGGTTTTTTCTTTTGACAAAGGTCTGGTTGCAGGGAGAGGCAGTCTAGTGTTATGGAAGCTAAGGAGAATAAGAACTTAAAGAGGCCAGCAGATTTGGCAATAAGGTAACGATTGGCAACTCTGTTGAAAGTGTTTTCAGTGTAACGATAGGAGTGTGCGTGAGACCATAAACGGCTAAGAAGGAATTTGTAGGCAAAACATGGATGAGAAGGGTGTAGCACCTTGCACAGTTTCTGATAGGATGTTTGTTCATTCCGGTGGCAAGGAACTGAGAAGATTCTTTTCATCTGAGATTGCAGGCCAGCCTCATAGCTCTTATTCCTCTGTTTTCCTCAGTCGGTGATGGTGGCAGGTGGAGGAGGAGTACTCTCTCCCGCCGTCTGTCTGCAGTAACTAGCATGCACCTGAACTTCACTGCTGCACAGGGCAATCTGGGCTATGTGTCGCGCTAGGAGCCCCGTAAGGGCTTGGCATTACATAAGGTCCAGATATTAAAAAACACTACAATTTCCCCTCTCCACGTTGCTTTTGTCCAGATTATTTGCCTTTTTGAACTACATAATTAACTTTAAAGCATTCTATGGAATTTATTGTGGTTTTTGTAGTCCGTTGTTCTCAAAACCACAACAATTAATGACCCAAGAAGGCAAAGGAGAAAAATTGAAAATTTGATTTCATTGTGCACCGTAATTCTCACTTCTGTCTGTGTGGTCTCCTTCCACTCAGCCTCCGCCCAGGCGGCCCGGGCAGCACACCACAGCAGGCCACTGACAGCGGTGCCTCTTTTAGCCGTCACTTCAGGTCTCCCAGGCTTCCTCTCTACATCGCCTGTCCTTGCTCTTCGAGCCCTGGCTCTTGGATTCATTGCTGCACACTTGCCGGCGACTTCCCTGGTCTGTGACCACTCAGACTGCCCCTATGGCTTTTTGGGCAGAAAGTTCCAGTCACTCTGCTTACCTGCTCTCCCATGTTGCCCACGCAGAGGTCTCCAGGCCTGGTCTTGGCCCAGGGAATACCACTCTCTGGGTTGAGGGTGCAGGTCAGGATGTGGTGTGACTCACTGTGTTACTGCTATATGTGACATCATTTAGAAAAAAACACGAGTCAGACTTGCAGCTTATCAGCTTAGAACTGATCCCAGGGACCTCTCACCTCTCCCCTCTGAAGTCCTTCACTCTAGTCACTCCAGCCTGCCTGCCGGAGTGTTTACGTGCCAGCTCGCTCTCACCACCGAGCCTTTGCAAGGAAACCCCCTGCCCCCCTGCCACCCCGGGAGGTCCCCAACGCTGGGAAGGCCTGCTCGGTGGAGGGACATCCCATGGGCACCAGACCATGCGATCAGGCTGGGGGGATCTGACGAAGGCACATGTGGTCCAGAAAGACAGACCACACAGTCTTTCTGAATTATTTTAAAATTCAGCTTCCCTCCCTGCAGCCTAGTCCTTGCCACCAACAAATATGTTCTAAACACTGTTTATTTTCTCCAGTTCAAAAGTGGCTCCTTGTTGCTTCAGTTGTGGTTCATGGGGAAGGGAGCAAAGTCTGGGGTCAAATGTATGGTGGGGAATCCGGTCTCTCAGCAAGAGGGATCTAAAGATGAGTGCAGGAAAACAAGCTGCACTGATTCTGCACTATGGTAGGTGGTATAATTATTTCAGTATATATTACAATGAAATAATAACAGAAAGTGCACAATAAATGTAATGTGTTTGAGTCATCCTGAACCATTCCCCTGCTGCTCTGTGGAAAAATTATCTTCCATGAAACTGGTCTTTGGTTCCAAAGAGGTTGTGGACTGCCTGCTGCTGTAGAACACTAGAACTCATTTTTCCTATCTAGCTGTAATTTTTGCATCCTTTAGCAAATCTCTCCTGCTACACTTCCCAGCCTCTAGTATCCTCTGTTCTCCTTTTTACTTCTGTGAGGTCAACTTTTTTTTTTTTTTGAGACAGAGTCTCACTGTGTTGCCTGGGCTAGAGTGCCATGGCATCAGCCTAGCTCACAGCAACCTCAAACTCCTGGGCTCAAGCGATCCTCCTGCCTTAGCCTCCCGAATAGCTGGGACTACAGGCATGCACCACCATGCCCGGCTAATTTTTTCTATATATTTTTAGTTATCCGATTAATTTCTTTCTATTTTTAGTAGAGACGGGGTCTCGCTCTTGCTCAGGCTGGTTTCGAACTCCTGAGCTCAAACAATCCGCCCACCTCGGCCTCCCAGAGAGCTAGGATTACAGGCGTGAGCCACAGCGCCTGGCCTCAACTTTTTTTTTTTAAATCCCTTTCTTAAGTTTAGACCAGGGGTCAGCAAAACTTTTTGGTAAATATTTAAGGCTTTGCAGACCCTTTGGTCTCTGCTTCAACTACTCAACTCTACTGTTGGAGAGAAAGCAGTAAAAATGGCCGAAGTAGCCAGAGACAATGCATAAATGGATGGGCGTTGTTGTATTCAAATAAAACTTTATTTACAAAAACACACAGTGGGCTAGATTTGTCCTGCAGGCCATGGTTTGCTGACTCCTGGTCCAGAACAATAGATCAAACCCCGACCTATAGGCTTTGCCAATTTCTGTAGTAGAAACACTCACACTAAGTCCACTAAGACTGACAACAAGCCACCAGTGTGACACGTCCCTCCATGTGGAGCCGGCAAGGATGTGCAGTGGCACCCTAAGCAGGACAACTTGCTGTTTGTCTCTACTCACTCTACACCTCTGCACGTCTGATAGCAGATGTCAGGGGCGGGTTGTTCCCACACCAAACAGTTCTCCTGCTTCTCAGTGGACACAGACTGGGGGGGGCCTCCAATTTAACTCAATTCTGACACTATCTACCTGGAGATAGTATCAGATCCCACAGGTTAAGGGCCCAGTGCCACAAGACTGCCCCTACTTCAGATGCCAATGGCAAGTCCAGGCTGTCACCTGTGCTTCTGACTGACTGGCTGTAAATTGGAGGTTCCCGCAACCCCCACATCAGGTTTGATCATTTGCTAGAAAGGCTCATGGAACTCAGGAAAACAGTTTCCTTAATAGATTACTATTTTATTATAAAAGGAGACAATTCAGGAGCAGCCAGATGGAAGAGATGCCTGGGGCAAGGCATCGGGGAGGGGCAGAAAGCTTCCTCGCCCTCTCCAGGTGGGCCACCCTCAGCACGTCCCTGTATTCACCAGCCCAGAAGCTGTCCAAACCCTGTCCTTTTGGGTTTTGATGGAGGCTACATTATGTAGGTATGATTGGTTAAATCATTGGTCATTGGTGACTAAGTCACTCTCCAGACCCTCTCTGCTCCCTAGAGGTCTGGGGTGGGGCTGAAAGTTCCAACCTGTAATCATATGGATGGTTCCTCTGGCAACCAGCCCCATCCAGTGGTTATCTGGGGGCTTTCCAAAAGCCACCTCATTAACATAAACTAAGGTGCAGGTGAAAGAGGCTGGTTATGAATAATAAGAGATGCTCCTATCACTTAGGCAATTTCAAGAGTTTTAGGAGATGTGTGACAGGAACTGGGACAAAGACCAAATACGCATTTCTTATTATACAACACAATATCACTCACCCTGTAACAGCATTTCCACCATTTAGATATAGTAAGGTAAATAACACCAAGAGCACAGATAATAGTAAAATATAGTCAAATACTCAGGAAGCAATGAATGTTGAGTATTTACTGATTTTGTATCTAATGTGAATTATGTAATTATAAGTTTATATGATTTAGGTTTTAATAATGGCTGTTTTTAACAATTGGCTCACAAAATTTCTGCAAGTTTAACAACTGGCTCTGAGCCAGCACGGCCAGCTCCAGTGGGGCACTGGGTGCCTTCCCCCATCAAAGGATCATATAAAATTTCTAGGCATACAAGGTACTGGAAAACAGGAGAAGAAGCTCTAAGTCTTATACCCAACAGTGTCAATGAGACTTCCTGGCCCAGGCTGGTGGTTCTGTTCTCCAGAACAGACAAGAGGGGTGTAGAGATCTCACCTGGCTCCTCAGCCATCAGTTCTTAGTGTTTTGTCTCTCCAGAACTCATGGCCAGCCTCATTAGAGTCCCCTGTGGAACACACCCTTCTCAGTTACCTCCGTTTCCCCCTTATCTGGAGATTCCCTCCTCCAAGTACAGCCACCTCTGCCTCCAGCAGCATCACCTGGGGAAACGTTTCCTCTTAGGCTGCACTGGCAAACAACAGCAGGGAAGGTTCATCTTCCAGGTGCCGCAGACTTGTGTTTTTCATTGTCCCTCACATAGGAGGGGCGTTAAGGCCCCTCTTCTACAACATCCCCCCGTCCCGCCATCCCACTATCCCACACCCAGGCAGAGAGGGAAAGGGAAGGGAAAAATAATACCTCTCATTCTTTTGAGATTCTTCCTGTAGTAAGAATAAAATAGGAATTACTCATTTAGAGAATTATCTGGCCACCTGTTTCTCCTATTTAGGGCAGTGCTTGGTTTTTGAACCAAGCTCTCAATAAATGTGAGCTCTCATTGTTAATAAATAGAAGAAATTGGCCATCTAGATTTTACAATTAATTTCAAACTGGAATTAAGAGAAAAATTAGGTCAAAATAAAGGAAACATTGGCTCATGCCATGTTTAGATTTCTAGATTTCTAAAAATACTTAATGAAATTAGGTAACTTAGGCCCAAGTATGTATCGATGATGATAGTAGCCTATATGAAGCTTAAGAAAATCAGAAAACCAGTAGGGAAGTATCAGCTTTTTAAATTGCTGGTCTTTAAATTCAGGCCATGTAGTGGAATTGGGTCTTCAACTTAACCAATAAACAGGCGTTTTCCTTATTCTGTTTTTGTTTCTTAATGTTAGTATCAATCTTCAGGACAAAGGAAGGTAGATACTAAGTTTGTGTCTCTTCTAAATATCTTTGGGAGGTATGTTTTTTCTTTGTGCATTCCGAGGTGTACTCATTGATAATTATTATTGCCCTGTTAAAAGTATTCAGCAAAAACGGCATGGCTCCCAGATTCTGAACATGCGTATTCCTAAGGCAGTGCACAAGCCTGGAGAAAGTTAAATATAAGTATAGGGCACCCAACTGCTAATCTATATGCCTTGCCTTGACATTTTATACCCCAACCAACAGTGATTTGCAACATTATTTTCTCTCCGACATGGATTCTACACTGGTCATTTAACCTTGCTTCATTCTTCCTTTTCTCCCATTCTCTGCAATGACCACCCCCCTTTAAAAAATTAATAGACTTTATTTTTTGGAGTAGTTTCTGGTTTATAGAAAAATTGAGGAGAAAGTAAATCTCCCATATGCCCCACTCCTGAAAGTTTTCTTTATTATTATTAACATCTTGCATTAGTGTGCTACATTTGTTACAATTGATGAACCAATATTGAGACTTTTTATTAACTGAAGTCCTAGTTTAATTGGAGTTCCCTCTTTATTTGTACTGTTCTATGGATTTTGAAAAATGTGTAATGTTATGCATGCACCACTACCATATCCTACAGAATGATTGTCCTAATCCTTCTCCCTTTCTCCTCTGGAATCCCTGATAAACACTGATCTCGTTTCTGTCTCAATAGGTTTGCCTCCTTCTTCCCTTTTTCAATTGTTTTTGGGTTTTTTTGTTGGATTATTCTTGCTAATCAATAGGCCAATTTAGCCTACTTCACCTCCACTCCAAAAGTCAGTGCTCCAAGAATTGGTTTTACTATTCCACATTCTGTATATGAGCCAAAGAGTTCTACAATAAAAGAAAATATTTAAATCCTTTCTAATCTAATGTGGTTTCCTGTGTCTTTCAGGAAACTTTCCCTCCAGTATCTACCCACAATTTCAATTAGGTCTAATAAAGCATGTCAAAGTTGGGAAGCAGATCTGAAGTGAGCGGGTTTCACAAGCCTGTTTTCTCCTTTATTTTGAGCCAAGTGTTTCTGGTGCCTAAATATGCTCCCACTTCCAAAAACATGGGGCCCTTTGGAAGGTACGTGCTCTCTTTGAGGTTCCTAAAGTATTATTTACTGTGCTGCAGCTTTAGTTAATTGAAAGCATCTTGAGTAGATCCTGGAGCTGATGGCTGATTCTCTGCCCATCTGCCCAAAGTGAGTTATATGCTTAAAGGACAGCCAGTCTGCAAGTGTGATGAAGTCATATGTAAATAGCAGTAATCCTGTTTTCTTGGGCTGTAAGATCTAGTCCAATTTGGAAGTCCGATGGGAGTGTCTTAGGTAAATATACAGTCTCGAGGATTGCCACGCAGAGAGAAATGTTATATGAAGCAGCTTGCCATATTTAATTTTAATATTAGCCTGTGAGATTAGCAGAGATGAAATTTACCTTGGGAAAGAGAACTGACAGAGTTCACCCCAAAGGGGGGAAATCGTTTTGATTTTCAGGCTTTTCTTCTTTCATCTAACCCTGCCATCAGTGACCCTGTTTTCTCTTAAGCTTTTAAGAGGCTGAGATTTTGGAACTGTGGTCATGCCTGAAGGGTATAATGGAAGTGGAGGACCCTCTAGTTTGTGGCAATTCTCACTGAGATGTAGCTTCAGAATCAACCTTTTTAACAAAACAAAGCTCACGTATGAAGTTCAGGGCGCTTTGTCCATGACTGTGTCTCTTGCGGGCATGTTTTGATCTTCATAACCTTGTTCTCACTCAGTGGGACCTCCATCTCTTAAAAAAATTTTTTTAATACTATATATTTTACGTATGGTGGGCATGCTGACTGAGGTTAATAAAACCTTCCAGTTGGAGAAGCCAGACTGGCCAGGGCAGTTGTTTTTCCTTGCTCCAGTTGATGATCAGCTCTTTCTTATGTATTCATTTGTCATAGTTGTGATTGATTTTACTTCTTACAAGGCATTGAAAACACAGCTCTTATGATTGTCATAGTGAATTCCTTATGTAAGCATCTCAGGTGCTTCTCCTGGTGAGGCAGACCCCAGAAGGTTCTGGAATGCAGCAGCAAGCCAACATCTCAGCTCATATACATGGGAGTGGTTATTTATGGAGTTCTGATGGCTCTAGACCCTTTTTCCTCTCTTGCCTCTGTGGGCTGGGCAGTTTCTGCGTATGGTTGTGGCTGGAGACATGTCTACTTAATGTGCCATGTTCTCAAACACTCGTGCTGCTCTAGTTTCTGGGTGCGTTACCTTGGGAAGGTTGATATGAAGAGTTCCATATAGGGAGATAGGGGAATATGGCTGACTAGAGACACCAGCTGCCAGATTGTCTCTGTTAGAAGGAAAAATTTTAGATGAAAAAGGAAAAACAAACAAACATAGATCGAGTGTAATTCTGAGGGAAAAGTGCCAGAACCTACCAGAGATTCCACGGGAAAAGGTTGTGAAACAGAATAACAAGGAGCAAGATATCAGCAAAAGTCAACCCCTGAGAGACCTGGAGTCCAGCAAAAGGGGTAGGTGGAGCGGTTGGTTTCTCCCTCCCTCACGTCTCTGGCAGTCAGCAGGCTCCCAAGCTGCTGGAGAGCCTTTCTGTCTTCATGAGCCCCAGAGCTGCTGCCGCCAGTGTACTGGGAGCTTCTTGAGGACAAAGCACCAGGCTGCCAGCCCTCTGGAGGCACTACCCGTCACCACAGACCCAAGCTGAGGAGGCAGGTGCCATCTTGCTTCTCCACTCACCAGGCACATTTGTCCTCTCCATGGGGCTTCACCCTCAGTTTTTGTCTTGCTTGTTCTAACACAAACATTTCCCAACTCCAGCCTAGGCTGTGGTAGCCACAGGGGGCCAGTGGATCCTGGGGGATCTGCATGACCCAGACCCTGGACATTCCAGGTTAACTGCCTCTGGAGAGAGGGAGAGAGACTACTAAAGTGCTAGTTTTCCTCCAGCCACTCTCTTTTCCTCCCTTTCCCCTCCCCTGCCCACAGCTGCCAAGAAAGAAGGTTGAGTCAGGGCTCTCAGGAGGTGCTGCTTCCCTGCTGTTGGGGCTTCCACAAGAGTGGGGCTCAAGCCTTCCCTCTTAAAGACCTGCAGAGGACTAAGGGATGCTCAAACTATGAAATCCCTGCTTACTAGCCCTCCCTGGTGCTGCTTGCCTGGCTGCTCCATCAGAGCAGGGCATACCCCGAAGCGGAGGGACATGAAACCTGCTTGAGCACCCCATAGGGAACTCAGGACTGGCATGCTTTTCCTTGGTATGATCATAGATTTATCTTTAGGGACTTAGGACAGGCCCATAGACAGATCCCATACCCCCAGGTCTTGATCACATTGCTTGGGGGCACAAAGGGGAGATTTGTGAACTAATCTCAGGAGACGAGGGAGACCACGTGGGTAGAACTGAAAAGAGAGTGCAGTGTGGGTCCCAGCCACAGTACACTCTGGGGCACCCCTCCCTCCACAGGAACGTCATGCTCTCGGCCCAGGGTGGGATCCTGGACAGGAAAGTCCCAAGCCTGCAATGCCATTGCTGGGGAGCTCAGCTAGTTTGAGCCCCTGCCTGCTGGCAGATACCGGAGAGAGACCACGGAGCAGGGCAGGGGGGAGAAGAGCGAAACCTGCTCTTGACAGCCAGTTTGTGGATCTCAGACCACCCGTACCTCCATAAGCAGACCTTCTGGCTGGGTGGAGCCACCTCAGCCTCTCCCTGGCAGCTTTCCCTAGAAGGTGGGAATGGACCTTTGACCCCCACCAAAACAGCTATCTTATCAGATTTTGTGGAGCCTGAGGGCAAGCTCACCCAACCCAGCCCTACTCAGCCTCACTCCCCAACCCACCTCTGCTCTGGTGGAGAACCAAGACTCACCTGGAAGTTCCAGGGCCACACCCACCACCTGGGGCATTCAAGTGCTTCTCCTGAGGGGCTAGAACTGCTCATATGTCCCCAAAACAACATTGCAGCTTATTCCTTCCGGCAAGCACTACCTACTGACAGGGAGGTCAATTTGCATGCCCCTTACAGCATTTAATGCCTCAGTCATACAGGGTGTGGTTGATTCTTACCCACAAGCACCAGCTACTGTCTCAGAGATTAAACTGGGTGTGCCAACGCAACTCACACTGTGAAGAAGATCACAGGGCTGGGGAAAGAGAAAGGATCTCAAAGACCTCCATCTTCCCTCATCAAAGAGAGACAGGGAATCTGCCCACACACAAAGCTCACCATTGCTACAGCCTACAAACAGCTAGCAACTGAGAAAACCACTGCACTAAGGATATCTATAACCAGGGCATCCACCCAGAACCTAGATCACCATCAAAGCACCCACAAGCAAAGCCAACGGTTCTTACCTAACATATGCTATGGATACTCCCTTGTGACTGAGGGGGAAAGAAAAAAAAGCCCCATCTAAACAAAAGAATATCCAAAAATAAGAAGGGACAGCTGCCCTAGATGAGAAGGAATCAACAAAATAACTCAGGAAGTATGAAAAATCAGAGCAAAAGGACACCCCCCAAAAGGAATACCAGCTCTCTAGTAATGGATACCAACCAAAATGAAAATATTGAATGACAGATAAAGAATTCTAAATATGGATTGTAAGGAAGCTCAATGAAATTCAAGAGAAAATGAAAAACTAACTCAAAGAAACCAGAAAAACAATTTGGGAAATGAATGAAAAATTCACTAAAGAAATCGACATATTAAAAAAACCAAAAAAACAAATAGAACTTCTGAAAATGAAAATTTCATTTAAGGAAATTTGAGGAAATAAGAAACACAGTGGAAAGTTCCAAGAATAGACTAGACCAGGCAGAAGAAAGAACCTCAGAGCTTGAAGACAATTCTTTCATATTAACTCAGTCAGTCAAAAATAAAGAATTAAGAGGAATGAACAAAGCCTACAAGGAATATGAGATTATGTAAAATAGCCAAATATAAGAATCACAGGCATCCCTGAAGAAGAAAATGCTCAAGGCTGGAAAACCTATTGGAGGAAATAATTGAAGAAAATATCCCTGGTCTTGCTAGAGATTCAGGCATCTGGGTGCAAGAAGCTCAATGAACACCTGGGAGATTAACTGCAAAGAGGAAATCACCAAGACACAATCATCAGACTGGCCAAAGTCAACATGAAGGAGGAACTCGTGGGAACTGTGAGGTGAAAACATAAGGTAACTTACTAAAGAAAACCCATCAAGCTAACTGCAGACTTCTCAACTAAGACCTTACAAGTGAGAAGGAATTGGGGCCCCATCTTCACTCTTCTTAAGCAGAACAATTGCCAGCCTAGAATTTTATATCCTGCAAAGCTACGTTTCACATATGAAGGAGAAATAAAAACTTTTCCAGACAAGCAAACACTAAGGGAATTCATCAAGACCAGACCTGCCCTGCAGGAAATACTCAGAATCACATTATACATGGATCAGTACAATAGACACCCACCAGAGTAAAACTACCCAAAAGCTAAAGCTCAGAGCTCATACAAAACAATAGCACAAGAAGTAAAACAAAGCAATAAGGTACACCCAGCAGGATGAACAGAACAGCACCCCACATGTCAATTCTATCAATCAATGTGAATGGTCTGAATGCCCCAGTCAAGAGGCACAGGCTGGCTGAATGGATGAAAAAATACAAGCCAAGTATCTGATGTCTCCAGGAAACACATCTAACTCACAAGGATTCATACAGACTCAAGGTGAAAGGATGGAAAGAAATATTCCATGCAAATGGAAACCAAAAGAAAGCAGGTGTAGCCATTCTCCTATCACATAAATTTGACTTTAAACCAACAATAGGAAAGAAAGACAAAGATGGTCATTATATAATGGTAAAGGGAGCAATTCAACAAGAAGATATAACAAATGTTTATACACCTAACACAGGAGTGCCCAGATTCATAAAGCAAACTCTACTAGATCTAAGCAAAGAATTAAATAGCAGCATCGTGATTGCTGGGGAATTCAACACTGGTGACTTCAACACCCCACTGACAGACCTAGACAGATCGTTCAAGAAGAAATAAATAAAGAAACACTGAACTTAAATGGGACTCTAGGACAAATAGGCTTAACAGACATTTATATAACATTCTACCTAAGAACTATGAAAATACATTCTTCTCATCAGCCCATGGAACATTCATCAAGATTGATCATATCTGAGGCCACAAAGCATGTCTCAATAAAATTAAAAAAATTAAAATCCTACCATGCATCTTCTCAGACCACAGTGGAATGAAACTAGAAATCAACTCCAAAAGAAATACCCAATTCTACACAAAGTCATGGAAATTAAACAACCTGTTGCTGAATGATTATTGGGTCAATAAAGAAATTAAGATGAAAATCAAAAGATTCCTCAAACTGAACAACAAAGGGGACACAATCTACTGTGTATCTATGGAATTCAACAAAAGCAGTCCTAAGGGGACAATTAATAGTCTTAAATGCCTACATCAAAAAGACAGAAAGGTAACAAATTAACAATCTAATGACACTTCTCCAGAAACTAGTAAAGGAGGAGCAAACCAAACCCCAGCTTGCAGAAGAAAAGAAATAAGTAAGATAAGGGCAGAACTAAATAAAATTGAAAACAAAAAAAACAATACAAAAGGACCAATGAAACAAAAAGTTGATTCTTTCAAAAGATAAACAAAATTGATAGATATCTTGCTAGATTAACGAGGAATAGAAGAGAAAGTACCCAAATAAGCTCAATCTGAAATGAAAAAGGAGATACTACAACTGTGAAATACAAAGAAATACAAAGTATCATCTGTGAATACTGTGAGACTCTCTATGCACATAAACTTGAAAATGTAGAGGAGATGGACAGATTCCTGGAAACACGCAATCTCGCAAGACTCAATCAAGAAGACATAGAACTCCCAAACAAACCAATAATGAGCAACGAGATTGAAGCAATAATAAAAAATCTTCCAAAAAAAAAAAAAAAGCCTCAGAGCAGGTGGATTCACAGCTCAATTTTACCAGACCAAAGAAGAGCTGGTACACATACTGCAGAAATTATTCCATAACATTGAGAAGGAGGGAATCCTCCCCAACTCACTCTACAAACCCAGTATCACCGTGATACCAAAGCCAGGAAAGGACAGACCAATATCCCTTATGAATATAGATGCAAAAATTCTCAGTAAAATACTAGCAAACCAAATTCAACAGCATATCAAAAAAATAATCCACTATGACCAAGTGTGCTTCATCCCAGGGATGCAAGGATGGTTTAACATAAATAAATCAATAAATGAGACTCACCAAATAAACAGAAGCAAAAACAAGACCATACGATCATCTCAATATATGCAGAAAAAGCATTTGACAAAATTCAGCACCGTTTCATGATTAAAACCCTCAACAAACTAGGCATAGAAGGAACATATCTCAAAATTATAAAAGCCATATATGGCAAACACACAGCCAACATCATACTGAATGGGGAAAAGTTGAAAGTATTCCCACTAAAAACTGGAACAAGAGAAGGGTGTCCATTGTCACCAGTTCTATTCAACATAGTGCTGGAAGTCCTAACCAGAGCAATCAGGCAAGAGAAAGAAATAAAGGGTGTCCAAATTGGGAAGGAGGAGGTCAAACTATGGCTTTTTGCTGACAATATGATCTTATATCTAGAAAACCCCAAAGACTCCACGAAGAGACTCCTGGGATTGACAAATAAATTCAGCACAGAGTCTCAGGGTACAAAGTCAATGTACACAAGTCAGTAGCATTCCTATTCACCAATAACAGTCAAGCTGAGAGTCAAATAAAAGACTCAATACCATTCACAGTAGCTACAAAGAAAATATAATATGTAGGAATATACTTAACCAAGGAGGTGAAAGATCTCTACAAAGAGAACTACGAAACATTGAGGAAGGAAATCATGGATGACACAAACAAATGGAAAAATAAATCATGCTCATGGATTAGTAGAATCAATATTGTTAAAATGTCCGTGTTACCCAAAGTGATTTACAGATTCAATGTAATCCCCATCAAAATACCAATGTCTTATTTCACAGATCTAGAGAAAATAGTTCTATACTTTGTTTGGAACCAGAAAAGAGCCTGAATAGCCAAAACAATCTTAAGCAAATGGAAAAAATCTGGAGACATTATATTATCAAACTCGAAACTCTACTATGAGGCTATAGTAACCAAACAGCATGGTATTGGCACAAAAATAGAGACACAGACCAATGGAACAGAACAGAGAACCCAGGTATAAAACCCATCCACATACAGCCAACTGATCTTTGACAAAGCAGACAACAGTATACACTGGGGAAAAGAAGCCTTATTCAATAAATGGTGCAGGGAAAATTGGATAGCTACATGCAGAAGATTGAAACAGAATCCATCTCTGTCAACGCTCACAAAAATTAATTCAATATGGATAAAAGACTTAAATGTAAGGTATGAGGCCATAAGAATTCTAGAAGAAAATATTGGAAAAATTCTTCTAGATAATGGCTAGGCAAAGAATTTATGAAGAATACCCCAATGGCAATCACAGCAACAGCAAAAATAAATAAATGGGACTTGATTAAATTAAAAAGCTTCTGGACAGCTAAGGAAATAATCAACAGAGCAAATAGACAACCTACAGAATGGGAGAAAATATACGCAAGCTACACATCCGATAAAGGGCTAATAACCAGAATCTACAACTCAAGCTAATCAGCAAGGAAAAAATAAACAACCCTATTAAAAAACAGGCAAAAGACATGAACAGAAGCTTTTCAAAAAAAGATAGACAAATGGCCAATAAACATGAAAAAATGCTCAATGTCACTAATTATCAGGGAAATGCAAATTGAAAACACAATGAGATATTACCTTACCCCAGTTAGAGTAGTTTTTATTAAAAAGTCCCGAAACAATAGATGCTGGCAGGTATGCAGAGAGAAAGGAGTGGTTATACACTGTTGGTGGGACTGCAAATTAGTACAAGCTCTGTGGAAAACAGTATAGAGATTCCTCAAAGAACTAAAAGTAGACCTACCATTTGATCCAGCAATCCTACTACTAGGAATTTACCCAAAGGGAAAAAAGAAGTCATTTTTATCAAAAAAAAATCTTCATTTGAATGTTTATAGCAGCACAATTCACAACCGCAAAGATGTGGAATCAACCCAAGTGCCCATCAATTCGTGAGTGGATTAACAAAATGTGGTATCTGTATACTATGGAATACTACACAGCCATGAAGAAGGGTGAATTTAGGCCTTTTACAACAATTAGGGTGGAATTGGAGACCATTATCCTAAGTGAAGTATCTAAAGAATGGAAAAACAAACACCACGTGTACTGGAACTAATTGATGTATTGAATGGAACTAACTGATGAGCTCACATGTGCACAGAGGGAAGTAAAACTCAGTGGAAATCAAGCAGGGGAGAGGAGGGAGAAAGGGATAGGCAAAAACCTACCTAACAAGTACTATGAACACTATTTGGGTGATGGACATACTTATAACCCTGACTTAAGCATAACAAGATCAATACATGTAACCAAAAACATTTTTACCCCCGTAATATTTTGAAATTAAAAAAAAAGAAAAAAAAGTGCTATACAGGTGAACATTTGTGCTCATTAGGTTGTATGGACAGTATGCAAATCTTTTCTACACCTAGAAATGCAAGAAAAGTGATTTTCCTTTTTATAAAGCAAAACAACAAAACAAAACAAAAACCATACTGCTATGACAAATCCAATTATTTTTAGACTGAAAATATTGTATTGCCTCTTTCCACACAGCACTGAAAATTTTCTCATCCTATTTATACCCCAACTCAAAGAACATTTGTAGCCTTCATTGCTTTTAGAACTTACAGTTGGGTGTTTTCAGTATACATCTGTAGCTTCTGGAAAGTGCTGTTATAGGAATGAATGGTTGGATTTAAATGTGGTAGAGTTAGCTATGTGCCAGGCTCTGGGCTGTGCACACAACTGTTGTTTTATTTATTTGAATGTGACTTAATATTAGCAATGGTTAATCTAGCACTAGTTAATTATTAAGAGCTACCTAGAGGGAGGCTGGCGGCAGAGGCTGGGGCAGGAGAAGAGAACTGCAGTCCGGTCCCTGGCCTTCAGCCTTCCCCCTCCTCTGCCCTGCAGGCTGGGCTGTGGGGTCGTTGGGAGGTGATTAGGTCATGAAGATGGGGCCCTCATGCTGAGATTAATGCCCTTATAAGAAGAGAAACCAGAGCTCTTGCTCTTCTCTCTGCTCTGTGCCATATGAAGACACAACAAGATGATGGCCATCTGCAAACCAGGATTCAAGCTTTCACCAGGCATCAGATGTGCCGGCACCTTGATCTTGAACTTCTAGCCTCAGAGCTATAAGAGCCAAGTGTTTGTTGTTTAATTCCCCCAGTCTAAGATATTGTTGTTACAGCAGCTGGAGCAGACACATCCTGAGAGGCTGTTAGGGGCCCTGGTTCAGGAGTTCAGAAAACTCACCATTAGACCAGGTTGAATTTATTGCTCATTATTCTTCACTATTTTACCATAGTTCTAGTAACTAGGTCTCTGCTCTAGTCCTGTATCTGCTCTAGTCCTGTAAGCAAGACACGATGCCAGATTTGGTTCTAGGGACTGGACCCTCACTATGGTGCATGTGCCTGCATATCATGCTAGTACCCAGGCCTCCACGCATGGGCCTGGCTCCTGCCAGCATTCCTTCCCCCAGAAATGAAAGGAGCCTCACTTTGACTTTCTCCACCTGCCTTCTCTCAGAGTCTTCAAGGTGATGGGGTACATGAGTGATTGCTGAAAATCCCATTCTGTTAAACACTTGTTTGCACAGCCCAGCTCAAGCACTGGCCTCAGGCATTATGATTCTTTGTTTTTGTGTCTGTCTTCTTCAGTACACTCTTCCTGAGGACAGTTACTGGGTCATTTCTTCATCCATTCCTGTGTCCACCCATCCATCTCTCATCCAGCATTTTCCTTTCCCCTTTGTAGCATCAGCCTCAAGCACATTGCCTACAACTAGTGCTTGGTCGGTCAATAAGTGCTGGTGAATGAATGAATGAACTAATGGCTTGTCACAACCTACTCATGATACAATGCTCTGGCATCTTGTGTGAATTTCCTCTGATTGTCTACAGCAGCATCTGCTCCTTGGAGCTGGTTCTTTCTGCTTCCCATGTCTAGTCTCCTGTCTGTGCCTCTTCTGATCTGATGTGCCCAAGGCTAACAGAGTTCCAGTTGTTATTTTGATCCAAATTTTGATTGCAGCTCAGTCAGTGGACTGGAAGTGACTGGCATCTTAGAAGACAATTTTTACCCTGGTATAAGGAATTGGGTCAAGGCACAGTGCCTCTCCCTCCTGTATGGACTGTTGGGCTGGTGCCCTTTGAGAATCTGAAGTAACCCTGTTTTCTGGATTACTGATGAGTGTTTAACACACAGTAAATACTAGTAGTCAATTTATTCTTTTTTGAAAACTCACTGTAGACCAGTGATTCTCAAAGTGTGGTTCCAGAATATCTGGAGGTCGCTGAGACTCTTTCCAGGTGTTCATAAGATCTAGACCATTGTCGTAATAGTACGAAGATGTTATTTGACCTTTTCACACCCATTTTCTCATGCATTTACAGGGGAGTTTTTCAGAGGCTACATGACATGTAATATTGCAATAAATTAGGTGCAGAAGCAGATATGAGTATTCGGTTCTCTTCTGTTAATCGAGACATTAAGAGATTTGCAGAAAGATAAAATAATAACACTTTCTCACTAAAATATTTTTTGTTTTGGAATTAGAGTGATGTTTATTGAAAATCAATAATATATTATTTATATTAACATGTAATGGATTTGTCATTGTTATTTTTAAATAAATTAACTTTTTTCAGTTTTAAATATTTCAAATATAGTAAGTATCAAGACATATCAGCCAAGATAGCCTACATACATACAAGCTTTTTGGGGGCCTCAATAATTTTTAAATTTGTAAAGGGTCCCAGCCCAGAATGTTTGAGAATCATTGATGTAGACTGACGGTTAAGTGTGGGGGTCACAGGGCCTCAGTTTGAATCCTGGCTTCACCACTTACTGCTTTAGGTCAGTTAGTTACCTACTCTCCCTGGGCCTCAATTTTTTAATTGGTAAAATGGGAATAACGGTAACACTCATTATATTATGCATAGATTTGCTGAGACAATTAAATGAGATAATATGTACTAGATATTAACACTTTGAATAGGGCTTGGCACAGAGTAATCACTGAATGATTATTAGCTCATGACAGTGTTTCAAGTGCAATGTATACTTATTTTAGAAAATTTAGAAAATGTGGAAAAACAGTTGGGAAGAAATTAAAGTCATCCATGATAAAACTATTCAAAAATAGTCATCGTTTACCATTTAGTGTATTTCTTTACAATTTATGTGTTTGTGTCTGTGTATGTATTTGGTCTTTATACAGTGCCCTACGTTGTGTAATGTATTCTGAACAATCCATTATGTAGTCTTATGAAACATGATTTTTTGTGGCTCTATTGTATTAATATTACTTATATCCCATTATGTAGTCAATATAAGCTGTAATAAATTTAACTCTTCCCCTTTAGGTTGGGTCCTCTTTTTCACCACCATAAATAATGCATAATTAATATTCCTGTACATAAATCTTTGTCCATATCTCTGATTCTTTTCTTTTTTTTTTTTTTTTTTGAGACAGAGTCTCACTCTTTTGCCCTGGCTGGAGTGAGTGCCGTGGCGTCAGCCCAGCTCACAGCAACCTCAAACTCCTGAGCT